>NC_092353.1:68685363-69001821 GCF_963676685.1 Mytilus edulis | reverse complement strand
CCACTCTGATACTTGTGTCTGTTCTGGTTTTCTCCCTCCTTTTTTTTTTTTTTTTGAAATTTTTACTTGTAACTGTATAGAGAATTACACATTTTTCTCTACTTTTAAATTTATATATAGAAGTTAAATATGTGCAAGACAAAATCTCAAAAAAGAAAATTCACACTCAATCTTGTGGAATAATTCTCTTTATCATGTATGAAAGTTGCATTTATTTATCAGGTATTACGATCAATTGCTGCAGATTCACAAATATAAATACACAGCTTAACACAACAGGGAGATAACTCTATAAAATTTACCAGAATTAGTTTTAAATGTGGAAAGCAGTTGAAGTTGGATGAAAACTTCAATCAATTTTAATGGTTAAAAGTTGGCCAATAAAAATTCTGGTCATTAATTCAAAGTATAGATTTAAAGCAAAACTTTGAAGTTTGATGTCTATAACAGGAAGTTTAATGACCGTGTGAGAAGACACAGGGTTGGGAGAGAAGTAATGAGAGTGGTGTTGGGGAAACCTTTACTCTAACAATAGACTATGGTGATCCCTTTGGGTTTTATGAAAAAAAAGAGATTTTAACCTCATAAACAACCTTGATGAATATAATAATGGCACGTAATATATCTAAACTAGGTTTTATATCAAATTATATAACTGACCAATCTCTGGGATTTTGTGAACACATTGATGTATTTCTAGCTTTGCCAAGAAAAACACTTATTTTTTATGAAAAATTTCTTTAACAAAAATACATATCTTCAAAAAGTGAATTTAGTATGAAAATAATGAATGAAAAATGACTTTGTAGTTGAGACACATTAATAGGAAGGCTATAAAATACATTGTGGCAATTCACTGGCAAAATTAAGTTATGTTAATTCAGCCAACCATTTTTAATTAATTTATTCTAACCCAGGGACCTTGTTGCATATTTTTCGTAAATAAATGCAATAAAATTAAAACATACATATGAATAAATCTTTGCATGGAAAAATAATAAAGCATTGCATTGGTATTACATATATATATAATTATATAGTTAATTAAATTGAAATCACAGATAAAGCAAGTTCATAAAACAATCCTAGTCACAAATACTGTGGACTCTTGTTAATAGATCGATTTCCATTGACAAAATTTGAGCGAGAGTAACTTCCCTTTAGTAACCAATTTGGAGGTCTATATATACAATTTCATTTTTACACAAAATTTAACTTGATATCTTGACAGCTAGATATTAGAAAAAGTTGCTTGTTTTCTGACAAATTTGAATTTCCTGAAGCTTTGCTTGTTTCATCACTACGATCTAGTAAGGATCTCTTATCAGACCAGGCTGTATAACATGTTTCCATTTGGTTAGTCAAATAAAAGTCAACTATTAAAATGGGGGCCATGGGAATTAACTCACTCAAATTATGTCATATTGAAACCTTTCTATACCCTAACTCCATCCTCATTCAAAAGTAGAGCATCAATTAAGATACTTCCATTACCCATCAGTATGGTAACTTATAATCATATCTAGATATTATAAAGCAATTGTTTTCTAACTATTGTACATGTGTATTACTGTGTAATGCATAGACTATATGGACAATATATAACATATTATTTTCTTTATACATTATTCTTGATAACACAGTCATTATATTGCAAGTAAAACCCCATTTATCACACATGAGGTATTGCATTTTGTTTATTAATATAATTTCAGTATCTATACATACAAATGTTGTAATTTAATTTGTTATTTAAACTTTTGATATACACATCAGATTATAATAAAAGGTACATTGAAATAATGGATTTGTCTGCTATAAATAAGGCTGAATAAGCAATATTATATTGGTTTCTTTTAAATTCACAAATTATTGTGTAATAAAATTAACGGTATCAATTTTCTTGCACCAGATGCGCATTTCGACAATACATGTCTCTTCAGTGATGCTCGTGGCCAAAATATTTGAAATCCAAAACTTATATAAAAGATGAAGAGCTATAATCCAAAAGGTCCAAAAAGTATAGCCAAATCCGTGAAAGGAATCAGAGCTTTGCATGAGGGAGATACATTCCTTAATTTATAATAATTTCTATCATTTTGTAACAGCAAATTTTAATAACACAAAAAAATCCGTATTTTCATGCCAGTACCGAAGTACTGGCTACTGGGCTGGTGATACCCTCGGGGACTAATAGTCCACCAGCAGAGGCATCGACCCAGTGATAGTAATAAAATTAACGGTATCAATTTTCTTGCACCAGATGCGCATTTCGACAATACATGTCTCTTCAGTGATGCTCGTGGCCAAAATATTTGAAATCCAAAACTTATATAAAAGATGAAGAGCTATAATTAACACATTTATTTTTTTTTTATTTTTTTTTAATTCTAGGTTCTTGTTTTGAAAATTATTCATTTATTTGACAATATCACATTTAATTAAAATGGTGTGATACATCAGTAAAATGGTGATAAACATATGTAATAAATTTTAAGAATAAAATTCAAATTGGCATTGATTCAATACATTTTGGATTGAGCTTAATTTCTAGGCATGGTATGTAAATACATAATGTTGTTGTTACATAAATGAGACAGAATCCCAACAAAACAATAAATTCCCCAAAAATATAAACAGACAAGTGCTTGGTAATATTACATTTTTTATAAATCATTTCAACCAATTAGAAATCAGTATACCCTGTTTTTAAACTCATTTTCAGTCCCTTTTGACTTTGAATAGCAAAAAAAAAAAACATTTTAAAAATATATAAATGAAAGTTTGCTTTAATCTTCCAAAAATTAACTAATGCTTAGAATTGCAATTCATTAGATTTTGAAAACAATATTAGAAGCCATTTTTTTGTCTGTGTGCATTACTAAATGCTGCAAAAACTTTTGATTTGGCCATACACAATAATTCTAAAATTCACATCAACTTTCATAAAAAATATGCAAACAGGTAAAATGTCATTATATTTTCCTGGTATAATCAATTTCCCACTTGAAAAATACATATTTCTTTTACTTTCTAAACAAATCACTGCAAAAAATAAATACAGTGAAAATCAGAGATGTGAATCTAGGAAATTATTTTCTCTGGCTTCAAAGAATTCACCTTCATTTACACAGGACTAGTAGATTACAATACTTATTTTTTAGACTTAAAAAATCAACTAAATCCCCTAATGCAGTTACTCTAGGAAGCCTGAGGAGTGAGGGGAATATGAGGTAGAAAATGCAAGCAAATAATAGAGGCTAATAAAACATACTCTTTTTTCAAAAGGAGGTCGGTCAGGTCATAAAAAAGATAACATCTGTTTGCCATAAACCTACCTAACCTACCAGAAAATATTTACCTACTCAAAATCTTTTCTTGTCTGGATGTTAAAAAGTTGGGGTTGTTTTTAATCAGTTGGCATGAACACTAAAAACAGCTGACAGTTCAATTTCTTCTTGCCAAAAAATCCCAAGAAAATGCCTACCTACCTACCCACAGTCTAAATCTTTAGGTAGAGTTATGGCCAACCAAAATATTTTAAGTGTGGCTTCATATGAGGAAACCAGGAAGAAAAGCAAATTCTATTAGGTCATTTTATCCCCCCCCCCCCTTGAAATTACTAGCAGTTACTATTATCTTTTGCTTGCCAAACTTTTGGCACTGACTTTCTTGCAAATGAAATGTTACATGAATATTCATGAATGGAAAAAAACAACAGTGATGACAGTTATACTATTTTCATGCAAAATGTATTAAAACTACAAATTTGCTTTCAGCATAAACAGATCAACATCAAAATACATGTATTCAAAAATGGAAAAAAAATAAAAATATAACAGACATTTAGCTTTCTGTATGGAGCCTTTCCAAAACAATGCATTTGATCACAAATACTGTAAATTCAGAAATTATTGCGAAAAATGTGACAGGGTTATAATCGCAATAATTTAAACACACATTTTGAAATATTTTATATGAATAACACAGGATTTTTCTCAATATCACAAAATTTAGTCTTAAATGACAAAATCGCAACAATAAATGCATTCAATTATTTCTTAATTTACAATACATCTGAAAACGGAAAAAATAAAAAATATTACAGACATGTAGAATTCTGTATGGAACATTTCCAAAACGATGCACATGATCATAAATATTTCACATCAGAAGATCTACACTTAAGTTTACCTAGACTACCATTAATTTACTGTTGTAAAATGGTGCAACTAAGATGTAGATTTTTGTATTCAAGTTCATCATTAATTAAGCTGCAAAACTATCTGAGGCCAAGAATTTTTCATGTTTTAAAGCAGACCTTAAACCTATTTTGACGTTAATCATTTAGCCATACATGAATAATAACATTGGAACATTAAGAAGCTGTGAAATTTTATATGCATAATAATTTTCACACACTTAATCAAACTTAAGAAGTTTTTGAGGTAATTTAAATGATGCCAATACTATATGAATTTGTAATTTTTACCTGTTTGGAAAATTGTATATTTCTTAACAATTTTTTATTTCATTTGTTCATATATGTGTGTTTTTTTTAATATTTTGTAATTGTTTGTTATGTTTCATTGTATTTTATGAGGGCCTCAGATAAGATTAGTTTTATAGCTAACAGTGAAACCCATTTTAAATAAAGAATTATAATTATTATTATTATTTTAAATCTGTCAGGTACTGTATGCAATATTTTAATCAGTTTCGATACAGCTTTATCTCACTTCCAGTGGCCAACTTTTTTTCACATTAATCTCACTTGTATTAAAGAATTTAAAAATTCAAATTACTTCACTGGATGAAAATCTATTTCAAGGATTAACTGCTCTTTCAGACTCTTTTATCATCTATTAATTAATAAGACTGCTACTCTAGAGTTGTAAATGTTCTGAGGGTGTATGTGTGCAAACAGAAAGCAAATTACTACACTAGATGAAAATCCATTTCGAGGTTTGACAGCTCTTTCAAGATTTTTATTAATGCAATCCTCTTTGAATTTATGTATTTGGGAACATGTCCTACAATAAAATTATCTCACTTGACGAAAATCTCTTTAAAGATTTGAATGCTCTTACAGACTTTTTTATTTTTCTTTTGACGGCTCTTTCAGACTTTTTTAATTATTATTGTAGTCCTCTTTAATTTGTATTTATGTATTTGGGAACTTGTTGAAAAAGTAAAATTATTTCACTTGATGAAAACCTCTTCAAAGGATTGACTGCTCTTTCAGACCTTTTTAATTATTTATTAGTAAGACAGCTATGCAAATATATTTCGAGGTTTGACAGCTCTTACAAACATTTTTATTTGTGCAATCGTCTTTGTATTTATGTATCTGGGAACTAGTTCTTAAGTAAAATTATTTCACTTGACGAAAACCTCTTCAAAGGTTTGAATGCTCTTAGACGTTTTTATCATCTATTAATTAATAATTAATTAATTATTTTTATTTTGCTATTCAAGAATTTTAAATGTATTTGAGGACTTGTACAGCAATCAAATTACAACACTGGATGAAAATCTATTTCGAGGATTAACGGCTCTTACAAACAAAATTACTTCACTTGACGAAAATGTCTTTAAAGGATTAACTGCTCTTTCAGACTTTTTTTATTATTCATTAGTAAGAATGTTATTCAAGAGTTTAAAATTTTCTGAGGGTGTATGTGTGCAAACAGAAATCAAATAATTACATTAGATGCAAATCTATTTCGAGGTTTGACAGCTCTTACAAACATTTTTATTAGTGCACTCTCATTGTATTTCATGAACTTGTTCTAAATAAAATTATTTCACTTGACGAAAACCTCTTCAAAGGTTTGAATGCTCTTAAGACATTTTTAATTTTTATTTTGACTGCTATTTAAGAATTTTAAATGGATCTGAGGAATTGTACAGCAATCAAATTACAACACTGGATGAAAATGTATTTCAAGGTTTAACGGCTCTTACACACAAAATTACTTCACTTGATGAAAATGTCTTTAAAGGATTGACTGCTCTTTCAGACTTTTTTTAATTATTTATTAGTAAGACAACTATTCAAGAGTTTCAAATTTTCTGAGGGTGTATGTGTGCAAACAGAAATCAATCAAGTCAGGAATATGACAGTTTTTGTCCATTCGTTTTTGATGCGTTTTGTTATTTGATTTTGCCATGTGATTATGGACTTTCTCAATTGATCTTCCTGTAAGTTCAGTATTTTTGTGATTTTACTTTTTATTACATTAGATGCAAATCTATTTCAAGGTTTGACAACTCTTACAAACATTTTTATTAGTGCACTCTCATTGTTTTTATGTATTCAGAAACTTGTCGTAAAATTACTTCACTTGACATAAATCTCTTTAAAGATTGGCTGCTCTTAAAGACTATTACATTTCCTTTTGACTTCAATTTAAGGATTTTAAATGAACTTGAGGACCTGCACAACAATCAAATAACCAACGCTAGATGCAAATATATTTCAAGGTTTGAAGAATCTTGGAAAAGAGAATGGAAACTTGTCCAGAAATCAATGACAATGCTAGATAGATGACAACGCCTTTAACGGATTGACGGCTCTTACACACTTTTTGTAGGAACATGCCTAGAAATCAAATGACAATGCTAGATTGATGTCAACTCATTTAAAGGATTGACGGCTCTTACACACTTTTTGTAGGCACTTGCCCAGAAATCAAATGACAATGCTAGATTGATGCTAACTCATTTGACGGATTGACGGCACTTAAACACTTTTGGTAGGCTTTTGTCTAGAAATCAAATTATTGGACTTGATTCAGACTTGATCAACAATCAAATTACAACAATAGATGCAAATCCATTTCAAGGTTTGAGGGATGTTTGAGAATGGAAATGGGGAATAAAGAAAGTAATGCAACCAAAGAGCAGAAAACAGCTCTAGGCCAATATTGGTTGTTCAAGATAGGGAGAAAGTAGACATACTTTTTAATTATATATTTGACTGCTAGTAAACATTTTTTTAAATTTCTGTGTGTATGTTTGTGCTTTGGTTTTTTTTTTAATGCATATAAATAATTTATGAATTATACAGGAATAAATATTACTTTTGGTGCCAACACAATAAGTTATTAGTGTATGCAATTTGTAAGTCAGTTTTCACATAGCTCTTTCTCAATTCACATATACAACTCTTTTCAAGAAGAATCACTCTCTATGTATGTATTTGAGAACTGGTACCATTATCAATTCCTTACGTTTGATGTGAATTCATTTCTAGGATAAAAGGCTTTAACAAATTGATTCATTTTTCATTTCACTACTTTTCACCAGTTTCAAATTATCTAAGTATATATTCTTTAAATGCTATTTTCTGTGTATTTAAAAATCAAATAACTGAACAGGGTGAGAGAAAAAAAATCAGTGCCAACTCAATTATTCATCTGCCTGTGTATATATGCAATATTTAATTCAGTTTTCAAAAAACTCTTTCTCAATTCCAGCAAACAACTTTTTGCAACTTAAATCTCACTGTGTATGCATGCTTAATTTCAAGTTTTGAAGTCTTTACATACATTTTTTTTCTCTCATTAGACTAGCAATTCAAGTTCTTAAAATTTTCTGTGGCTGATTGTGCATGTGGGTTTTAGGCTTCTTTCTGTTCTCATAAATAATTCATAAACTGACCAGGATGAAAAAATGAATTTCTGTGTAAAATCAATATTTATCTGTTGGTATGTACATGATGTACGCAATGTTTCAATCAGTTTTCGTTCACCAATTAAAAAATTTCCATGCTAGATGAGAATTCATTTCAAGGTTTGAGGACTCTTACATACTTTTTTTAGTATATAGTCAGTCCACTGCTATTCTGCAGTTTCAAATTTTCTGTGTATATAGGGACTTATCCAAATAACAAATGACAATGCTAGATAGATGACAACGCCTTTAAAGGATTAACAGCTCTTACACACTTTTTGTAGGAAATTGACCAGATATCAAATGACAATGCTAGATAGATGACATCTCCTTCAAAGGATTGACGGATCTAACACACTTTTTGTAGGCACTTGCCCAGAAATCAAATGACAATGCTAGATAGATGACATCTCCTTCAAAGGATTGACGGATCTAACACACATTTTGTAGGCACTTTCCCAGAAATCAAATGACAATGCTAGATTGATGTCAACTCATTTAACAGATTGACGGCTCTTACACACTTTTTGTTGGCCCTTGCCCAGAAATCAAATGACAATGCTAGATAGATGACATCTCCTTCAAAGGATTGACAGATTTAACACACTTTTTGTAGGCACTTGCCCAGAAATCAAATGACAATGCTAGATAGATGACATCTCCTTCAAAGGATTGACGGATCTAACACACATTTTGTAGGCACTTTCCCAGAAATCAAATGACAATGCTAGATTGATGTCAACTCATTTAACAGATTGACGGATCTAACACACTTTTTGTAGGCACTTGCCCAGAAATCAAATGACAATGCTAGATAGATGCCATCTCCTTCAAAGGATTGACAGATCTAACACACATTTTGTAGGCACTTTCCCAGAAATCAAATGACTGCTAGATTGATGTCAACTCATTTAAAGGATTGACCGCTCTTACACACTTTTTGTAGGTACTTGCCCAGAAATCAAATGACATTACTAGATTGATGACAACTCATTTAACGGATTGACGGCTCTCACACACTTTTTGTAGGCACTTGCCCAGAAATCAAATGACAATGCTAGATTGATGTCAACTCATTAAAAGGATTGACAGCTCTTACACACTTTTTGTAGGCACTTGCCCAGAAATCAAATGACAATGCTAGATTGATGTCAACTCATTTAAAGGATTGACGGCTCTTACACACTTTTTGTAGGCACTTGCCCAGAAATCAAATGACAATGCTAGATTGATGTCAACTCATTTAAAGGATTGACAGCTCTTACACACTTTTTGTAGGCACTTGCCCAGAAATCAAATGACAATGCTAGATAGATGACAACGCCTTTAACGGATTGACGGCTCTCACACACTTTTTGTAGGCACTTGCCCAGAAATCAAATGACAATGCTAGATAGATGACAGCGCCTTCAACGGATTGACTGCTCTCACACACTTTTTGTAGGAACTTGCCCAGAAATCAAATGACAATGCTAGATTGATGTCAACTCATTTAAAGGATTGACGGCTCTTACACACTTTTTGTAGGCACTTGCCCAGAAATCAAATGACAATGCTAGATAGATGACAACGCCTTTAACGGATTGACGGCCCTTACACACTTTTTGTAGGCACTTGCCGAGAAATCAAATGACAATGCTAGATAGATGACAACGCCTTTAACGGTTTGACGGCTCTCACACACTTTTTGTAGACACTTGCCCAGAAATCAAATGACAATGCTAGATTGATGTCAACTCATTTAAAGGATTGACAGCTCTTACACACTTTTTGTAGGCACTTGCCCAGAAATCAAATGACAATGCTAGATAGAAGACAACGCCTTTAACGGATTGACGGCTCTCACACACTTTTTGTAGCCACTTGCCCAGAAATCAAATGACAATGCTAGATTGATGTCAACTCATTTAAAGGATTGACAGCTCTTACACACTTTTTGTAGGAACTTGCCCAGAAATCAAATGACAATGCTAGATAGATGTCAACTCATTTAAAGGATTGATGGCTCTCACACACTTTTTGTAGGCACTTGCCCAGAAATCAAATGACAATGCTAGATTGATGACAACGCCTTTAACGGATTGACGGCTCTTACACACTTTTTGTAGGCACTTGCCCAGAAATCAAATGACAATGCTAGATAGATGACAACGCCTTTAACGGTTTGACGGCTCTCACACACTTTTTGTAGACACTTGCCCAGAAATCAAATGACAATGCTAGATTGATGTCAACTCATTTCAAGGATTGACAGCTCTTACACACTTTTTGTAGGCACTTGCCCAGAAATCAAATGACAATGCTAGATAGAAGACAACGCCTTTAACGGATTGATGGTTCTCACACACTTTTTGTAGCCACTTGCCCAGAAATCAAATGACAATGCTAGATTGATGTCAACTCATTAAAAGGATTGACGGCTCTTACACACTTTTTGTAGGCACTTGCCCAGAAATCAAATGACAATGCTAGATAGATGACAACGCCTTTAACGGATTGACGGCTCTTACCCACTTTTTGTAGGAACTTGCATTTGCCTATAAATCAAATGACAATACCAGATAGATGCAAATTCTTTTGAAGGATAGACAGCTCTTACAAACCTTGTTTAGGCACTTGCCCAGAAATCAAATGACAATGCTAGATAGATGCAAATTCCTTTGAAGGATTGACGGCTCTTACATAGTTTGGCAACTCTTTTATTATTTTCTTATCAATTATTCATTTTAAAAATGTTTTTCAAAAAGTTTTTACTTTGAATTCTCTTTATCTATATATTCAGGCACTTGTGTATTAACCAAATTACATTGCTAGATAAGAATTCAATTCAAGGCTTGAGGGTTTTTACATTTTATTATTTTGATCATTATTCCTTTGAATGCTATTTATTAGTTTAAAATTTTCTCTGTGTGTGTATGTGTAAGTGCTTCAGATTTGTTTCTGTGCATGTTTATAATTAATTAAATGAACTTGAATAACAAAACAAAAAATGTATCCATTTCCACATTTTACTAATATTTTAATCAACTCTTTCTCACTTCCAGACATAAACCTTGTTTTAATCTTTCACAATATTGCTAAAATCTCGATAATTTGAAAAACACATGGCTTTAGCTAAGTACTGAGAAAAAAAAGTTATAAAAAACGTATAACAGCAAATGGCACAAATGTATAAGCTCATTAACCAGAACAGGGAATGCAACTGCACAAGTAATTAATTTTCTTTAATTCAAAAATTATAAATTAGCAATCCAAGATATGTTGACAAAAATTTTTTTATATTTTTTTTTTGGGGGGGGGGGGGGGGGCAGGGGGTTTAAGGGGAAAAAAGCAGTTATCTATAAATCAGGTAACAACAAGAGGAAATGGATGCAGTTTGGTTTAAATGATCTTACTAACTTTAATCAAATTTAAAGTGTGTGAGTTTTAAGAACAAGTTTTCTTTAGAAGGTCCTTTTTATGGGGGAAAAAAAACATAAGACTATAAGACTTTCAACATGCATAAAAAAACTTATATTCACGTCCTGCATAACCCAAACTATAAAAATAATTTCTGAGCAACATTAAAAGTGCATTTATATATCTCATAGAGACAAATACAAAGCACTACAAAAACTTAATAACAAATAAGCACTTGTGATTATAATTGGATGGCATTATCTGATACATGTGTACCCTACTTTTGGTACTTAGTCAGATCTGCAATAAAAGCACATGGCATGATTTGGTTTCCTGACTGGTTACCTGTCAGATCTATAGCACTGGTATTATGGTTGAATGGATGATTTCAGTACCCTGTGTGGTTATTAGTGAGATCAGGCGGCAGTTATATTACAAGCAGATCTTCCATTGACCTTTGGCGAGAAAATTCCTCATTACATGTTTTTGTGTCTAGGTATTTTGTAATAGAATCGTCCATATCTTCTTTTTTTAAATTTGTATGGAAGGATGGTATCTTGTCCATTCTAGGTGGCCCTTCAGCTACTTTTCTTATTCTATTTTCTGCCAGCCTGAAAAAAATAATAAAAATAAAATACTGAACAGACAACATAGACAAATCTATATCTGCAAGAAATATCAGTCATAATAAATTTATGACAAATACAAAGTATATGTAATGCCAAAAAACACATAATTAACAGCGTCTAGTGATAACTTAATGACCTTTTTCAATCCCTGATAGGCCTTCTTGAAAGACAGAATGATGGAATGATAATGACACTCCATTAATACAGAGGCTGAACATTATTCATTACTAAACAAATTATATGTTATCCCTAACAAGATATTTATCCGTTATCAGTTTAAGGATAATTTTTATTCCTATATAACTTTGAACACTATATAAATAAGAGTGCTTATGTTTGAACTCTGATGAATAGTTGTCTCATTAAGTACCGGTCTTTGTAAAAATCATGCAGAAGGTGATTCATGACATGTCACAGAAGTAATTGTTTTTGCCATATATCATAAGAACTTTGGTAGATGAGTAAAATTCTGTCTTTATTTTCCCTGTATTATGCCCGTTGCCATGGTAACCATCAAATCAACCTTTTGCCTGAATATGTGAAAAAAGACCCTTTTGAAAATATAAAATAAGGGAATTTAAAGTCCCATAGAAATAAAGTTAATCAATTCAAACAATATGAATATTTACAGTATTGACAAACAAAACCCCAAACTATACAAAAACGTTAAAATTTTGAATTTACTAAATAGTTTGTTTCCATAGCAACCATTTAAAAAAACAATCAATCATACCACATCTCCTTGTTTTCATGATGTAACAGACAGACAGACGACAAAAGTAAACCAATAAACCCCACCACCCACCCCTTTTGTAGTGTTAGAATAACTATGAAGGGCAAATGGTGGAATATGTTGACCCTACATTTAACAAAGCCATGTCTCAAACCAGACTATGACTAAATTATACAAAATAATAAATATGTATATACTAAATAAATACATTATAAACACATTACCTTGAAAAATCATCATCTAAATTGTCATCTTCAAATTTCAGCTACAAAATAAAAGATAATGAAGTACAAAATGAATTATTCTCCCCTTTATGTTAACAAATATTTAACATTGTTATGCATATTTTTATACCTCTCACTCAGTGTATAATAATATTCTTACAGGCAGTAACATTCTTAACTATCCGAATTTCATTTGTCACAGACATTTATTTGGTGGTTGGACACAATTGTACTACAATTCACTCTCCGGGAAGTTTTACACTCCTACCTAGGAGTCTACTCCCGTATTCCGAAGAAGAAGAAGAAGAAAAAGAAGAGGTAGTCTGTCTGCCCTTTACAGAAATAAGTATCAAGAAAATTTGAAAACATAAAAGTTTGCAGGAAATTGTTACATACTAAATGTTTTGTTATCGTAGCTTTTTGTCACTTCTGATATTATTTCTGAGCACGCACAAATCACACCAAGATACTTAAAGATCAAGGCAGATATGATACAAGATTTACTAAAACACAAAAGAGTAACATGTACATCATTTATAGATATACTGGACTTAAACGTTTGAATAATTTTATTTTCAAAGGATGCAGTGATAGATCTTACCCATTCTTTACTCTGTTTAGGTGATGGTGAGGATCTGTTTACTGACTTTGGTGACTGTAGTTTTGGTATGGGTGAACTATTTTCTGAAATTAACATTTAAACATAAAAGTATAACATAAAGGTATCACATGAATAAATTGCTTCAAGGTGGAAATTGGTTTATCATTTCCCTCTCTAGTTAAATTAATCCAAATAAATGAAATTGTTACCAGAACTTCAAACACACCAAACACTAAAATTCATAACTTCTTTCCTAACAAAAAATATCCACTACTAAAATCAGCGGTGCCTTTATTTAAGGCGTGATTCAGAAGGTTCAGCACATCTTCCTTTCCTTTAAACCATCGCCAAATTGTTCTAGAGGGAATGCAAAAAGGGTATTGTGCATTTGTTTGTAAAAATCTTTAAACCCCTTGTAAAATATTTGTTTTTGATTTATATTTTAATTCAAAATAAAAAAAATAATCCTTAAATAAATGGTGTACAAATCTGTGGGTTATAATGTGGTACCATTTGATTGTGATGTTATATGTTTTTCCTGGAAAATTACACAAATTCAAGATCTGCCATAGATTTGGAGAATACAAAAAACTGCCATAGATTTGATTTATAACGTCATATTTGCCATAGATTTGGAACCCACCATAGAATTGAGTCCTATCTATACATACCATCTCTTTTATTTGAGTTAGTTGTTATATTATTGAAATTGTTATCCTCCAATCTTGACTGTGCAGTCTCATTCTGAAAAGTAAAAAAAGGGTCTCATATGTTATCTAATGGTATATGTTTTTTTTTTTTGTTATTTGGAACAATCAGTGTTGATGGAAGATCTTTAATCATGTTTATTATCTCTTTTAAGTTTTTTTCCAATTTTTCTAGATTAAGGACTTGACTTTTTTTTTTATCAATACCCATCCATCTATTGTAAGTCTTTTATATAAAGGGATTGGTCAAGTTTTACATAGAATTTAAGTATGTGTGCATGTCCACTGTTTGTGAAAAATGAAATTATTTGGTCATTTATGCATGTGTTTTCCAGAAAGGTTTCCAGAATCATATAATCCTTGTAGATTTTTTTCAATATTTTAAGATAGTATGTCTAACACTTATTTTACCAAGTTATCAGAGGAGGCAATTATTTGCTGAAATGTACAATTATCATAGCTGTATAATACTATGGAAAAAGTTTGCTGAAATGAGTCAAAAGACTTTTGGAAATGGATCTTGTCTTATTTTGTGCATAATATTTTGGTATTTTACTAATTTTTTTTTCCATTAGTATTTAATTTCTTTTTTGTTGTAGAACTTGAATACATATGCATTTTATAATGAATTCTCTCAGAATATTGATCAGAGTCTCACAACTTTTCAAAATTTCTAAAAATCTTCTTCCAAAACTAACTTTACCAATTCTTCAATGAACTTTGGATAACAAACAGCTATGCCAAGAGAGCATGATAAGTCTGTCTTGTGCTTATTGAAATTGAATAAAAGGCATCTAATCACAGGTAAATAAAAATGACTCTTCACAAAAACCTATATGAGGATACCCTTAGGTGTACAGAAACATATGTACAATAACTGTTAAAAGTCCCATAACCCTAGCCTGGTACAACAAACCAGATTTTTTTTTTAAATCTTTGGTGGTCTTAAATGTTGACATGTCCATAATCTAAGACTTTTAAATTCTTTCTATCTGCTAAAATCACTAAAAATGGCACCTCAAAATGAATATCTGATGAAATGTTTAACTTACAGAATTTTTATTTTCATTTTCTGTATTCCATTTTTCACTGGCCAATTCGAATGCTTTGGACACTGTCAATGTAACTGCTTGTGCCTGTAACAATAAAATAGATTTGTTTTAGTCAGGAGCCTTTGACCTTTGTTAGTCTTGTGGTTTTTTTAATTCTAGTTCATTTATAAATATGTTTTGGAGTTTAGTGTGACATCCATTTTCACTAAACTAGTACACATTACACAATTGCATTTAGGGGCCAGCTGAGGACCACCTTCGGGTGCAGGAGTTTCCTCGTTGTGTTTAAGACCAATTGGTGGCCTTCCGCTGTAGTCTGCTCTTTGGTCGGGTTGTTGTCTTTTTGACATTTTCCCCATTTCCATTCCATTTATATTTACTGATATATTCAAATAAATTACATATGTGTGACTATTTTGGCAATTAATCTTTTAATTAATCTAGTGAAAAATTGTACAGGTAACCAGGTATTCATTTGTTAATAAATCTCTTGTACCTGATGTGTGCCTCTTTTAAGCATGTGCCTTCCTTGAGCAATATTGTGTACCAGAACATTTTTAAACAAAATCATAAAATCAAAATATGTAGACAAAAAAATACTCACAATTTTTCTCTTCGCACACAGAAAAGCATGGCACTCCATAGTTTCATTAATGCTATTTCTTGCCATAAAGGCAAATATTTTTTCATGGTTTTTGTCAGCAGAGCAAAAAGATATTCTGAAAAATATTAAAAATTCATTAAAGAGGAGGGGTCGGAGGAGTCATGAATTCCCCTAAATCTCGAGGTTAAAAACATGAAATCCAGAGGTTCTGAATTTAAAGATATTTCAAAACCGACATCCTGAAATTCGAAAAAAAGAATTTACGGATCCCGAACGGATTAATCCCGAAATTTAGAGTTTAAAAACAAACTATCCCAGAGTCCTGATAAAGGTCCAACACAAAATTGATCAAATAAACAACTATGACATGATTTGTTCAAATTGTTTTACATTTGTCATTGCACAGCGACTATAAACTGTAAGTTTTGGTCATTGTTGAAGACTGTATGATGACCAATAGTTGTTACTTTATATGGTTGGTTTGGTCTCTGGTAGAAAACTGTCTCATTGCCAATTATACCAAATCTTCTTAGTTTTATATACATGTACATAATATAACCAGGTGCAAAGTCAAAAGTTTCCTTTGCTTTATTAATCATGACTTTTTGATCAAGTTTTTACAACAAGGATCACACAAACAGAACGTTATCAATTGAAACAATCTATGGAAATGAGGTCAACATCAGATTGAGATAAGTATAGGTAAGTCTGCTTACATTTATACCAGTCATCTTATATAGTTGACTGTTTGCTAAAACTATCTAAATTAAGAAACCTAACTACTGGTACATAATGTCATACCATGTATCTTGTTCTTTCATATTCTAACCTGATATCTTTCATTCATATTATCAAATAAATTTAAGTATTAAGCACCTAAAAAGCTATAATAAGTTTTTCTGATTCTTAAAGTGTTGGGAATAAAAATTACTCCATGTAAGGAATTTGAATACCTGAATGATTTTGTAATTCTATTGTCAAGAATTATATACCTACCTAAATATACTACATTCAATCAACAATTCTTTTGATGCCATATCTAAAACTTTCATACCCTCTGGTGAAGTTGTCAGTGTTACTTTTCTTAATTTACTTTTAGCCGTCTTTGCCTGAGAATAGAATAATTATACAATATAAAACTAATGTATTCGAAATAAAAATGTCTAATAAGGATATTTAATATTTGATTATCAATTTAGTTATAGTACATAATATATTTGAGTATGCATATTGCATGAAAGTTGATTCACATTTTTTGTAACTTGAACCATCAACAAGGGTCTGGATTGGGGGGGGGGGGGGGGTCTGTTATTCGGTAAACATTTAATTTTCACCCCTTTTTTCTCTAATCATTAAAAAATTAACCCTTTTTTCTCTAATCTTCAAAAAATTAACCCCTTTTTTCTCTAATTTTCATTATTTTTGCCCATTATTCTCTTATCTTCATTTTTTAAGGGCATTATTCTTTAATCATTTAACCCCTGATCCAAACCCTCATCAACTCCTATATCATGTATATATGACAGCTGTTTTCCAATTGTTTAAAGTGTTTGAGACTTTGAGCTTTTGATTTTGTCATTTGTTGCTGGTGTCAGATTTAACATGGTCATTAAAAGTATTTTTTCAGATACTGGCACATGTAAAACAATGCGTCAAAACCTTTATTAAGAGTTGGTGCAAAGTGCATGTTGGCAGATTTTTATCTCAGTTTCCATATTGTATAAAACCACTTAATTTTAGTATAATACATAACATTGTTTCCTGATGATAACATTGACAGGATGTGTTTGGTAAGATTATATATATCTAAAGTCACGAGGAAGTAAACATACATGTTCATGTAATTAGACGTAATGGTGTTAGGCTTCAAAAAAAAAAACTAAGTGGATGTAGATTACTGCAAATTCAGAAATTATTGCGATGATTTTATTATTGCTAAAAATGTGACAGGGTTATAATCGCAATGATTAAAACTCGCATTTTGAAATATTTTATATGAACTTAACAGGATTTTTCTCAATATTGCTAAAATTAAAATCACTTTTTAGTCCAAAATGACAAATTTGCAATAATAAATGCACGCAATAATTTCCAAATTTATAAAGTAAATGTCTCCATTTAATGTCTTTTTTTTAACATGATATACATGTATCTGATATCCAATAGCAAAAAAAAGATAATAGATAACTATAACGCATGTAGTAGGGTAACTTACCGGTATGTACATTTGTAGACTGAAGTCATTTTTGCTTTTCATAATAAAAAGGAGAGAAGTTGCAAAATGGTAATTTATGTTATGAATTCTAATAGTTACACTAAATCATAATAATAAGGGGTCTGAATCAAGTACACTTAAAGTATTCCTAGGTAAGCAATGACAAGTCCTTGATTTGCTAAGGAAAATCAAAAAATTATATTGTGGAAATTCTGAGAAAATTTTACTAGATTCAAATTGGACATAGAAGTGGATACAAAATCAATGTGCACTTAACAGTGCAGATAAGAAAATCAAATAAGTTAGACAAACAGACATAAAGTTAACCATGATCATTATTAATACTGTAACCAACCTTGAAATATACAAATACAGGGGTACAGATAACAAGAAGCGATTCTAGTCTCTTGGTATCCTGCTTTTTTGTGAGTTATCATGGTTATACATGTACCGGTACATGTATTCAAATTACTGTTTACATGAACATCATATTTGAATTAGGGGTTCCTTATCATGGTCCATCTATCTGACATAATGATTTCATTCAAAAAGGAAGTAAAAACCAGTTTAAAACTTTTAGCTTTGGTGCAAATATGTAAAATTGCAGTATAAATATAGCATATATGAAAATTGTATGATATGATGTTAACGTGGTAAAGATAGTTGTTTGCAAAATGAGGCAATAATCAAATGACAAATTTTTTTTTTAACATTAACTTTTAAATGTTCATTATGCAAATGAATCCCGTATATAAGCAGATCTAATTAAATTTTAAATACCATGGCAACAATACTATTGACAGCTTTTTCACTCTGACCATCTCGATAGCTCTCTCCATCAGCAGCTTCTTCAATAAGTGTAGATCCTATGTACTTCAAATGAAATGTCAGACCGTCAGAAACAGCTTCTTTATTCTCACTCCAACCCTCTCCAAGTTCTGACAAGGCAGCAGATAAAAAAATACAAAGATATTAATTAATGGTTTTTAAAATTATACCACCCACCCTCAATGTGAATAAAAATATACTACATACCACAAAAAATATTTGAATTTTACATGTTTCAGACAAAATATTATTCAATATATGCAAAATGCAAATAATTACGTACATAACCATCATGACCATGATAACAGGAAACTTTTCTGGATACTGTGATCAGATTCATAAACTTCCCTAATTATGGGGGATTTCCCATATGACAGTACATTATAGATACACGTACTGACACTTAAAATTGATATGATTAGGAAATGTTAAAATATGTGTACCTCAACCACTTAGAATAGAATAGAATAACTGAATAATGTATTGCTAATCACAGCTCCCAAAGCTGAGCTGAATAATTACAATTTAAATTTATAAACAATGATTACAACGATTATTTTTAAACAATTGCAGATGGAAAAAAAGCACAAGTAAAACAATACTGGTACATTTTAAAATACTAAATAAGGTATAATGACACTTATGACATGTATTACAGACACAGTTGGTCCTCTAACAGGCAACTTAAGGGTACCAATAAGTTTTGAGAGAAATAACATCCATGCATTAGTCAGATGCTTTCATGTGTTGTCTAAACTTTATTCCTTTAATCTATAGATAGTAACATATATATGTTAGTTATTTGTTAAAAAAATCTTTAATATTTTACTTCTAACATTGTCTAATTGGAAAATTGGGAATTCTTGGAACTTTGTGCGGAATTTAATACATACAAAAAATTACATGTACATGTATAGATTGGATAAATCATGGTAAATCATGGCTTTTATTAGTTTAACTTAGCTGTAGCCAGTAACAACACGACATATAGGCATATTATTAATTTCAGAATGGGAAACAGTCAAACTTTCAAACTTGGGAATTACTTTGAAGATTACATGTATGTTATGCTCTGGTAATTTTTTATTACAATAATTAAAATACATTGGGAATAATTTAAACATGATACATGTATATGTCTCAGGAAAGGCTTTGAAGTGATGTAGAGAACATGTACATGTACATGTAGTTGGAATATAATCCTTTAAATAGTTATAACAGATGTATTTTTTTCTGTAATAACACATAATCATGTACATGATGAAACATGCATGTTTGTCAAGCTATATCTTTCTCAACTTTAGTATGCATACCCAAGAGAAAACGAAAACGGGATCCATCGGGATCCCAATGCAATCCCGTTGAAATTGTCGGGATAAGCCAAGATAAGCATCTGGAGGCGGGATCCCATTCGAGATAAATATCTGAAACTGGGATCCCATTCGGGATAACTGTCTGAAGCCGGGATTCTAGTCTAGATGAAACGGGATAAATATCAGACACTGGGATCCCAATCGGAACTGTTTACAGCCGGGATCTGATGCTGGGATCCCAGTCTAGTTAAAACGGGAAATTGTATGAACCATAATTAATTTATGTTGTTGAAAATATGCAAGTGTTTTGTTTGTGTATACATATGTCTCTAATAACATCAAGTATAGGTTATTGGTGTTAATTAACAATGAGTATGACACCAAAGCTGTCAGGTGAAGCCAATCACATTTAAGTGTCACTTAATATTCAGTTTGACAGATATTTATAAGTCAGAAAAATGCCGAGATTTTCGCGATAAAAATGACAGGGCGTCCGAGGAAATGTCAACGGGTGTTTTGCCAGACAAGCTTGGGCGTTTCTAATGTTCCCCAAGTTCTCATAAGTGTGTTTCTATTAGTTGTCGTCCGGCATCAATGATAAGATAATGACTGACGTCGTAAAACGTTGGTTTCTCAACTTATGTAAAATGTAAAAAAAATCATGACCACGTGCTTTATTTGTTTTCAATTGTACTGAACAGTTCGACCCAAGAAAATACTGTCCTAAATATAAATGCGGCCACTATCTTATCCGCATGCACCAGGTGCCGATTGCTAAAGTATTCTTTTCTTATATTTAGTAAAAACTGGCCAGTAATTAATACTTTTATGCGATACCCTTAATTTATTTAT
Organism: Mytilus edulis; assembly: GCF_963676685.1. Classification (NCBI taxonomy): domain Eukaryota; kingdom Metazoa; phylum Mollusca; class Bivalvia; order Mytilida; family Mytilidae; genus Mytilus; species Mytilus edulis. The sequence continues at coordinate 68,980,987 of NC_092353.1, read as the reverse complement.
AATACCGTTACGGAGACAGATCAACTTGGCCGATATAATTTGGGGCGAGATTGTCACGTCGACGTTTGTGTACTGGTAAAAACGTCATCAAAATTTGTTTACGCTGAATTATGGACAGGACGAAGATGAAGATGTTTTCAGATAAGTGCATTAATAATTTAATTTAACATGTCATTGTGTATATGTGCATATAATGATTATAAAAATAATTTATTGAGGAACTATGATTTGTATGGTTTTTATCTGAGCAAATCAACATCAGAAAGTCTGAAAGCATAAACTGAAAATATATTTATTTTTAACATATACAATGAATACACTTGTTAACTTGTCACATATAACAGGCATAAATAGTAGGTATGTCAAAATTTAATTCAGTTGTGTGTATGTTTATTTGGTGAAAATAAGTCGCTATAGTTATTTATCGTCAGGGGATAAAAAAAGGGGGAAGGTAATTAATTTGCAAAAAAATTAAAATAACCTTCCAAGACTTCATAATTATTTGGACTAGCTTCCAATCTACTGTATTCTATAAATATTAAACATGCAATAATATTTCTATTGAATTTGTTGCTTCAAAACGTATTGAACAAATGATTCTTTGTGGATTTTTTTTATACTTTTAGGGCATATACTGATCTTTTTAAATGGAGCTTCCAACGAAACAGATTGCATGCAGATATTCCAGTTTACATAATTTACTCAGCAATTCTAGTTGGAAGTACAGAGACAGCAAATTGATTAACAGAAAGGAAAACATGACATGTATCCTTTTGCATAAATAACCCAGGAATCCCAGTGGCAGTGCAATTTGAATTGGTGCATGTATATCCTGCTGGTATTTATTTTTGGGATCCCGCTTTTTTTTCCAGGAATCCCAGTATATTTCCACTGGGATTTACATCGGGATCCCGCTTCTTTTACGGGAATCCCGAAATTTATCCCAATACATTTACATCGGGACCACTTATTTAGCGGGAATCCCGAAATTTTATCCCAGTGGGATCCCAATCAAAATCCCACAATATCCCAGTGGGATCCCACCTAATTCCACCGGGATAAAATTTCGGGAATCCCGGACTTTTGGCGGGATTCCCGAAATTTTATCCCGGTGGAATTAGGTGGGATCCCACTTGGAATCCCATCAAAATTCCAGCCGGGATTCCAGATTTATTTTCTCTTGGGTACACAATAAATTTTTAAATATCAAAAGAACTTGTAAAACTTGTAAACATTTTAATAATACAACATGTACAAAGGATGTTTTATTATTCATGTTATTGTTACATTTCAAATTAATGGTAGCCAGTGCCTTATTTGCAATTGTAAACATTCAGAAAAAAAATGTATCTGTAATCTATAGCAATACACCTTATCGCTATTCCCGGCTGACCCGTCCGCTTGAACTTTTGACGTCAACAACAATCACTTTTCCATTGTGGCGTCAGACATTTTGTTTTATGACGTCAAAATTTTACGGGAACCTGTGTGATTTCCAGCAATGGCGGACAAATAGCGATAAGGTGTATACACTAATTAAAAGCATGTCAAATCAATTTCCTTCTTTAAAACAGCTGCGATCAAGCAAGGTTGAATTGTGAAATGGGGCGAACATAATTCTGGGTGAATGGACCGTCCCAGTCCCAGATTCTTAAAGACCTGATGAACTTGTTTTCGTCTGTTGAATACTTGCTTACCAAACAGTTAGTGTTTTCCCAATAAAAATTCTGAACTAGAAAGAAACTTCTAACACTATAGCTTCATGTTTAAAATTATTTCTTCTGTTCTATATACTGGTATATAAGAGTAGAGACTTATGTATGACTCAGAAAAGATATGCTAAAGTAATAAACAGATAAACAAGTTTGACAGGTGTTGCATGCATGTATACTTACTTTCGTGTCCCAAGTGTTTTTCAATACTTTTTGTGTTCTTTGGTTTTATCTTTCTGAACATATCCATTGCCTTTTTAACTATAGTCTAAAATTATTTAAGAAACCGCAATGTTTGTAATAAGGCGTTAAACAATTTCTTCAAAATTATGAATGAGTTGTTAACAAAATCACCCCATGTGTCTAAGTTCTGAAAGTGCTTTAGTAAAGTAGAAGATATTAGGTGCTAAGCGTTTACCTGATTCAGAATATAAATTATGCAAACCACTCCCATAAAAGCACTGAAAGTTCTATATGAAGGACTCACAACTCAAACAATATCATACATATTTTTTAGTTTTTAATATTGATGATTTGGTTTTGACCGTATCTGAAATAATGAAGGAACACTGTCAAATGGAAAACTCATATGTGTAGTAAAAAAAAAAGATTGAAAGAAAGATATGAAAAGTATTTATTTCTCATGTTTAGCAGGTGACTGAGACCTTGAAACTTAATTAACACGTAATGCCAATGATATACCTGGTGATGAAGGGGATTTTTTTAACGACCTTGACTACCCATGAGGGTCTTGCAAGGTCGAAGCCTGTTATTTACTAATAAAAAAATAAGGAGATGTGCTTGGTATCAGACAACTTTTCATCAAAGTTCAAATGAAGATGTAAGCAATAAAAGGCAACCGTACGGCCTTCAACAATGAGAAAAACCATACCGTATAGTCTATAAAAGCTATAAAAGACAAGCGAAAGATACCAGAGGGAACTCAAACTCATAATTAAGTCGAAAATAAACTTGAAAATCCCATAGCTAAATAAGAAACAACCAAAACAGACAAAAAATGTATCCGATCGAGGATGAGCCAGTCAGTACTCAAAAAATAACACACTAAATACTAAAACTAGAGGTTCTCAAGAGCTTGTGTCTCACCTGTTTCTACTGTGGTTTTAGAAATCGTGTAAAAAAAGGTGAAAATCATAATGAGTAGTATTATACCCTAATGAATAATTTAGGCCAAGTTGGGAACGGTTTTGACCCAGTAGACTAAATTTATAGCATCCCATTGAAGTCATACAATAGTGGCCGAAGACCCCTTATACTTAAATTAAATTTCAATTTCTCGTAAACTTCTATATATAGTGAACCCCTATGTGCTATTTTTAGCCATGGTGGCCATGTTGGTTGAATGAAAATGTCATCGGATACTGACATTTTTCAAGATAACCTATTTAAAATTAAAATCTATATGGCCCAGTAGATTAAGTGGAGGAGATTTTTAGAAAAGTTTACAAAAATTTACGAAAAATTATGAAATATTGGCTTTAAATGGGGAAAACTCCTAATGGGATCAATTGACAGTTTGTAGATCTTACTTTCCTGAATATTTTTGCTGATTACAGTTCATCTCTATCTTTTATAATATTCAGGATAATAACCAAAAACTACAAAATTTCCATTCAGGGGCGGCAATCCAACAACGGGTTGTCTGATGAGTCTGAAAATTTGAAGGCATATAGAGCTTGACCTTATGAACATTTTACTCCATGTAGGTTTGCTCTAAATGCTTTAGTTTGATACTTTCAGAAATATAGGCCAAACTAAAATTGAGAATGGAAATGGGGAATGTGTCAAAGAGACAACAACCCGCCAAAATAAAAAACAACAGCAGAGGGTCACCAACAGGTCTTCAATGTAGCGAGAAATTCCCGCACCCGGAGGCGTCCTTCAGCTGGCCCCTAAACAAATATATACTAGTCCAGTGATAATGAACGCCATACTAATTTCCAAATTGTACACAAGAAACTAAAATTAAAATAATACAAGACTAACAAAGGCCAGAGGCTCCTGACTTGGGACAGGCGCAAAAATGCGGCGGGGTTAAACATGTTTGTGAGATCTCAACCCTCCCCCTATACCTCTAACCAATGTAGTAAAGTAAACGCATAACAATACGCACATTAAAATTCAGTTCAAGAGAAATCCGAGTCTGATATCAGAAGATGTAACCATATCCGCCATTATCTTTTTTAGACTTGATTGATTGACGGGGTCATCGGATACATTTTTAAAACTAGATACCTAAGGATGATTTAGGCCAAGTTTGTTTAATTTTAGCCAATTAGTTTCAGAGGAGAAGATTTTTGTAAAAGAAATTTTCAAACAATAAAACTTCAGTATACATACATATTTTATTTATGCTGCCCCTCTTTTCTTTCGTCCCAATTAATATTAAAAGGCTGTTTTTGTTATTGGGTTGCTTAGTGTCGCATTGACATATACACCACACCGTATATTTTTGTTTTTATGTAGTTTCCTTTTAAATATTTTAAGGAACTATTGAAATGTTGGAGTATCTGCTCACTTTATTCTGCTATCAACGTAACAATAAGAATTTTACTTTGAGACATTTAATCTAAAGCCAGTTTTCTGAAGTGAGCATCATTCGTTACAAGTTAGAAAGCTTAAAACCATTATAGATAATTATATGCAAACTTCCTCATAAGTTTATAAACGTTATCTTAACAAACACACATCCTGTGAAAATCAACAACTGGCACCCATTGTACATTTGTTGTATGAAGTGTACTTAAATTGCGTTTGAATAGGCCTGAAACTTAAAGATAAAAATATTATGAAGTACCTCATGGGTGCAACAATTAACATTCAAAATTTTGGTTTTGTTGAGGATGCGGAACAAAATAAAACTTTTGTGTTGTCAGCATATATTTCAAATTCAAATCTGAATTTATTGTCATTACATATAATATACATTTATGCATGTGACACAATTAACTTAACAAACTAGAAATAAACAACATTCTTTAACAAGATCATTTACATGCACATACCTATATATTCTAACATCGTTCTTGGACTTCTGTTGACCTGCGTCTTACTGTGTGTATTTTTATGTCTTTGTTTTATTCTACATTGTCTTTATGTATAGGGGGAGGTTTGAGATCTAACAAATCATGTATCATCCGGTCGCATTTTTGCGCCTGTCCCATGTATTGAAGAACGTCTGGCCTTTGTTAGTCTTGTATGTTTTTTTTTTTTTTTTTTAAGTTTGGTTCATTTATATGTTTCGGAGTTTAGTATGATGAGCATTTTCGCTGAACTAGTTTACATTATTGAATTAATTGTTTAGAAGCAGCCCAAGCCCGACTACGGGTGAAGGATATATTCTAATGTGTTGAAGGCCTTGGCTTTTTCTGCATTTTGATCGGGTAATTGTCTCTTTGACACATTCTCCGCTTTATTTCTCAATTTTATAATGACTGTCCTCAGTTCTACCAACTGTTTGAAAAAGAATTCATTAAGATAGCGTCCCTTTTCTATTAGCAAATTGTGGTAACTTATTCTTAATGTTGGTATCAATTTTCTAAATACAAATTTTGATCCTGTTATCATATATTTTCTTCTGCATTAATTTATAGTTTTATACATGTTAATAAATAGTGAGTTTGCTGTTGTCCTTTATATCTAATATTTTAGCATTAGCTTTTCATTGCATTTTTCTTTTGATGTTTTTAAGAACTAATTTGGTTTAAAAGTTTGTTCGGGGGCACACCATGGTAATTATCAGCAATTTGATGCTGCATATTACTTGTTTAATTAATAAAACACGAAACCTGACCACAATCTAAGAAGAAAGGATAGGCGAATACAGTCTATAATGCATGATACAACATGGTCATTTTGATGTTATTCCATGGCTGAAGCTTCACCTCATTTTATGAAAGATATTCGCCTCTCAACTGTTTAGAAAAATGAAAAATAAACCAAAAAAATCACTTTGTAATATTTTACGCATTTTTCACTGAAATTCAAATTTGCCATTTTAGCATATCTTTACTAGCTGGTAGCAAAATAACTGATAACGGTAATTGTAAAACATATGTGAATTTCAAACAGCTATAAGGTCAGTTATATTGTATTATTAAAAAAAAAAAGGATATGTTGTACATAACTCCAGAAAACCAAAAGGTAAACAGTGCAAAATGTCGTTTTTTTTTCACTTTTTCAATGACCTTTTATCGCTAAAATCAACCTATGTGGTTTCCATGGCAACCGGATTATCCGGAACAATTTGTTGCCTGTTATTGCCTTAAGGTATGGTACTGGCTATTATATATAAAAGTTTCATCAAAATCTGAGGCTGTGTGGCAGACCCTATTAGAATTTTTGTTTTGGTGGTTACAGAGAATTGCTCTTAAATGCTGCATTTAGTGTCTCAATTAATGTAATACAATCATTAAAACTGTGTTTTGTCGCCTATCAAGAATTTTTATAGATATAAATGAGAACCATTAATCAACCATACAAAAATGTAGAAACACATTTCGTATAGCGTTTTTGTTTTTTATTTGATACATCAATATTATTAAAAATGTCCACTTATAAAGGCCAACTTGAAATAAATTAATAATCAAATTAAATAACGATGCCGTTTGGAGCTAAAAGGTAAATTTATTTACGTTTTCCAATAATGTAAACTAATGCACAATTTAAAAAAAAAAGAAAAAATATCTTGAAAATTAACAGTTAAACCAAAACTTGCCGTCATTTGAAGATTTCCTTGCGACATCCCTTGTTTCGAATGTGTATGTATACCAGGCAATTGAAACACTGATACGAGGGCGTCCATCTCATTGGATAAAACGGTAACATGACTAGTGTCTAATATTAGTAGTTCAAGCATTTTATTTATATCATGAATCAATATTTGATATAATTTTATATACCACGTGTCTTAATCATGAGGTTCCAGGATTTTTTAAAAATTGGGGGGTCTAGATAAATATGGATTGAGTTATATAGAATTGAACCGAAATTCTTATTAGACAGAGGAAAACTAATTGTCATCGTTTGTAGTCCAAATAATAATGAAATTGCCTTTCAATACCATCATTTTCATGAAAATATTTTTCGGACTGGTAGTGTGAAATAATTGTACAAAGTTCGAGATTGCATGTTCGTAACGTAAGTTTGTCACTGTTTGTGATGTCCTGTTGTGTCTGTCGTTGATTGACTATGTTCGTTGTTGTTCTGCGGTTTGCATGTTGTGTCGACTATGATGTTAATATTTGTTTATACATTTATCTGTGATGAGTGTTCTTTTGCGTGTTTGTTGTGTATTCTGTCAGCTAGTGTTGCCACTTTAGCGATATTTTTTGGAATTGTCATAAGCGGGAGGTTTTGCTAGCCATCAACGAAACCAGTTTTTTTTCATAAAATGAATACGGCAGTTGTTATCAATAGTTTGTTTATATGTATGCTGGTATTTGTTTTTCCTTGTTCCTACTGTTCTTTTGTCTTCCTATTATAGTTGATGTGCTCCCTTGGTTTTAGTTTCTTACCCGGATTTGTTTTCTCTCAATCGATTTATGGCCTTTGAACACCGGTAAACTACTGTTGTCTTTATTTACTCTATTACATTGCACAATTATTTTGGATACCCATCAGTTTATGCAGATCTTTAATTTCAACCATAATCAAAACACGACTAGATGAGATTCCATATTGAAACACAGATTTTCTGGACGACGGAGAGACACCAAAGACTGTTACCAATCGCGAAATTCACCGTTATTAATACTAGTAATCAAAATAACAACAACAACAAAAATACGTAGAGGATGCAAAATCAATACAAACCGCTCTAAATAGCTATATATAAATATTACTCCCACCTTTAAAAGCACTGTACTTCAGTATTCTGAACATTACAGAGATTAAACATGTGAAGTTAAATAATTACTGCAATTAATGCCTATTATTTTCTATCTTGGCGTATTCATAAACTAATTCTGTGACCTCCTTTATCTCATGGCATCGGAAATAAAAAGTATTTACCATTCTTTCCACCGATTCTTTTTGACCATACTTTTATTTAATATATTGAAAAAATGAGATGGTACTAATATGATAACCTACATCAATTATGAACAAGGATTAAACAATAATAGGTCATCGTATATCCTTCCACTGAGTCGAAGAAAAGCCATAATCTAGAATAAGGTTACTGCTATACCCGTTTACCTTTTAATATCTGTTTGTTTTGTTCATACATATTTGTCATTACAGTCAATACAATGGAATTTTATGAGACTGTCATACAAGTGACAGGTTTAGTTAGCTTTAAAACCAGTCTTTTCTACATAAGAAAATGCCTGTTTCAAGTCAGGAATATGACAGTTATTAACCATTCGTTTGATGTGTTTGAACTTTTGATTTTGCCATTTTATTAGGGACTTTCCGTTTTAATTTTTGTCTGAGTTCATTTTCTTTGTAATTTTAATTCTGACGTCTTCACATGAACTAAATACTAGTTACAAAAACCGATAATATACAACCAAAATCTCTGCGACAGACCGTGATCAAGCACAAGAACTGGATAAAGCAATGGCTTTTATACACATATGGTATAGTTAAGTCGTAAACGTTGTGTTCCTTTGTACAATCATTCAATTTACATCAGGAAAACTAAAATCACAAAAATGCTGAACTCCGAGGAAAATTCAAAACGGAAAGTCCCTAATCAAATAGCAAAATCAAAAGCACAAACACATCAAACGAACGGATAACAACTGTCATATGCCGGCATTGTTTTATAAAGAAAAGGGTGGAGTAAACGTGATATTATCTGTATCTTCTGAATAAATATGAATAATATATAATAATAGTATATGTTTATTACCTTCGGCATGAACAAATTATAAAATAATAGTTCATTGAGATTATTTGTACCAAGTTTGCCGTTGTATAGTGTGTAAAGTATTGAAAAAATATATTTATACATATATACTAATGCCGAGGAATAGACACAGCATCTTAAAGGAGTAGGTCCGGTAAGGACCGATTTTGGCCTCAAATTTCAGGTTCATCTGACGAAAGATTTTGACCACTTTTAAGTGTCTATTTCATTTGAATCAAATAGTTTATGTGAAAGATTTTAATTGATTTAGTCATTAAAAACTATCCGATTCAAGCTCAAATATGAAAAATCTACCAAATATGCCGGAAAATGTCACTTTTCAGATGGTTTTTTGTCAAAAATGAAAGTGGCTGCATCCGTGTTCATCCTCAACCTTTATATATGTTATGTATTATCATAAAATACAACTTACATTTCAATATAAAGGATGAACACGAATGCGGCCACTTTCGTTTTACACGAAACCCGTCTAAAATTTAACTAAAATGCTAGAATTGTGAAGATTTCAGTAATTTGGCATGACCTAATGGTGCAAGTATCCGATATCATGTGCATTGTTTTGTCAAAAATAGCCCATATTTATGAAGCAAAAGCATTCTTCTGTGTAATAAATAACTAAAAGTTTACATTTTAACAATTTTGTAAAACTGCTATATTTTGGGGCCGAAAAGGGGTCTTACTGGACCTACTCCTTTACAAAAGGAATATAAAAAAATACTAGAAAATAGTAAAAATATTTGTCAGTTCAATAGACAACCCCAACCTCAAACACCCAACTATAACATGACATTTGGTCATATCATCATTGTTTTAAAGTTAGAAGCCATTTGATCATTTGCCGTCCGACCGATCAGGTTTAATCAGTCACTTTTGGAGGGTGTCTTCCTCCTATTCCCACTTTTTAAAAATACTATTCCTTCTATTCCCACTTGCAAATAACAATAGATGTTTTGATAAATAATTTGTTTTTATAACAATCAGGGTTAATTAGAATTTCACCTAAGATTTACCTGTACTTTTTTTTTTTTTTAAAGCATAACATATTGGCAGCAGTCTAAACGGGCGCAATCGTATGTTTTATTTTTGGCGCAAATGAAACCATCTAATTTTAAAACATGTGGCGCAAACGTAGCATCTGAGAAAAAAAGTTGTGGCGCAAAAGGACGCATTTTTGGCGCAAACGGATCTCTCCCGTTTAGGTTTAATACCTTGTGTATTTGTAATATGTTTCTTTTTTCATCAAATAAATACTTAAAAATAGAGAAAAATTATGATAAATAGATTGGAATCAGATTTATTTTTAAATTTTTGAATTTGTAACTTTAAAAAATTGTCTGCTTTACTAATAAATCATGATATAAATAATATTATAACCAAGTATAATCTTATATATATAAATCTTTATTCTCACAAACCAAATAACAGAAAGGTATAGAGATAATTTTACATATTTCAATACAATTACATAAATATATAATGTACGAAAGTAGATAGAGGCATTCACAATTGTTCACCCAGAAAAGTTCAATTTGTTATTGATCTCCTTTATAAGTTTACAAAGTTCGTTCAGTTCTGTACATTTTGGGGAATTCATTAAGTCATAAAACTTCAATGTGTTTGTTCTATTTCTATTGTAAAATGCAATACATAATGTTTACTACAATTATCGAAAGCTGAACAATTAAAAATGTAATGGTATTCATCACCAATGGCATCTGAATATTAACACAATACACATTTTCTGTTTTCTCTTTCTATGTTTTGCCATCTTCCAGTTTCTATTGGAGATTTCATGTTCAAAGTTCCAAATTTAAGAAATAAGGATATCTGCCATTCATCCAAAATAAATATTTCTCAAAGTAACTTTAAATTAACGATAATTTAATGCTTTTGATGATTCCTATTGGCTTAAGATGTGGAATAAAAGTATACTTTAAAACATAATTACTTGGACCAATAATCAAAGATATAAAATAATGGGTGAAAACTGTTAACTTTACTTCATTATTTATTTTGTTTAAAAAAAACCAGAATTCATACAGATGCAAAAATAACTTATTACCTGTTCTAATAAAAAAAAAAAAAAAAACACTGGTCAATTAACAGTTGATAAAAAAATGTTTGTACAGTATAATCCTTTGTTTGCACAAGTTTTCCTTCTATTCCCACATGAAATTTTACCTTTTCTTACCAGATTTATAAAAAGTAGGAATAGAGGGAATGAACCTTTTGGAGAAGGTCATAAACAATTTTTCCGACGTAGTCGGTATAGTTTCGGTTTGTGCCTTTTGAACTTAAGGACGCTTAACTATGGCAACAGAATACGCATGCCCGAAAATCCTTTCTGTGATTGGACAAAATGCTGTCATGCTGGGTGATTTGGTTGTGTTTGAAAAAACGTCTCGTTAATTATATCGTGATGGAAAGCAAGTGAAAAACTATAAATATTTGAACTAGATCTTACAAAGATTTATACTTTTATTAAAATAATTGTTTCTCCAATAGCTCTTTGCATCCGTGACAGCTGTTTATTCGGGACAATTATATAATTTTTAATGTAAACCTTGTTTTACGAACGTACATGACTTTTAGAACGTGCCTACGTTTGTGAGATTTTCGCGGGGTATTGATGAATGTAAACGGAAAGATACGAGGACCGAGAATACTGAACACAAACAGAGAAAACGTTATTTAAATGGTATCTTTTCTGAAGGTTATCGAAATGATAGTTTTAAACATATTCTCAAATTCAAATACGTCGGATATCATTTTTAAAGATAGTTCTTGTTTTTTATATAAACTGAAGAAGAGATCATTTTCCTGTTGCAGGTCGACGACGAGCCTAAGGGTTTAACGAACTTGGCAACCCATGAGGATCTTTCACGGTCGGAATTATTGTTAACAGGTTATCAACATTTGTTTGATAATTTCCTTCATTTTTTCAGGCTATCGTTATAAAGTGTCTTTTGACCCCCACTCACATGCCATTCTTGAATAGCACTTATTTAAGTTCCTAAATCTGTTTCAATATATAGAAACAAAAACATACATATCCCTATGGACACTCAATGTGCCTCTTTAACAGCAGACTTGTTACTGTACTTTTATAAATCACAGTTTATGGCCAAGCTAGGTAAAGCCCTGTCTTTAACCGATAAGTTCAAACATTTTCTTGATGATATTGTTGAACAATAATCAAGAGTTCTCGAAAAAAAAAATGACGAAATTTTTCAAAAGAAGATTAACTTAAAAAAATCAAATATCAACAGCAATAAAAGAGGGACGAAAGATACCAAAGGGACAGTCAAACTCATAAATCTAAAACAAACTGACAACGCCATGGCTAAAAATGAAAAAGACAAACAAACAACAGCACACACGACACAACATAGAAAACTAAAGAATAAACAACACGAACCCCACCAAAAAACTAGGGGTGATCTCAGGTGCTCCGGAAGGGTACCAGTATTTCGATATTAACAATTATCATAAGTTATGAATATACTGAATAAATAAACTCATCATAGATACCAGGACTAAATTTTGTATATGCGCCAGACGCGCGTTTCGTCTACAAACGACTCATCAGTGACGCTCGAATCCAAAAAAGTTTAAAAAAAAAAAAATCAATAAAGTACAAAGTTGAAGAGCATTGAGTTCCAAAATTCCTAAAAGTGTTGCCAAATACAGCTAAGGTAATCTATGCCTGAGGTAGAAAAGCCTTATTATTTCAAAAAATTCAAAATTTTGTAAACATTTAATTCATAAATAACAATATCAATGATAATTCATGTCAGCACAAAAAGTGCTGACTACTGACTACTACCCAACTACAAATTTAAGGCATTATTTCATTCATGACTTGGATTTTGAACTTGATTATTTTATATTTTTACCTGTGAAAAACGTGCACAAAGTAAACAGTAAAGATCATCTCAAAATATCACATTATTTTCTTCAATGAAAACAACTATTTTTACTTAAAAGTCACCGTGAGTGCGGTTTAATATATCAACCTGTCATGATACATACTTATATAACAAATTTTTAGAATATTTGGTTCAACAATTTCCTTTGTAATCGGTGTTCGTGATTTCAAAAATAATAACTTTGAGACAAGCCTTTAAACACAAATTTATACACAAATACAGTGATGGCTGATTCAAGGGCAGAATACGGAGAAGGACAAGCCCCCATGTTATGCCAAATCTGTGAAATTTCCAGAGACATAAAGTGGAAGTGTTTGGATTGTGATTTACTTATGTGTCAAGAATGTAAGGAAAAAATTCATCCAAAGTTTGTTAAGCTAGACAGTGAGCACAAAATTGTCTACATAAAAAATGTCGGACATACGGAAGTTCAAGTCATCAGTTATGAAGGAGAGATACATTTTGATAACATTAAATGTACCGAACATTTAGATATAAACTGTTGCCTGTATTGCAAATCATGTGCTAAACTGGTGTGTTTACAATGTGTAATAAAAACACATAAATCCCATATTTTTGAAGACATAAAAACTGGATATTCTATCAAGAAAGACAATGTGAGGAAGAAAATTCTCACACTGAAAGAGCAAGAACAAACTGTAACAACTGAAATTGAAAAATTGGAAAAAATAAAAGAAGAGACAAAGCTTAAAGTTTCACAAGTAAATGAAAAAATAACAAATCACGAAAATGTTGTAAAAGAAAAAATAGAAAAGTACACTCAATCTTTAAGGGAGGAATTGAATAAAAAAGGGTGTTCAATACAAATGGACATTGAAAAAGAAATTGGCGAAGTCAATGATATGCGGGTGAAAATACAAGAAAAGGTGAAGCTAGCAGATGACTTTCTTACCAATAAAGATGGCAACATTTTTTTCAAGACATATGATGAAATGGAAAAATCTTTGATAGGAGATGTTCAACCTGTTTCACTAAGAAAGGAAAACCTAACAACATTTGTTCCGGGAAAGCTAGAACAATGTCATTTTGGAGCTTTAAAATCTACCAATGGCTCTTCAGACGAGGATGAAATTTTTTGTGCGAAAGTGGAATTAAACATTAGAAACGAATATATAACATCTGTTCCCTGGGTCAGAAATGTAAAACGCTCCCCTGACGGCCACATTTGGATAAACATGTTCGTGTATTCAAGTCAAGGCCCAGTTGGATTCATACAAAAAAACAAACCAAAAGGAAACAATCTAGAAAAAATCTCATTTTATAATATCATTGTTCATGACATGATTGTTACCCTTTGGAATGATACGTTACTTTGCACAAATGATAACAAAATTAAACGTATTGTCAATACAACTGGCGAACTAAGAAATTCCATATATAATGTAGGAAATCTAGTTCCTGTGTCCATTTGCATGAAGGACAATTTTATTGTGGTTGGAGCCATAAATAAGGATTACCCTAAATATGGAAAAAGAGTAGTGATAAAAATGAATAAGAATGGAAGACATGACAATAGACTTGAATATAATACATCTGGAGAACCAATGTTCATATATCCGATTTCTTTGGCTTGCACAAATCATGCACAAAATATATTTGTTGTAGATGGATTATCAGATATTCATGGAGATAGAATAACAATGCTCATGCAAGACAATGATGACTATAACATTAGGTATTATAAAGGTCACTCAAATATAAATTCATTCCACAAAAAGTTCACACCAACGGCTATTCAGGCAGCACCATCAAACAACATCATAGTAAATGCCATGGGGTCCAATACACTACACATCCTAAATGCATCTGGACAACTTTGTGCATATATAGATTTGAGTGACACAGGCAAACAAAAAGGCTATTCTCTATGCTGCACTACAAAACAACTTTTTATCGGGTGTCTATTCGTTGAAGAGGATATATGTGCTTCAAACAGAGAACAAACCATTGCAAAACTATATGAACTTAGCATAGAAGGTTGTTCATATTTAGTTTAAAGCAAAATTATAATTTACATTTTAATTTAAGTGAATACCTTTTTTTGAAATTTTCACCAGGAAATAATACGGCTACGCGTAAATACATTAACATCAGGTAAAATATAATTAAAAGATTTTAAAAATAACTCTGGATAAAACTAGCTGGAACATAGTACTGTACATAACGAACTAAAGTTACACTCTGATACCATTTGCATCTTTGTTGTATCAAATAACTTGTTTTATGGATTTCAATTTCAGATACAAAACAGAATATTATTGCACTGTAACAAATAATGTAAGCTGCCACACATGTCCTTTATTTTTCATATTAAATCATAAAAATCAATGTTTAGTTTTGAATCTGTTTATTTAGTTATTGATTATTGTACTGCTGTCTTTATGGCATCATGATTTGATTTATAAAATATGTATTTGTATATAAACGTGCCTGTCCTCTTATCATGAACCTCTCCAGTTTGTTTCAGGTTATATATTGTCATACATGTATATGTATTTTGCTATTGATTACAGATAGTTGGTACTCTCTGTAAACATCTTAACTATTTGTTTACATTTAAGACAAACAAGCACTGGACACATTGGACAACATCAAAAGGTCAGAATAAATATCTTCAACCGCACATGATAATAAACAAGCCTAGAATAAAAAAAAGTTTGGTTTTAGATGCAGAGAATTAGCTTTCACAAGACGCCATTATACTACAAAAGGTTATTAAATATCTCTTAATTCATATCAGGTAAAAAATGGTCCAAGACCTATAATATTTGGCTGAAAAAAAACATGATTTTCCCCATATTTACAAAACAAGTCACGACTGTTTAAAGAAGCAAACATGTTTTGCTTTTATATTTCTGGTCTGAAAACTTTTAATTTTGAATGGGTGGATTTGTTAGGTAAAGGTCACAAATAAAAGGTCATGACAAACTCAAATTACAATGAACAATAAGAGTTGGATGACTTCATCAGTTAATTGATGTTCGATTCTCGTAAATCTTTTAGGAAAACGAACAAAAAACGAGGAAACCGCATGAACTCCAAAGGAAGCGGGACTGGATGTGACGGTATTGGAAGCGTCTCCTAATTTGCATACTACATTGTATATCAAGTTAAGAAATGAGAACACAATTTCAAATAAAGATGTGGAACAAAATGAAGTTTGTACTAACAGCAACAAACAAAAGACACAGTAAGGGGATATTAAATGTGTAAAACCATTTAAATAATACTGATGTTATTGCACGCTATGTGATACACTTGGCTGTTTGCAATGGCAGAAACATGTCTCAAGCAATGTAAATTGATACCATATAAATCACATATTTTGAAGTAATAGGTGATATTCAATCATGAAATTCAATATGTGGAAACAAAACAAAACATTTTGGAAAACGATAAGGGACTCTAACGAATGTTATTGAAAGATACCAGAGGACAGTCAAACTTATAGATCGTAAATATCAGATCGTTGGTTTTGCCGTTTGAATGGTTTTACACCAGTAATTTTGGGGCCATTTATAGGCCCTAAAGACTAAGCAACATGAACCTCGTCAAAAACTTGGGATGATCTCATGTGCTCCTGAAGGGTAAGCAGATCCTGCTTGACATGGGGCACCTATCGTGTTGCTCATGTTATTACAAAACCGGTAAATAGTCTCATTCGGAAGGTCACATTCATGAAAAGGGAAGTGGATTGTAGTAACATTGTAAGGAACATATCTGATATCATCCGTGAAACAGTTATAACATAACGGTCAAACAAAACGTGATGGTGTAAAATTTACGAAGATATGATTTCAACTTCACCATCATTTGGAACTCTTGATATAATAGCTTCCTTGTGAGCAGCACCCCTCTATCAAGAAAATCATGATAAGAAATACAAGCAAGGGAATATCGTATCACTTGGGAGATGTATACTACAAAGAAATGGAAAGTTCACAATCAGAAAACTGAAATCATCTCTCTTGTCACAAAGTTTTGTTTTCAACCGACCCTCATTATCAATGTCTAGATGTAAGTCAAGATATGAGGCAGACTTAACTGTATCTGTTGTATTCTTTTGGAACGAAAATTGGACATGCAACTTTTTTTGCTCTACGATTTTTTGTCGTGTCACTGTCTGGTGGCTGTCGTGATAGTGTCTTACCACAGTCGTGCGACTGTCGTGCGACTGTCGTGCGACTGTCGTGCGATAAACATTTTGTTGTGGGTACTAACATTGTCGCAAGACACTCGTGATACATCGTACGATTGTCTCACGAATACCAAATTTCGTACGA
This sequence comes from Mytilus edulis, assembly GCF_963676685.1. NCBI lineage: Eukaryota > Metazoa > Mollusca > Bivalvia > Mytilida > Mytilidae > Mytilus > Mytilus edulis. The sequence continues at coordinate 68,964,147 of NC_092353.1, read as the reverse complement.
TGTCTGTCGTACGACAGTGGTACCAGGGATCTCCATGGATGAAAATTGAACCATGGAGGAACTTTCACCATTACAACCCGTGTCTACGCTGTACAGTGTAGCGCGATCGGAAGTATTTTATCCCTCCATACAAGGAATGGTGAACATGCTAATTCATTGCTTATTTAAATTATATTTATTTTAATTTTCATTATAGAATTAGAAGTATCAATATTTTCATTTATTGCCGTTTTTAACCATTCAAATGCCAAGTCTTCATGGTCCCCCCTTAGTCGAGAATGACCAAAAGCTGTCATGAAGGTCCCCGTGTAGATTTCTTGTATTTTTGGTAATTGTTATGGGGGTTAAAAATCATATGATGTGGAGCTTATTTTTCATGGACACTGTCAAATTCAGAACCCATTACCGGTATGGCTGATTTGCAGCAACAACAAAACGATTCGTACGGGTTATGTTAAAGGTTAAAGAGATTTGTAAAGCAAACGTTGACAAATGAAAAGGTTTTTAATGACTTTATCTGGCAAATTGATGCTGTGCAACATGCATCTTTCGAGTCTGAATAGAAACCGGAAACGCGGATGTATCAATTTGATTGTAATATACGAAATGAATTCGGAATTACGATACGATATTTTTTTACAGGAAATATTTAAGTTTTTACTTTTAAACTTTTAAAGTAATTCTAAATTATCGTTACAGCAGTACTCGAGTTATTTGCGATGAAATAATATTTACTGTTTTGCGTCTTGTACTTCTTAAGAAAAGGGGGATGCTGATTGCGTAAGTCAAAAAATAGCACGTGTCCGACTTGTTAAACTGTTTTCTTTGTAACTGGATTATTAATTTATTTATTTAACCTAAATTATCATAATCATTTGCTGAAACTTAGTTGATTAATTCGACAAATGGATCGTCTATCCTCATATAGTATTCTCCTGTCTGGTTTGTTGATCTACCTGTATACAAGCTCCGGTACAAGTGATTAGCGATCTTAATCCGGATATCCCTCAGGCGTTAGAACTGTATTGATTATAACATAAAAAGCCCAATGGTTATGCAATTACATGCATTTGATCATAATTGATAAAAAAATGGCGTCAGGCTACAAAAAACGATGAAGTTTTGAACGATGGCGGAAGACAATTTAACGATGGCGCAAGACAATTTAACGATGGCGCAAGACAATTTAACGATGGCGCAAGTCATTTGACGATGGAGCAAGACATTTGAACGATGGCGGGGCGCCATCGTTAAACAGGCCATGGAGATCCCTGGGTACGTTCATCGTGCAACATATTTTTGTTTTATTTAAAATAATAGTTATCAAAGGTACCAGGATTATTATTTAGTACGCCAGACGCGCGTTTCGTCTACATAAGACTCATCAGTGACGCTCACACCAAAATATTTATAAAGCCAAACAAGTACAAAGTTGAACATGTTGAAGAGCATTGAGGATCCAAAATTCAATAAAGTTGTGCCAAATACGGCTAATGAAATCTATGCCTGGAATAAGAAAATCCTTACCAAAACAAACTGAATTAAAAAAAAAAAAAAAAATAAAAAGGGACGATATCAAAAAATCAATGAAGGATAAAAAAAACTTAATTCAAAAAGTTTCGGTTGGGGGGTCAAAATTGCTGCAAGTTTGGTTTACTTGACATCGATTTTATATATATATCCTTATTGGTTAATCAATTTTTCCAAAATTTAGTTAAGAGGGGTGTAGGGGGTCAATGAAAAAACTATATGAATTCAGATTTTTATCCTACATTGAACTTTTGATGTCGTCCCTAACAGCAATAACTGTCCTTTCTAATCTTTCTATCAACCATCTTATTAAAAAGTATAGCTTTTCATATTAATGCGTCTGAAATTTATGAAAATGTACTTCCCTGTAAAAGAATACTATTACAAGTATTTTAATATAAACAATTATCATAGGTTATGAATATACTGAATCAAAATCCCCAACTACAAATGCATTATTTCAATCATGACTTGGATTTTAAACTTGATAATCTTATATTTTTAGCTTGAAAAACGTGTTACATATAAAGATAATCTCAAGATATCACATTACTTTCTTTTACCTTGAGTACGGTTTTAAATATCAACATGTCATGATACATATTTAGATAACACATTTATAGAATATTTGGTTCAACATTTTCCTTTATAATCGGTATTCGTGATTTGAGAAAAGATAACTTTGAGACAATCCTGTACACACAAGTTTATACACAAATAAAGTGATGGCTGATTCAAAAGACGAATACGGAGAAGGGCAAGTTCCTATGTTATGCCAAATCTGTGAGATTGCAAGAGGTATAGAGTGGAAATGATTGGATTGCGATTTACTTTTGTGTCAAAAATGTAATGAAAAAAATCATCCAAAATTTGTTAAGTTAGACAGTGAGCACAAAATTGTCCACATAAAAAATGTCGGACATAAGGAAGTTCAAATCAGCAGTTGTGAAGAAGAGATGCATTTTAATAACATTAAATGTACCGACCATTTAGATCAAAACTGTTGCCTGTATTGCAAAACATGTGATAAACTGGTGTGTTTACAATGTGTAATAAAAACACATAAATCCCATATTTTTGAAGACATAAAAACTGGATATATATTCCATCAAGAAAGATAATGTGAGGAAGAAAATTCTCACACTGAAAGAGCAAGAACAAACTGTAACAACTGAAATTGAAAAATTGGAAAAAATAAAAGAAGAGACAAAGCTTAAAGTTTCACAAGTAAATGAAAAAATAACAACTCACGAAAATGTTGTAAAAGAAAATATAGAAAAGTACACACAATCTTTAAGGGAGGAATTGAATAAAAAAGGGTGTTCAATACAAATGGGCATTGAAAAGGAAATTGGCGAGGTCAATGATATGAGAGTAAAAATACAAGATAAAGTGATGAAAGCAGAGGACGCAATTACCACTAAAGGTGGAAAGAAGTTTTTCAAGAAATATGATGAAACGGAAAAATCTTTAATAGATGTACCACTTGCTCCACACAGTAAAGAAACCATACCAACCTTTGTCCCAGGAGAGTTAGATCAAGGCAATTTCGAAAATTTGAAATATGTCAATGGCACTTCAGTCGAGAAAGAAATTTTTTGCGCGAAGGTGGAAGTAAAACTTGAAAAAGAATATAAAACAACTGTTCCTTGGGTTAAACATGTTATATGTTCCCTTGATGGCCACATTTGGATAACCATGAGCTTGTTTTCAAGACCTGGGCCATATGGACTCTTACAAAAAGTTAAACCAAAAGGAAGCATCCTGGAGGAAATTTCTCAGTATCTAATTAGTGTTCATGATATGATTGTTACCCCTTGGAATGATATTTTACTATGCACAAATGGTAACAAAATTAAACGTATTGTAAATACAACTGGGGAATTAAGAAATTCTAAATATAATGTAGGATCTCTAATTCCTGTGTCCATTTGCATGAAGGACAATTCTATTGTGGTGGGAGCGATCAATAATGATTATCCACAATATGGAAAAAGAGTAGTGATAACAATGAACGAGGATGGACGACATGACTATAGACATGAATATAATACATCTGGAGAACCAATGTTCATATATCCGATTTCTTTGGCTTGCACAAATCATGCACAAAATATATTTGTTGTAGATGGATTATCAAATAAATATGGAGATAGAATAACAATGCTTATGCAAGATAATCATTGCAATAAAATTCAATATTATCAAGGTCATCCAAGTATAAATTCATTCCACAAAAAGTTCAAACCAACGGCTATTCAGGCAGCCCCATCAAACAACATTATAGTAAATGACTTAGGCACCAATACACTTCATATCCTTAGCCAATCTGGACAACTTTGTGCATATATGGACTTGAGTGACATAGGCATACAAAAAGGCTTTTCTCTTTGCTGCACTTCAAAAAAACTTTTTATCGGAAATGTAATCAGCCCAGAGGATGTAGGAGCTTTAAACAAAGAACTACCAATGGCAAAATTATATGAACTTAGCACAGAAGGTTGTTCATATTTAGTTTAAAGCAAAATTATAATTTACATTTTAACTTAAGTGAATACCTTTTTTTGAAATTTTCACCAGGAAATACTACAGCTACGCGTAAATACATAACATCAGGTGAAATATAATTAAAGATTTCAAAAATAACTCTGGATAGAACTAGCTGGATCATAGTACTGTACATAACGAACTAAAGTTACACTCTGATACCATTTGCATCTTTGTTTTATCAAATAACTTGTTTTATGGATTTCAATTTCAGATACAAAACAGAATATTATTGCCCTGTAATAAATAATATTCCATCATAAAAATCAATGTTTAGTTTTGAATGTGTTTATTTAGTTATTGATTATTGTAATGCTGTCTTTATGGCATCATGATTTGATTTATACAATATGTCTTTGTATATAAACGTGCCTGTCCTCTTATCATCAACCTTTCCAGTTTGTTTCAGGTTATATATTGTCATATATGTATGTCAATTTTGCTATTGATGACAGATAGTTGGTACTCTCTGTACACATCTTGCCTATTTGTTTACATTTAAGACAAACAAGCACTGGACATATTGGACAACATCAAAAGGTCAGAATAAATATTTTCAACCGCACATGATAACAAACAAGCCTAGAATAAATAAGGTTTGGGCTGAGATGCAGAGGATTAGCTTTCACAAGGCGCCAATATATTACAAAAGGTTATTTAATATCTCTTAAATCATATCAGGTAAAAAATGGTCCAAGTCCTATAATATTCGGCTGAAAAAAACCCATGATTTTCCCCATATTAACTAAACAAGTCACGACAGTTTAAAGAAGCAAATATGTTTTGCTTTTATAATTCTGGTCTGAAAACTTTTAATTTTGAATGGGTGGATTTGTTGAGCAAAGGTCACAAATTTGTATGAAAAAAGGTCATGACAAACTCAATTACAATGAACAATTAGAGTTGGATGACTTCTTTGAGCAACATCAGTTAATTGATGTTCGATTCTGGTAAATCTTTTAGGAAAACGAACAAAAAACGACAGAACCGCACATTAACTCCAAAGGAAGCGGGACTGGATGTGTCTATATTGGAAGCGTCTCCTAATTAGCATGCTATATCAAGTTAAGAAATGAGAACACAATTTCCAATAAAGATGTTGAACAAAATGAGGTTTGTACTAACAGCAACAAACAAACGACACAGTAAGGGGATATTTAAAAATGTTTAAACCATTCAAATAATACTGATGTTATTGCACGCTATGTGATACACTTGGCTGTGTTCAATGGCAGAAACATGTCTCTAGCAATATAAAATAATAACATATAAATCCCATATTTTGAAGTAATAGGTGATATTCAATCATGAAATTCAATATTTGGAAACATAACATAACATTTTGGAAAACGATAAGTCCCTCTAACGAATGTTATAAAAAAAGTATATAAAAGAGGTGAGAAAAATTCCAGAGGACAGTCAAACTTATAGATCGTAAATATCAGACCGTTGGTTTTGCCGTTTGAATGGTTTTACACCAGTAATTCTGGAGCCCTTTATAGGCCCTAAAGACCTATAAGCAACATGAACCTCGTCAAAAACTGGGGTGATCGCATGTGCTCCTGAAGGGTAAGCAGATTCTACTTGACATGGGGCACCTATCGTGTTGCTCATGTTATTACAAAACCGGTAAATAGTCTAATTCGGAAGGTCACATTCATGAAAAAGGAAGTGGATTGTGGTAACATTGTGAGGAACATATGTGATATCATCTGTGAAACGGTTATTCCATAACGGTCAAACAACTCGTGATGGTGTCCGTAAAATTACGAAGGGATGATTTCAACTTCCCCTTTGGAACTCTTGATATAACAGCTTCCTTGTGAGCAGCAACTCTCTATCAAAGAAATCATGATGAGAAATACAAGCAAGGGAATATCGTATCAGTTGGGAGATATATACTACAAAGAAATGGAATGTTCACATACGGAAAGCTGAAATCATCTCTTTTGTCGTAAAGTTTTGTTTTCAACCGACCCTCATTGTCAATGTCTAGATGTAAGTCAAGATATGAGGCAGAGTTAACTGTATCTGTTGTATCCTTTTGGGACTAAAATTGGACATGCACCTTTTTTGCTCTACGATTTCTTGTCGTGTCACTGTCTGGTGGCTGTCGTGATAGTGTCTTACCACAGTCGTGCGACTGTCGTGATATAAACATTTTGTTGTGGGTAACAACATTAACCATTTTAATATAAAAAAAATCGTACGGCTGTTGCCTGACTGTCGTACGACAATACTACGACTGTCGCAAGACACTCGTGATACAGTCGTACGATTGTCTCACGAATACCAAATTTCGTACGATGCTCGCACAACATTGATTATCTGTCGTACGACAGTAGTACGTTTGTCGTGCAACATATTTTTGTTTTATTTAAAAGAATACAATTCGGCGGAATGAATGTTTGGAAAAACATACCGTCTGCCGTTTAAAGAGGATAGCTATTCCACCAGAACGATTACGCTTGGTCCTGCTGAATAGCCGCCTTGCAGGACTCCATCAAGAGCAAAATATGGTCCTGTTAGCGTTGATTTGAGCCCGTGAACAGTATAGGAACCAGTGAAACGCCCGACGTTGGTGAGTTAGGCCATGGATCGAACGGCGCTTGTTGTTTTGGCAGTATAGTATATACTGATGCAAGAGTTGGAGCAGGAATCTGCCGGTGATTTTGTTGGATTCATGCGGATGGAGCCTGGCATGTTTCAAAACAGTAGCATGACAGTCGTACGACAGTGGCACGACAACGACACGACAGTAACACGCGCATCCCATGACATGAAATTCTGAAAAATAGCCTCAAACAACTAACGATTGTCGTACGACTGTCGCACGACCAACTTGTGACTTACCTACTACAGTACAATTACAGTTCTTTTTTCTCTGTCGTGGACATTTTTCTCCCATCGTGGACATTTTTCAAGACAGTGCCACGACAACTGTTTTATAGATCTTCCACGACAAAAAATCGTACGATCTGTTGTGACCGGGATTTTATCTCTAGTTCAATTGGAAAATTGAGCAATTTTTTCAATTACTGAGGGACAAAACTCTAGAATGGTGTTGTGTGGTAATACGCATTCTGTATAAGTGCCATAACATGTGGTTGAGGCAAACTAAATTTATTGTGAAGATACTACACCATGTACACATTTAGCAATTTTTTCATTTATAAAAGGAACATAAATAAAGAACGATGAAAGTGATGCCACCCAATTTGAACTTGATCTGTTATCGGTGGTAATAAGAATTGTGTATTACATTTTGTTGAGCTCAAATAAAGTTTATAGCATGAAAGTCTTAATTAAATATTTTGCAATTAATTCCTTTACAACTGTAATTAAGATTTTGACCAATCTTGTGGTGGATGATTGACCAAGGCAAATTATTTCCTTATTGATTTTGAAGTCTCTTGGTCAAGGATCATGGTCATAGCAATTAAAAAGCATAATTTACCTAAATTGTCAACAGGCTTTACAGTCTTAAATGACTCCACTAGCACATAAAAAAATTTACTATACCAATCCATTAAGAATGATACTCAGTTCAGCACTTATGGTGTTTCTGTAATTTTTAGTTTGTCCTCTCACTAGTGTCTATGGGATTTACCCAACATCATATAATGTTAAGTTAGCTACATTTGTCTATATCTTAGATGGGCATGATCAAACATGAATGGGCCTGTTATGATGGCAATGTCTCTTTGTTGAATCCTTATTTTACCTTTTAAACCTCCAAAAGAATTTGCTACTACAAAATTTTAATAGAAAACTATTTTAAACTAAGGAATATATCTCCCTCGTTCTGATTCCTTGTCCAGCATTGGCTATAATTCTTTGTTCTTTTTGGATTATAGCCCTTCAACTTTTTGATGTCTTTATTTTCTTTTATTTTCAAATATTTAGACATCGAGCATCACTGAAGAGACATTTATTTTTATTGAAATGTGAATCTGGTGCAGAAAAGTTGGTACCATTAATGTGTTTGGACATGTTGGATCTTTTGAGGTTTTCGTTTGTATGAAGCATCCAGGTCTTCCATCTCCTGAAATATAAAGCTTTTAAGAAGTTAGCTAACGCCATCCCGCCGGATCACTATCCCTATGTCGAGTTTTCAGCGACAAAAGTCGCAGGCTAGACAAAAATCATGACCCCTTCTGAAAGATTTCAACTGGAGAATTTGGTTTCGGTCGTGAAATTAAGTGGTCATGGGCCAGTGACCAACTAATTGTTTTGAATCCTGTTAAATGTTGTGCTTTAATATATGTATAGGTTAGCGCATAATCAAAATGCTTCTTTTGAATGACTTACTGTCAGTGAACGGGTTAACAATAAACTCATCATAGATACAGACCTTCTAAAAGAAAAAGACAAGTTTTGAGTTTCAGAACCTTTACCTGCAGAATATGTAGGCTTCTCTTGTCCTCTGAGTCACTACTAGAGCTTTTCTCGGCAGGTATACCAGGTACTGCTCCACTTTTCTTCTCGTGGCTATTCTTCCTCAGCATTAATTGGAGAATCGAGAATTAATATATTTATTGTTAACTATTTGTTAAACTTTTCACAAAATTTTGTTAACTCACTGTGATACATTTTTTTTTTGTTAAATGTTTTTTGAATTTTTGTTGAAAATATCAAACATAATTTGGTATATGCTATCTTTTTTTTTCTCTTGTTTTAAAATATATGATAAATAGATTATTATATGTCATTTTCCATATGGTCCGTGGTATCAGCCCTCTGGCTTGATATGGGAGTCTAGGGCTGATACCAGGATCAATATGGAAAATTCCATGCAATAATCTTTAAGTAATAATAATAATTTCGGATACCTTAAATAGTAGTTGACTGTCCCTTTGGTATCTTTCGTCCCTCTTTTAGTTATTATTTAATTTAGAAAAAACTGAGACTATTGAATATCTAGAGACCAAAGATATTGTTAAAAAATTTTGCGTTACGAAATTCCCGTCAAAATGTGGCATTCGAAATACATCTTTTGTTTTCCAGCTGTTTTTAATACTACATTTCATTAGTAACTGCTTTTTTTCCTGCTTTAGCATAGAAGTGCTGACTACCGGTCTGGTGATACTCTCGGGGACTTAAAACTCCACCGGCAGTGGCGTCGACCCAGTGGTTGTAAATAAACTAATCATAGATACCACGATTAAATTTAATAGTTACGCCAGACGCGCGTTTCGTCTACAAAAGACTCATCAGTGACGCTCAAATCTAAAAAAGTTAAAAATGCCAAATAAAGTACGAAAATAAGGAGCGTTGAGAACCAAAATTCCAAAAAAGTTTAGCCAAATATAGCTAAGGTAATCTATTCCTGAGGTAGAAAAACCTTAGTATTTTAAAAATTCAAAAGGTTAGTAAACAGTTAGTTTATAAATATGACCATATCAATGATAATTTATGGCAGCACAGAAGTGCTGACTACTGGGTCGGTGATACCTCCAGGGAATTATAACTCCACCAGCAGTGGCATCGACCCAGTTGTAAAAAAACTACAGTACTCCCTGACATTCCAGAATCACGGCCGCGTGTAGCATCTCTAATCCATACCTGTGCTGAAGATTTCTGTTTTGATCTAAAAAAAAAAATCAAAATGTAAATCTTAGTTCAAATAATATATGAAATAATAAACTAAATTAATAATGGCAATGATGGTATCAAACTTCATATTTTGTCATATTCAGAAACGGGGAATTATACATGCATATGTATATATAAAATTATATCTAATTGGAAATCATTATGTTTTCATATATCAACGAGGCAGCTACATAACAGCACGAAATATAAAAAATTATCTACCAATAAAATTAACCTATGTGGGTATATGTAAATGATAGTGCACACACAGAAATGTCTCGACTGCTTAACTGATCATTATTGAATCATGGTTGTAATCTTGAAGAAAAAAGGTTATACACTCCAATCATTACAAAAAAATAACATCATAAATAATCAAAGTAAATGAGGTCAAGGTCAAATGAACCAGGTAAGATAAAATTGTGCACATTTAAAGACTTTAGATGAGTTTGGCTATTTATTTTAGGTATATTTTGTCATATAGCACTTCAACGTGTTCGGTACTTATACATCTTCGAATTTCAAATGTTTAACTTTGAGCGTTCCTGATGAAGGTAAGTCTTTTGTAGACGAAACGCGCGTCTGGCGTATATATTAAATTTAGTTCAGGTATCTATGATGAGTTTATTTACAATTGTTGTATAAATATTAACTTTAAGTAGCTGTGTAAATAATTTTAAACATCAATTTACAGAAACTGAAATAACAACTGAGAAACTTAAAACTTAAAATTTCTAGTTTGAAATCCTATAATTTCACCCATATGATAAACTGAGACTGCAAAAGTCACAATCATAGATTGTATAATCAATAATCAAGTGGATTTTAAAATTGTAGATTTTTATTACCTGCATTTATCAAAATAAGTCTGGGGACCATCTCAAAATTTCAAGTTTTGTTAAAAAAGAAAAGAAAAGAGTAATTGTCGGATGCACACATTTTTAAATCGTGATGATTTTACCTGTATTTATTTAAGATGAAAAATATATATGAAACATTTTGTTTTTAAAATCTCTTGTCTGTAAAATTTCATTTCAAATAGGTTAGTGTTAGTAAAAGAAACTTTGAGAAACACATATATGTAGATAAATAAAATTACTTGTAATGGCCGATTCAAAAGAAGAACATGGAGGAGGACAAGCCTCTATGTTATGCCAAATCTGTGAGATTGCCAGAGGTATAGAGTGGAAATGCTTGGATTGTGATTTACTTATGTGTCAAAAATGTAAAGAAAAAATCCATCCAAAGTTCAAGTTAGCTAATGAACACAAAATTGTCAACATTAAAGATGTCGGAAATAAGGAAATTAGCAGTTGTGAAGAAGAGATACATTTTGGTAATATCAAATGTACCGAACATTGCGAAGAAACTTGCTGCTTGTATTGCCAATTATGTGATAAACTTATATGTATGCAATGTGTTACTAAAACACATAAATCACATATTTTTGAAGAAATAAAGTGTGGTTATCTTATCAAGAAAGACAATTTGGTGATACATACCAAAACATTGAAAAATCACCAAGAAACATTAACAAATGAAATTGAAAAATTGGAAAAATTAAAAGACGAAAATAATTTAAAATATAGACAAGTAAAGAAGGAAATCACAACACATGAAAAGGTTGTAAAAGAGGAAGTCGAAAATTACACTTTATCTTTAATGAATAAACTGGATGAAAATTTGGATTTAATGCAACAGGGAACTGAGAAGAAAATTGACATAGTCAAAACAATGAAAGTGAAAATACAGGAAAAATTAACAAAAGCTGAGGAATTTATAAATTTAAAAGATGGCACCAAATTTTTCCAGAATATTGAGGAAATAGAAAAATCTTTAAAAGAAGATGTTCAAATGACTACATTTGAAAAAGAAACCCTGCAAAACTTTGTTCCAGGAAAGCTTGATCTTTGCAACTTTGGAAAATTGAAATCTAACAATGGCACTTCAGATGAGGACGAAAAGGCTAGTATACAACTGGAATTAAGTATTGGGAAAGAATATGTAACATCTGTATCTCATGTTACACTAGTTGTGACTTCTTCTGATGGATATTTATGGATGTGCTCCCAATTTAGTACACCAAAATTGTTGATGAAAACCAAACCAACAGGAAACATGCTACAAGAGATCACAAAGCATGAAATATTTATTAGCAGCATGGCAGTCACTCCGTGGAATGATATTTTATTATGCACAAATGACAACAGGGTCAAACGTATTGACAACCAAACAGGCCAGCTTAGAAATTCTAAATATAATGTAGGATTCTTGCGTCCTGTTTCCATATTTGTAAAAGACAATTTCACCCTGGTAGGGGCTATAAATAGAGACTATCCTGAATACGGCAGAAGGGTAGTGATAAAGATGAATGAAAACGGACAACATACTCATACAGCAGAATTCAATGAAAACAATCAACCTATTTTCATATATCCTCTCTTTTTGGCATGCACAAATTATGCGCAAGAAATATTTGTTATAGATGGATTATCATATGCTTGTGGATATAGAATAGCTATGATCTTGAAAAACAATAACATTAAGTATTATACGGGTCATTCAAGTATTAATTCATTTAACAAACCTTTTAGACCAATGTCTATTCAAGCAGCGCCATCAAACAACATCATAGTAAATGATGTAAGCACTAACACACTACATATCCTTAACCAAACTGGAAAACTTTCTGCATATATGAACCTGAGTGACATAGGCATACAAAATGGGTTTAGTTTATGCTGCAATGAAAAACAACTTTTTATTGGAAGTGAATATGACCAAAATAAAAAAGACACCAAGGCAAAAGTATATGAACTAAACATACAAGGATGTTCACATTTAGTTAAAACATAACTGTGATGAGTATTTTGTAGTGATCGAATTTAAAAAGTTTGATTGTTTTCACATTGTTTAATACTAGTAGGGAACCATTATTACATGTAATATAATAGTCAACAAAAGAAACGATACACGACTTTGGATTAAAATTTATCAATAAGTATTAAATATAAAACAAAATGAGATACAATATTTTAAAAAGCCTTCATTTGCAATGTATGCATATATGATAATGAAAACCAAAACCTGTCGGAAAAAAAACTAAATTCCGTGTAAAGAATCATAGGGTGCAAATTATTTTTGCGGAAAGTTGGATAAAAAATCGACACTCAATTTTTGAAGTACTAAATAAACTTTCAAATTTGTTTTAATAAAGTCAATATGCTAATCAAGTTTGTTCATGTTGTAAATAATGGGTTAGAATATTTTTTATTTTTTTTATTTTTGTTAAATCTCAAAAAATGCAAAAAATGCAAAAAAAAAAAAAATGTTTTCGTCTCAAATCAATACTTACGATATGAAAATAACACACTGTAAATTTCGAACCTTTCGAATTACTTTTAAGATTGGAACATTTTTTTTTATTTCAATTTACACATACTGTCTATGGTAAAGCAATTATAGTTAATGTTTACATTTTAACGATTTCTTGTGGAGCCGAACTTTGCGTAACAAATAAACGACGAAACTTTATGATTTTTAAAAGAGAATTGATGGCAAACAACGTCTTTTCCTTTATATGAGAGGTTGGCATCATTACTTGGAACTTCTGTTTTTAAAATTGTCGTTTTATGTAAATTTTGTCCAAAAAAAATAAATTTCGCCAAATGACGTCATGAAAGCAAAAACTATTTTTTTTAAACGGATTTATATTTCAGTGGTCATTAAGTATTACTACCTTCAATATTGGTTCTATAAACTGAAAACATCGTCTTAAATTTGAAAAAAAGTCGTGTATCGTTTCTTTTCTTGACTAGTATAGTTATTTTTCTATTCTCAACTTGATCAAGCATTTCACTGCCTAATAAGTACTTTTTTAATTAAACAAATTTGCATCTAATTTTTTTTCTCAAATATCTTGTTAATGTTTATCTGAAATTGACATACAATGCAATCAAAGCACTAGAACAACTTGTAAAAAAGTCACGTTATTATTGTGGCTGTAATGTTCCATATCAGTCATCTAAAATTTAGTGAAAGATTGAAAAAAACAAGTTTAATAATTTCAATGCATCCGAAGCGCTTTTCTGGATTTACTTTCATCTGGAACGCTCAAAGCCAAACATTTGAAATCCGAGGATGTATAAATACCGAAACTGTAATTAGTAACTGATAAACAATACACGTGTCAGTGTTTAAATCGAGGTATATTTTGTTTATCTGTGACTCCTCCCTTGAATGTTTGCAGAGCCATTTGTTAGTCTTTACATTTTGCCAATGCTCAAAGACACTCAATAATAAATGCACACATTATATTTTGAGCCATTCACAATATCTTGAAGAAAAAACTGATAATGATTGACCAATTTTTAAGAAGGAGATCAGTATTGATTTTCAGGTGACTATTTCAAGGTAAATGTCACAGTAGCAATAGAATGACATTTTAGCAAACTGTGGGGTTCTTGATATATGATTTTGTTTAAGAAGATTTTGAACCAAACATGTCCAACCGTCATCGAACCTAGTCTAAAAATTTGGAAAGAGAATAAAACTCCTATAATAGCCATGGTCAGTAGTACAAAGTACAGTGTCACAGTACCTATAAAAAAATGAAATTTTAGGAAAAACCTTAGGGTTTAAAAAAATCAAAGTTTTGTAAACAGTTAATTTAAAATTATTACCATATCAATAATTTATGTCAACACAGAAGTGCTTTAAACCAGGCTTATGCAAAAGAATATCTTGTTCTCATTCTTAAAAGTTCAATGGAAGATACCAAAACTTGATAAATATTCCAAATCAACTCCACAAATAATACACCATGGTCTTGAAGTATAGATTCTAGGTACCGACGTTGTTTATCATCTTAATAACGTGTTATTGTGTTTTTTGATTTGTTGTTTTCTTATATTATTGATTTTATAGTTAAGTCTTTTTTTGGTAATATCCATTTGACATGGTCAACTACTTAAACATTCTAGCATTGTGTTATTTTGCTAGTATCATGGTAAAAATGTGTATTCTTGTATTTCGTTTTTGCTTATGTGCTTTTATTCTATATGCTTTTTTTGTTATTCTTTGTTTGTTTTTAGTGATTTAGATTATAACACAATGTTGACTGCTGCATCCCTACTTTTTTACAATTTTACCTGTTATGCCTTTTTGTTTTGTTCACACACCTTAATCATGGAATTTTATGCAATTGTCATTTAAGTGAGAGGTTTAGCGAGCTATAAAGCCAGGTTTAATCCACCTAAATAATGTCTGTACCAAGTCAGGAATATGACAGTTGTTATCAATCTATTTGATGTGTTTGAGCTTTTGATTTTGCCATTTGATTAGGGACTTTTCATTAAGAATTTTCTACCAGTTCAGTCTTATTATTTCACATTTATTTTGTGGAAGCTCGCCAAACATGTAAAATAAAATCAAAGGTCTAAGGAATCCCATGTCAAGGTTTTACTTGTACTGTCAGAGCAGTGAAAGAAATGTATAGGATCAACAAAGTTCATTTCATTGACAAGTTCCAATGTCAGTTTTGACAAACTTTTATGAAAACATATATATTCACTTATAGACCAACTTAATCAGTTTTCTTTGTGTCTTACATGAATACACTAGTAAAAGTTTAGTTCCACTTAATCAAGGAAATTCAAAGTAACCGTCATGAAGTCATTTCCCAAAACATCTCTATTTTTAGTAACAATGAGCCTGAACTTTTACGTACTGGCATGAGCTTCTAATCATCTGTATATTTTCCAATTATTTCAGGAAACTGCTGTGTGGCAATTTTGACATTGAATGTTTCAATATATTTATCCCAAAACAAATAGAGCATCTACCATCAAAGCCAATTATTAGTATAGGAAACCAGAGTCTCTAGCAATCCTAGTCAATTCAGATGACAATTAATAATTCCCCCCTCGTAGTATCATATTCAATGAAGTTTACAAACTAGAGTGAAGCCTGTCTGTATAAAAAACATAAAAGACATAAAGTTTATTATTTAATGTTTTTCAAATCTAATAAACAAGTTTATACATTTTTAATTATGTATGAAATTATTGCAAAGTTGTTGACATGTATGAACAATCTATACAGTATCGATTCTTTTAAATCCAAAGGAACAGACATAAGATAGAAAAAAATATTCATTAATTGTTAAAAAAGTATTTATAAAATACCTTTGAATACAAATACAGTAAGACTAGAACTTTCAGTTATTGAGAGTTTTGCAATATAAAATCTACACTGACTGCATGAAGTTGAACTGAAAATATTGCTCTTGAAATCCATGGTAATACAACTTGTTCTATGATAGTTATTGTTTTGAACAAGAGTGCACACGCTGAAATGCCTCACCTTCTTTACTAATCATTGATATTATGTTGATAGTCTTAAACATAAAGCTTTATTCCAACTGTCACATAAACTAAACATTGACCAAAAAAACATGAAAAATAGGTCAAGGTCAGATGAGCCATGTCATGCAGACATGTACAGCTAACAATCCTTACATACAACAAATACAGTACTAGTTGATCTATTGCTAATAGTTTAAGAAAAACAGACCAAGACACAAAAACTTAACACTGAGCAATGAACTGTGAAAATCAAGTCAAGGTCAAATAAAACCTGTGTGACTGACATATAGATCATAAAATATTTCCATACACCAAATATAGTTCACCTATTGCATATAGTATTAGAAAAATTGACCAAAACTCAAAAACTAAACTTTGACCACTCAACCATGAAAATGAGGTCAAGGTCAGATGACACCTGTCAGCTAGACATGTACACCTTATAATCATTCTATACACCAATTATAGTAGACCTATTGCATACAGTATAAAAAAAACCAGACCAAAACACAAAAAAACTTAACTATAACCACTGAACCATGAAAATGAGGTCAAGGTCAGATGAAAACTGCCAGTTGGACGTGTACACCTTACAGTGCTTCCATACACTGAATATACTAGCTAGACCTATTGCTTATAGTATCTAAGATATGGACTTGACCACCAAAACTTAACCTTGTTCACTGATCCATGAAATGAGGTTGAGGTCAAGTGAAA
Source organism: Mytilus edulis (assembly GCF_963676685.1). Taxonomy (NCBI): domain Eukaryota; kingdom Metazoa; phylum Mollusca; class Bivalvia; order Mytilida; family Mytilidae; genus Mytilus; species Mytilus edulis. Next base: position 68,947,393 of record NC_092353.1, on the reverse strand, counting down.
ACTGTATGACGGGGATGAGGACCTTGCAAGGTACGCATATACCAAATATAGTTATCCTATTTCTTATAATAAGAGAGAATTTTTCATTACAAAAAATCTTAACTTTTTTTTCAAGTAGTCACTGAACCATGAAAAAGAGGTCAAGGACATTGGACATGTGACTGATGGAAACTTTGTAACATGAGGCATCCATATACAAAGTATAAAGCATCCAGGTCTTCCACCTTCTAAAGTTTAAAGCTTTTAAGAAATTAGCTAACACTGCCACCGCCAGATCACTATCCCTATGTCGAGCTTTCTGCAACAAAAGTTGCAGGCTCGACAAAAACTAGTTTGATTAAACACTAAATAAATCTCAAACTGATATATATTCCAGTATCAAATACTTTTTCAGCAATATCATATTAATTCATATTTCTGATGAAATGGTTAAAGTAATTTGATTTGTTAATGCAACTGCTTTTTTGTATTTAGAACTCAGTTTAAACAAAACTAATAATGCTTGGCAATATTGCTGACATGTTTGAGCTTTTGATTTGACCATTTCCTTTATGTCTTTTTCTATTTAGAATTTTCCTTGGTTTTCCGTCCTTTTGTTATTTCACTTTTTGCAAGATCAATCTTTGAAGGATCACTTAAAAGAATTGTTTAACATTCAAATAATAATAAATCCAAATTCTTCAATGTTTCACATGGATTAAAATTATATCTACCATGTCTTGTAAGAATAAATAATAAATAACCAACAACAAGGTTTAATGATTAAAGAAATCCTTTTGCTCATTGAAAGAAACATTTGCAAATATTAAAACTGGTCAAGATCAAATAACATTAGTTATTATGAATTACTAAAACTTCGAAAAGAGTGAAAAATAGAAAATCAGTTCATTTTCTGGTCTATAAACTAGCATTACAGAATAAAGGATCTTGAATAGGTAACACAGACTTACATATAAAACTAACTAACTGTTCAACAAAGCTAGTCTACCCCCTTTGACATGTTTGATGTTAAATTTTGGAAATAAATCGAAATAACTTAAAAAAAGATACATGTATAAATTTCTTAATAGTTTCAAATAGTTCCTTGTTTAACAAGAATGAACATTTTTTCACATAATTCCTTGTTTAACAAGAATGAACAATTTCTCTCTAACATGTTTATAAAAACATTAACTATGTATTTAGCAAATGAACACTTGTGGAATGAGTCAAAATAGAACTGCTGCAAATGTTTCCTGATAATATTGAACTTTAGTTCTCAACATTATTCATACATGTCTTGATACATTTCTTGTCCAAGTCTGATATATTCCTCCTTCTCCTGGGGTGTCATTTTAGCCACCATATCATCAGTTACATCATGTATAGAAACTTTAGCACCACCTATGGATACCATAGGGCCTTCATCATCATCATCATCTTCCATTTCTTCTACAGCTGAAACAAAAAATCAATTAATAAATAGGTAAGGTCAATACAACACATAAATATTAATTAATTTATAGATAAGGCCAATAAATAAGTATATAACTAAATTTTTCATTATATGTTGACAGTGTAGGCCCTAAATATTATCCTGTGTCCCTTAGGGCCATTCCATTAAAATGTATGTTGAAGGACAGGAAGGGACTTTCAAAATATCTTTACAATCAAGAGCCATTTTTAGATAATTTTGCATAATGGTAATAGACGCATACTGAAAAAAGACCCATGACCTACATTCAATAATAAAACTTCCCTTCCTGATATGCATTTCAATTGAATAGCCCTTACCTAGATTCATGTGCATCTTAACAATGTACACTTTTCCACGTTAAACTAGAATATCATTCTTGACAAAACACTTTTTTTAATTTATTTTGTATTGCAATGTTTGCTGAACATTTGTGCTGTTTACAATTTCTTTTTACTTGGAAGTTCATAAATTTTCTCAAAATGACAAAACAAAAGGCAATAAAACCCAAATCATTGTTTAAGGCAATATTTTTAGTAAAGAGTCTTGTAAAGAATCTTACAGCAAGATTTAACTTATGTGTAGATCTTGTCTTGTTGATCAATTTTGTTATTAAAAGTTTCTATCAAGTTAATAGGCATCAATCAAGATAATAGGCAACAATGCAAAAAAAAATTAAAACTTGTCTTTTAAGGAGATGAGTGACTTTTTCTACAATAAAAATATGTAGATTTTGTTTTCCTGATCTTCTTTTCCTATCAAGTTTATAAGATTTAGCAGTCAAAAAGGTAAAAAAAAAATGGAATGATTCATGTTAAGAGGGAATAATACCAATTAAAAGGCAACTGTCGATTTCTGATATGTTCACTTATTTGTAGATCTTGTTTGCTGACAATTTTTGCTATAAAACTTCTATCAATCTATTACTGCATTCAAAGCAAATAGTTATCAAAGTACCAGGATTATAATTTAATACGACAGACGCGTGTTTCGTCTACATAAGACTCATCAGTGACGCTCAGATCAAAATAGTTATAAAGCCAAACAAGTACAAAGTTGAAGATCATTGAGGACACAAAGTTCCAAAAAGTTGTGCCAAAAGAAAATGTAAAATAAGTCATTGAGGGCAATAACTCAATAAATCAACAGTTTTATCTGTATGGACAGTGGGTAAAACTCAATATTCTAAACATTTCTGCTCCTGTCAGATTTATCCTATCATAGCAGTTTTTTTTAGATAATAGACAAAACTCCATTTACTCCTATGTTTCATTTGTACACTTTGGTTGACAGGCAGGGTCAAAAGACATATTTTTCAAACTAGATACACCAATGATGAGTCTGGCAAAGTTTGGTTAAATTTGCTGCAGTACTCCAGTAGTATCAGGAGGATTTTTATGAAAGTTAATCGAACAAAACAACGCATGGATGATTGACAACAAGTGATAAAAAATTCTCACTTGGCTCTTTGTCTTAAAGCAAGACCCCTTTTGAATGTTTTGACCATGGGAATTTGGTTTTAGTCCTGAAATCAAGAGGTCTTGGACCAAGTACAAGCTGCTTGTTTTGTATGTTGTGTCCTATATGTATAGGTTACAGCTTAATCAAACAATTCTTTGTGAGGATCTGAACTGTATCAGGCTTTATCATGCACACACAAAAAAATTGATCACAATTTGTTCAAACACTTCAAAGCATTCATGTCAGTGACATCCATTGTAAGTGCTGTGATTTTCCTACCTTTTCCAACTTTTCCAAATATGGCCTATGCCCTAGGCAATTGGAAAATGTGTTGTATAAGATGTGAATTAAGAACAAAATAAATCATTATTTTATAATAGTTTAATGAGGTTATTTATTAAAATTCCAATTTTCTGTCATGACCAAATTTTAACATATTTTAATATATAACATCAAGGTATTTCCTACTAATGATTAAGCTTGATTAAATGGGGAATTTTTAATGTTCATTTGGGAAATAATAGGGTTTTTCTAATTGGGAATGGGGCATATGTTCGAAAGACAGGAAAATCACTAAAGTGTGACAAAACTTTTTAATCTGAAATTGGTTTAATACAGGTATAGAGAGAATTATTTCATCTTTTCCATGTTCTCAACAGATCAAGGCAAATTTCTGCTGGCACCTCTGTTGTTTATCAGACCCAAATATAAAGTATCATTTCAAATTTATTTCAGCCAACTTTAATTTTTATAAGTGCAAGCTGTTAATTCAAATCAACTGATTAAATGGCAAGAAAAGGCTCCATGTTGAAGGCCAAATTTTGACCTATAATGGTTTACTTTTACAAATTGAGACTTGGATGGAGAGTTGTCTCATTTGCACTCATACCACATCTTTTAAATCCAAGGTTTTGTTTTCAGAAGTTTTACCTGCAGAAGTTGTAGGCTTCTTCTCGTCCTCAGAGTCACTACTAGAGCTATCCTCAGTAGGTATGCCCGGCACTGCACCACTTTTCTTCTCATGAATAATTAACAATGTCTCTATTTCATTACTGGTAACATTACGTGATGTATCTGCTCTTGAAGGTCCTGCAATATCTGATTTTGGTACACCCTGAAATATTGTATAGGAAGATTAAAAAATACATATTTATATTTTTAGAAATTTTCTTCAAACTTAGTAAGTAAGTGGAGGTATACATACTGACTATCTATGGTTGACTGGGTACATGCAAGTATTTAAAATTTCAATGTGTATTCCTTTATCAATGCAAAGTGGCTTTCTGAAGTTCTTTAAATTTTGTTTACTGACTAAGCCTCAAGTGTTGGAGCTAAAGTTGGAAAATAGCCCTAAGAGATCAAATTAAATTCAAAAGATGATTAACATGATCGTAATTCATTTATAATACTGTTAATTCAGAAATTGGTGTTTTTTTTGGTTTTTTTTTAAATATTGCAAAACATGTGACAATATTATGTTCAGTATAAAAAAGCGTTAATAACTTCAGAAGTGATGTACCTTTACAAAATTTTATGTAATCGCATTAATTAAAATGGCATCTATGTCGGTAAGGAGTGCTTTGCATTCATACACAAATGTAACATAAATTTCTGAATTTACAATTCTTAATAAGATTCTTACAAATTCATTTGTATCATTAGATGCCCCATCTACTGTACTCTCTGTCATCCAGACTGGTCTCTCCCTGACAGCTTCTTTCTTCTTCTCCTCATCCACTGTAATGGTAACAGTACTCTCCGACATTCCAAAATCACGACCACGTGTTGCATCTCCACTCCACGTTGTTTTATCTCCTTGTGCTGAAGATTTCTGTTTGGATCTGAAAGAAATCAAAATGTTAATCTTAGTTCAAATATATATGAAATAATAGGCTAAACTAATAATGGCCAAGATGGTGTCAAAATTGATTTTTTTTTCAAATTCAGAAAAGGGGAATTAATCATACATATGTATCAATAAGTTTATATATATCTAGGTCATGGTCTAAGGAAATCAATGTTTTCATGTATCCATTAGGCAGCTACATAATGGCACTAAATAGCAAAAAATATCACATGATACAATTAACAGATGATGAGATATGTAAAGGAGAGAACATAACTAAAATAACAGTGCACACACAGATATGTCTCGACTGCTTCACTGGTCATTTCTTTAGGAAAAAGGTTAAATACTCCAATTATTAAATAAATTAACATTACCATGATTACCAAGGATCCAAGTAAATGAAGTCACTGTCAGATTAACCAAGTCAAACAGAATTTAAATTCATTCAATACACCACATATTGGTAATCTAGGGCTAAAAAATTGAAATTTTACATTAAAACTACTTTACAGTTTCCTTAGTAGTCTTGAACCTCATAACATAAGGCACATGCATGGTATGGGACATTGTTTTAAGGTATTGTTTTTATTCCACAACATTTATCAATGAATGATTTAAGTTTTAATTGAATGAATTTTCAAGGCTATTGCATTATTCAATGATACAGTCAACAGACCAACACCAACTGATTCTAATGAAAGGTTTAATTTCCTTTGCAATGATCACCTGATTGATTAAGATTCTATACAGGTAATAAATGCATATAGGCAAAAGCTTTATCAATGATTACCTCTTTTCTGTCGGCTGTAAGGTAATAAGAGTCAAACTTGACATGAAAATTTACAATGGTTGTGTGAATACATTATGTAGCTGTTTCAATAATTTTAAACTTTTTCAATTTACATGAACCGTAATTACAACAGAGAAACTTAAAACTTATGATTTCTAGTTAGAAAATCTATAATTTCACCCTAATGATAAACTGCATTACTGCAAAAGTCACAATTATAGATTTTATTATCAATAATAAAGTGGAGTTTAAACTTGTAGATTTTTATCGACTGTAGTTAACAAAAAAAGTCTGGGGACCATCTCAAAATTTCAAGTTTTGTTAAATAAAAAGAAAAGAGAAGTTGTTCACATGCAAGCATTTTTCTATAGACATGATAGGAAAACATGATGGTTTATATGATTTAAGATAAAAAATATTTATAAAACATTTTGTTTTTTTTAATTTCTTTTTGGTCAAATTTCATTTAAAATTGATGAGTGCAATCAAAAGTAAACTTTGAGAAACACAGATCAGTAAATAAATAAAATTACTAGTAAAGGTAATGGCCGATTCAAAAGAAGAACAGGGAGGAAGGCAAGCCCCTATGTTATGCCAAATCTGTGAGATTGCCAGAGCTATAGAATGGAAATGCTTGGATTGTGATTTACTTATGTGTCAAAAATGTAAGGAAAAAATTCATCCTAAGTTCAAGTTAGCTAATGAACACAAAATTGTCAACATTAAAGATGTCAGGTGTAATGAAGTTCAGGTCAGCAGTTGTGAAGAAGAGATACATTTTGGTGATATTAAATGTACTGACCATTCTGAACAAACCTGCTGCATGTATTGCAAGTCATGTGATAAACTTGTCTGTGTGCAATGTGTAATAAAAACACATAAATCTCATGTCTTTGAAGAAATAAGCAGTGGATATTCTTTAAAGAGAGAGAACTTCAGAAAACATACTTTTAAAATGAAAAATTATAACTCATGAAAAAGCAGTAAAAGATGAAATAGAAAAGTTTGCAAAATCTGTAAAAGATGGACTGGATACAAAATGGGATTTAATACAAGTGGACACTAAGAGGGAAATTGACAGAGACAAAGAAAGAAGAATGACCATACAAGAAAGAATGAAGAAAGCAGAGGACCTAATGAACATTAAAGATGGAAACAAGTTTTTCAAGAATATAAAAGATATGGAAATTTCTTTGAAAGAGAGTTTTCAATATACTGCACCAAACAAATATGTCAAAGAAATCTTACCAACCTTTGTTCAAGGAAAGTTCATTCAAGACAATTTCGGAAATCTGAAATTGAACAATGGCTCTTCAAATGATGAGGAAAATCCTTGTTCAAAGATTGAGTTTAAGATCGGAAAAGAATACCTAACAACTGTTGAAACTGTTTATAGAGTTGCATACTGCACTGATGGACACATTTGGATATATTCAAATATTGGAACTTCGGGAATCCTACGAAAATTCAAACCAACAGGTAACAAGCTAAAAGAAATATCAAGCTACGAAATCATAGTTTATGATATGGCTGTTTCCAAGTGGAATGATATCTTATTATGTACAAATGACAATAAAATTCAAGGTATTGATGAAAGGATCAGTCAATTAAGAAATTGTAAATTAGATTTAGGAGTAGGATATGTAATCCCTTCAGCCATTTGCAGTAGGGAATTTCTAATTGTGGTAGGAGCCATTAATAATGACTACCCTAAACACGGAAAAAGAGTAGTGATACGGATGAATGAAAAGGGACAAAATGAGCATGTAATTGAATATGATACATATGGACAACCAATTTTCACATATCCTCTTTCTGTAGCTTGCACATATGACCTGCAAACTGTATTTGTCATTGATGGATTATCTCACGATACCTTTAGTGCATTCAGACTAGTCATCCAAACAGGAAAAGATAAAATTGCGTATTACCAAGGACACTCAACCTTGAATAATTCTTTTGACAAGAAATTTTGCCCAATGGCTATCCAAGCTGCACCATCAAACAATATCTTAGTACTTGACATCAGTATCAATGCACTACATATACTTAGTCCAATTGGACAACTTTCTGCTTATGTGAGCCTGAGTGAAATGGGTATACAATGTAGCTTTTCTCTATGTTGCACTACCACCCAACTTTTTATTGGGTGTCTATCATTTCAAGGGAATGGATGTGAATCAAATCAAGAAAGTACGGAGATGGCAAAGTTATATGAACTAAACATAGAAGGATGTTCATATTTAGTTTAAAGCAAAAAACCAAAACATGTGCAAGTGAATTTTTAATTTTCAAAGGTGAAATATATGATATACAGTGCTGAAACTGCATCCATTCACAGGAGTAAAATATTATAAACTTTCAAAATTACTCATGAAATCAGCTTGATTGGTATTTTTACTGTTGAATTATTATCTAATTTAAACTATCAAACAAATTTGTATCTAAAAATTTTGCCTTTTATTATCTGTCAGTTGACTGGAAATTGCCTACTAGTACTAGGGATTCAGATTCCAATAAAAAGGAACTTGGCAAGTTGTATATTAAATACATGTACTGGTAGCTTAACCCTGCCATATCTTAATATGCCTGTAAAGTCCCATAGTAAGAACCTCCTCAGTGGTCAAAGTCCATAAAACAGCAACACAAACTGTCAAAACCTTAATGGTGACAAAGTATGGTTAATCAAAGAGCAGAATGCTCTGAGGGATACGATTGCCATATAGTTTTCATTGACACATGTATAGCAGTTCTGTCAACTTTTCATTAAGCAAATTCGTGAGATTTGGCCAAAATAGAAAAGATCAAAGAGGAAAAAAATAGATCCAAGGATAGTGCTGCAAAAAAGAATGAACATGCGTGAGTCTCACGCATTTTTGGCAGCCCTGGCCTTGATAGTTCAAATAATTATGACGTCTTGAAAGGCTATTATATTTTTTTTTTCTTTGACGCCTTACTTCGAAACTAATTCAACTGCACATGCAAAGGTAATATAAATCTGAATAGTCACTCAACTTTAAAAATAGCCAATCCCAGATACAAATGTACGAGCAATGCACTTATTGTGTTTTATTTGTGTACTATCAATTCCAAGTTTACTTTCCACAGCAGTCACTGAGAGAGAGAGAAGGTATTTCACTTCATAGTCCGAGAATACTCTGATGTCTGACGGCTGATTTGCCAGACAAGCTGGGACCGTGGGGACTTTTATGCTAGTATACTTAAATTACAAACTTAAATAGTCCCAGTCCCATATATTATATCAAATATTATTGGATGCCGAATTGAATTTTAAATAGGTGCCGATTTGACTAGATGCCGATTTGACTTTTTCTATGGGTGCCGATTTGACCAGGTGCCGATTTGACTTGTACCCAGTAATCTCGGACTATTCACTTCGTATCTTATCACCGTTAATTCTAGGAGGAACCCCATTTCCCAGTCCCATATATTATATCAAATATTATTGGATGCCGAATTGACTTTTAAATAGGTGCCGATTTGACTAGATGCCGATTTAACCAGGTGCCGATTTGACTTTTTCTATGGGTGCCGATTTGACTTGTACCCAGTAATCTCGGACTATTCACTTCGTATCTTATCACTGTTAATTCTAGGAGGAACCCCATTTCTAACTGTTTAATTATTAATTTCCTTTGGGTCAGTGGGCATGAATCCTTCCGTACACACTCCTCTGTTTAAATTGAGATCGTTCTTAATATAATACGACGTTTATCGACATCTAACGAGGTAATTTTTTCTTGACGATTTTAACGGGAAATACTTCTGAAAGGGAGACAACTCGAAACGATAATATGGAAGACACCATTTCGGCTAAAGGGGTGTTATAGGTAAAACTTCATTGATTTTAATTTAAATGATGCATATGATTTTAAATTATGCAACAACAATATTAAACCATCAATAGCAGGCAGTCATAGAAAGAATCCATTGAGTTTCAAATTAATTAATAAGCGGGGAATCCAGAACAACCACCAAATCTGATACCCCTTGAAATCAAGAAAACTATACGCATGCGCATTAATACATAAACAAACCCGCGACTTGCGATTTGGAACAAGAACGTTTATTTAATTTATGATATGATGAATGAGTTTCAATTTCTTTATGAGAGTACAGTCAGTATCAGTTTCATAACGGTAAAAATATATATATAGAAAACTCCACTTCAGTTCTTATATGACAGAAATAGAATTATCGGAATTCAAAGAACTCTCGCATTTATCAAAACTGGGGAATTCCCTCTGACGTGTTTCTAAATTTATAAAAACACTAAATATAAATACTGCTTAATTCTGACTTTCCGTGTTGTTAAAAACACGCATATAAGTCAAGGGAAAAATCAAACATGAAGATTATGAGAAGTACATTACAGGAAAGTTGTTTATGTTCAATCCTTTTGCTTGTTTTTAACTTTTAAAGCAAGACAATCATAAGAATCTGAGATGTTGCTGAATGTTTAGAATAAAACGGTTGACGTGAGGGAATGAGCCCTGAGTCAACGGTAAAAGTCTACAGATTGCTTGAAAGCAATCGTATCCCAAAAAGTAATAATTTAATTTTGGATGCATCTGCTGATTGACTGACGTTGTTTTGTTTATCAGCCCATAGACATAAGTTTGTCATGTGACCGTGACGTCATCAACGTTTTCTCATGATTTACTCCGGTTTAACAAATGTTTAAAATGGATTTAAATTTAAGAATTAAATTTAAGAATTTAAATTTAAGAATTAAATTATAAGAAATGACATTGGTTATTTAGTGTGCACCACATTTTTGATGTTATTTCTTCATAGACAAAAAAAATATTACAGTCACTCCTTAATTATACAGAGGAAAAATGTAATACATATAACAAAATACTGAACTTCCAAAACAGAAATTTGGGACATAACAAATTATAAGCCTTGTATCTTTAATGAGGTTTTCTCCATATCAGCCAGATTTTGATGAAGACTAACTATAGAATCCTGTTGTCATGGTTGTGGTATTGTCAACACATTTCAAAATATATGTATTTACGTTGTCAAACAAATTAGCACAGCTGTGTAGCTTTTCCTTGTAAACACATCAACAAGGTGCTCTCACAAATGGAATGTACTACATATACATGTACTAATTTTAATATAAAATCAAAGAGCTGAAGAGCTCTGAGGGAAAAGACGGCCATTGTTTCAATTTTTAGGGGGGTATCTTTTGATAGTCTACATGCAAAGAATGAGCAAAAGAACAGCTAGAACATATAGAAAGGCTAACAATAATGAAACTAATTGTTGTTTATTGTTATTTCATTTCCTTAGTCAAGAATTCATCATAGAGACAATTTGGACCAATGAGATCTGCACCTTAAGTTCTAAATCAAAACAATTGATTAAAGTTGGGAGTTAATTATCTAAAATTCAATTGAATTTAACAACTACTACAATATATTTTAGAACTTTAATTCTGTACAACTGAACGGCAGGCTAAGACCATTCTCAATTTTTTGTGACAGTATTCTCAAGAAAGTGAGGACTGAAAAATCTATTCGGTTTTAATTTTCCATTGATAAAGTTCCCAGTTACAACTCTCATCACAGTGATACATCTACTTATAAAATCAAATATGATTGATATAAGCTGTGTGAAGTTTGTTTCCAGATCCCACATTTTGATATATCTGTAAAATTCATGAATAAATAGCTTTAAACTACAAAAAGTAATATTTAAAAAAAAACGAAAAAAAATAATGACCACTACAATAATTATGTTGGTACGCAAAATTATTTTTTAATTGATGACTACTTATCATATATATACTTAATGTGACATTTTTAGTGTTCAGATACATTAACTTTCATTTTAGTGGGTAATTACTCATCAATTGAGGTGCTCCTTAATTGGAGAAAGATTCTAAAAACATAACTTTACAGAAAGAATGAAAACTGCAGTTACTCTCCCCAATCTCAATAGGTATAAACTACATAATGATAAAGCAACATTTAATTTTTATTTTTTTTACCATTTCAATAATTATGTTGGTACATAAAAAAAAATTTATATAGAAGACTACTTATCATATACTAAATGTCACATTTTAAGTGTTCAGAAATATTTACTTTGATTTTAGTGTATAATTACTCATCAATGGAGGTGCTCCTGAATTGGAGGAAGATTCTAAAAACAGAACTTTACAGAAACACTGAAAACTGTCGTTTCTCTCCCCAATCTCATGTATCCCCATTGACATTGTTTACCGCGAAAGTTGACCTACAAATTATCTGATTATAGCCTCAGATTAAAGCATTGCATGTTGGTGTGTGAATGATCTACACTACAGCAAACATCATTAGGTTTACATTTAACAAATACGGATTTTAAATTAGTATACAAATACTGTGAATGATTTTTATAATGAATAAAGGATATCCCTGTGTGGCATTCCAACAATGACGTCACTAGGTTAGATATATTTAGAATATTTCGTAATACTGATTTTTCCGGACTGTAAAAGGTGTCAGACCACCAATTACTCCCTCCAATTTAGAACGTAAAAATAGACCTACTTTGACACAAAATAGTGCGTTTGATGTCATTGTTTACTTAAACTAACCAACAAATTTGCAGAAATTAAACTTTTGGTGAAAGGGAAATATATTTAGACCATTTTGAGCCGAAATTCACTTGTCTATGAGTTTGCATTAAAAATTCAGGATTAATGCGCTACATAGTACACTAATTTAAGATTTCCAGAAAACCGGGAGTTATTTTGGTAGTACCTGTCTTTTCAAAATCAGAAATTTGTTACAAGACTTTAAACATTGGTTGAAAATTGGCATGTAGGAAGGTGATACATGTACAATTCAGGATATACCTGGTTTCCTTGAAGCTAAACTTAAGGTAAAATATTTAGAAAGCTGTGAAAATTGCAAAATTTGGTTGAACAGATAGGGATTTATAATTGGTGGTCTGACACCAAAAGAAACGTATATAGTGCAAGGGAAAGCTCAATATACGATAATTTCACGAGAAACAGAAGGGAAATGTGTAAAAAATGTATTTAAAGTCAATCTGTTCTCCTTGTCATCAATTTCAGTATGACATTTTGAGGGAGTTTCCAAACTATCAAAACAAAATGATTGACGTGAGGGAATGATACTCTGGCCAACCCCATTAGGGAATTGACGGCTTGAAGCCGTCTTTCCCCCCACCCAAAAAGAAGATGTGGTATGATTGACAATAAGAAAACTCTCCACAAGAGACCACAATGACAGAGAAATTAACATTTATACAAATACAAATACAAATATTTTATTGGCACAAACACAATTACAATAATTGGCAAAGGCCCATATTACAGTGCATTACAACAATGAATACAGCATACAGTTACTAGTATTTAAATATGTTATAATTAAGAAGCTAAAATCTCGTTTCTATACATCAGACATTTATATATATAAGAACTAGTCACTTTCAGGACTTTTAAAGAATTACTATTAATACAACTATTAATATTTAGCTGATTTTCACTACAACATGTAGGAAGTATATTTAATATCTTATTTTTAAAGTTAAATCTATAGTTTGAAAAAATTTCACATTTCAGTAAAAAGTGATTTTCATCTTCTACCTCACCTGATTTACATACATTACAAACTCGTTCGTCAGTGGCTAAACCTAAATATCGCCCCTTTTCAATAGCAAGATTGTGTGCACTCAATCTAATTTTACACAGAGATGACCTTTCTAATCTATTACTTAGAACATCAACATAAGAACTACGCTGCTTTGAATTATGAAATTGTTGATAAAATTTTAGTTTTGATGAATCATGAATTTTTGATGATTGATCCTGTGTGCACTGATCAATCACTCGTTGTTTAATACTTGGTAGATATTGTTTAATAGAAAAGTTTAGGTCACTGTATGGCATGTTTGGTCTTCAACAATGAGCAAAGCCCATATCGCATCATCAGCTATAAAAGGCTATAAACATGATAAATGACAAAATGAATGTAAAACAATTCAAACCTTGTTTTCACTGGTTAAAAAACTAGTTCCCTCTATCTCATTTTAATCAAATTCGAACATCCCACCCACTAGCATATGTATGAAGGTCTAGTAAGATTTACAAAATAGAGAATAATGGACAAATGCTGTATAAAATAAAACAAATAAATGAAGAACTATTAAGATTTTCATATTAGACCGATTTTGAATTTTGATTGTGATTGATTAGTCTAATTACATTGTATAACAATAACAATAAAATCCTGTTTAGTACAATGTAGTATTTTCAAAAAATATATATGTACTGTGTCAAACAAAATAGCATAGCTATCATGGCTATGTAGCTTTTCCTTGTAAACATGTCAACAAGGCACTGTCACAACAGGAATAGCCCTGTAATAATTTATACCTTGTTTGTTCAAATTTCCTCTATCTTTCATTTTATTCAAAGCAGAACATCACATGTGCACTCACTAGCATACATTGTACATGTACCTATGAGGATCTTAGTGAGATTTATAAGATAGAGAATAATAGGCCAATGCAGCAGAAAAATTGTCCAAAAAAAATAAAATATAGAATAATCATAAATCGGGTGCTAAAATTTAACAAAAGAGAAAAATTACTTTAACAAAAAGAGAGAAATGGAGGACCCCATCCAGACCCCCATCTACCCATCAAGATGGAATGATGTAACCTGGTTGACTTTTATATCAATTTTATATACCACAGTAGCACAAACGAAATGAGTTGCCAAAATAAATGTGTTATTAGATACATGTATCTATCATGTGTATATACAGTATAAAATGTTTGATGTTTCTGACAAAGAGAGATAACTCTGGCAATACTCATTAAACTAAAAAATCTGACATTTTTGTTTTATGGTGTTTCTGGATCCTTATAGATTGATACATTGTCCATATCAACTATTCATGCAGGATTATTATCCAAGTTTCCTTGATGATTTCTTATTGGAATTGAAATAAATGGACAATGTGTCCATGAGATTTAGATTGCATATGCATATAATATTATAAAGGGACATAACGCAAGAACAAGTGACACAACCAAAATTCAAACCTGATCTGTGTTTTGTGGTTATACGCATAGTGTACAAGTTTAATAACATTGAGTTATAGGCAAACTAAAACTTAAGAGATCAGAAACTAACTTTGGAACAAACAGACAAGGTTACTCATAACATGCTTAATGACCCGGGGCCATCTGGCTCTGCTGTGGCAGGGGCATAAAAAATCCTTCAAAGTGTAAACTAGGACTGTAAGATATTTCAATCCTATATATTTGTGGAACATGTGCCCTCAAATTTCAGATTTAAATGTTTGTTTTGTTTATAATAAGTGACACTCATGATCAGTTTATGTCAAACTATACCTTACTCTGGCTTCGTCTGAATATTTAACATACCCTTATTGCAAACCAGAGGGCACTGTTTCTGCCATGACAAATACATTGGCAGAAAAAAGAAAATCTCACTATTTAGAAAACTTGTAATAATACAAATTATCTCATGCATTCAAAACACAGCATCATTACATTAGGTAAATTATATACAATGCCACTACCCCCCCTCCCCCCCCCTTTTGTTATCTTCTGAATTCTACAAACAATTATTAGCTATCCAGATATTTCAATTTCTATTAGCATATACATGTACATATACATGAAGGCAGTATTTCTTAAAAGTTCTATATATCTGGACCTATGATTTGTCTGAAACATAAAACTGAGCTTAGCTTAAAACACCATTGACAATGCAATGACCAGACCTAAAGATAGAAATAAACTAATATTTGACTATTTGCAACATACCTTGAAGTGTGCTTCAGATCAGTTGGTTCAGGTTCAAGGATATCTTGTGATAAAGATATACCATCACACTCTCTGAGTAGAACATAAATAGGTTCAATTTGTTCATTAAATTTTGCCAGTAATGTTCGAGCATCTTTTTGCATAACAGCACTTTCGTCTTCTACAACCTCTTCACTACAGTATGTACAGATAAACTTTTGCGTACTCAAATCAAATAACTGGTCCACTTCCAAATCAGTGAAAGTTTTCTCACATCCGGGGCATTTAAACGAAGCTCGACTAGTATTGTCTCTCTCCTCCATTTCAATTTTCCGTCGCACATGATCTAGTTTGTATTTGACAACGTTTACAAACATTAAATAATTGATAAAATAATAATTATGGCGTGTCATTTTACCTTCCGTATCTGTCTCCACTCTCATACGAAATTTCAAAAATTTCTCACTTTTGAGAGTGTTTATATAAGACCTTAACTGTTTCCTATCATACTTCAATAGTTCGATGATGTCATCTTCCTTCATACATGGATTACGTACCAATAAGTCAATAACAATGGCGTGCTCTATACTATAGAAACCACGTGTTACGAGTCTTATCAAACGTTTTAACGACTCTGGTACTTCTGTCAACACTTCTGGTTCCATCTTGCACTAAAATGGATGGCTGTCAGTTATACATGTGCTTCTGAAAGTAAAAGCCGAAAGAAATTAACAGAATTAAAAAATCAATTGATTCCAGTGAGGTTTAACCTACAATTTCCTTTGGAAAATGTCTGTATGAAGCATGGGGGTCTCAACATGGGTTTTTGGATACATCTTGACTTGATTTTAAACGACATAACAGCCATGCCAGCATTTATACAATAATCTAATTGAAAGATGAAAATTATCGACCCATTGACATATTACATTGGAGAAATCGCAACCCATTGATATTTGATGTGTTAAAAAAGGGACCTAAGGCTAAGCATGCTAAGCATAACTTGAGAAATTCTAAATTATAAAAATAATTTGTCTTCCTCCAACTGTCAGTTAAACCCTTGGCAAAGTAGGGTGTCTGTTTTGCCTTATGTGATGTACAAGAAATTTAAAGCAGTCATGTCCAGTCAGAATTGGGACGTTAAATCAGCATACCCGTAGCCTTGAAATCAAATAAGCACTGTTAAAGTCAACGTTTGGTTCAAATTGTGACTGTTAAAGTCGAGTTCATGAGTCCAACGAACCCCCCTGGCTACGGGCCTGATTAGATCACTTGTGTGAGGAAAGTGCCAAGTTGAAGGAGGGTAGTACATCATACTTCATGTTATGCCTTTACATTCAGGCGTCAAACAGTCATTTTAGGTTACTGTTAGCGTCAAATTGGTTAAAAATTTACCAGTTTTCATCAAAATACCTTTAGCCTAATTAGTAAGAGGTCTAAGATAATTATCGTTACTGTTATTTTTGGAGAAAAAAAATGACCGGATTCATCAAATTCAGTCGATTTTAAAATAATAATATTTTATTCAAATAAATATCAAGCATATTTATAATTACTATACAGTAACAAAATATATATGATACATAAAGACAATACTAACACATATATATGGTAAAATATATTGGCAGTATCCTTAAGTGTATGAAAAAATTTGCTGATATTTTATCAGGGATAACCCATGAAAGCTCTAAAGCTTGTTTCCAATGGGGTCCCTACATGTAAAGGGCTTTTAGTTTTGACATACAAAAAAAGATAACACACAAATTAATATGACCAGATGACAAAAAAATTCATATAAAAATAATTTATATAAAATTATGATTAAAACTTTTGGTCAAGAGCTCTTTGACGTTAATTTTGAATTCCTTTATTTTCTTTATTTTTTTTAACATTAATTGGCAACATATTCCAATCTTGTATGCCAGCCCATAAAAATAAAATGTGTCTTTTTGTTGACTCTTTATTTACTTATCTTTATATTGAAAATAACTTTGCTGTGTCATGAAAATAATGGTCAAAGCTGGAAACGGTGACAATCATTACATACATGAACAAGGTAGTTCGCTTTCTCGATTTACTTGCTTTACAGGTTTTTTTTCATGTTGGGGCTTTGCCATTACAGCGGGGTTTTTCATGATGGTCATAACGGCGTTTTTTTCCTCTCGCGGTAGGCCATGTTGTATAAACTGCTTACATCAACTTCATTTAAACTCTTGTTAATGTAACATTGTTTTGTCTCGTTGGCTTCCATACCACATCTCCTTACAATTTTGATTAGTGCTAATTTCATAATGCCATTGCTTGAAGAGTAAAGCTTTGGTCGGCTCACTTGCTTTGTTTGTATAAAGTTCTACCCAAGCTTTGTAAAAAAGATTATCTTAATACAATATATATCTATATACAGTTATACAGTTAATGCATAGCTCACCGATCATATGCAGAGTCTGGGGTCAAATGTAAATCAATAAACGGTAAAATGTGATTCTATAAGTATTTTGTAATTAAAAAGTGATTCAAATGTTATGAATATTACACAAATTACGCAAACCAATATGATTTGCATTTATGCATTACAATATATTTCATGTTTCTTGTGCTGTTAAGCTGGCGGCCACTTTTCCCTTTCTTTTTCTTATTTTAAACGACTTCATGTACTATTTTCAAAAAACTTATTTTTTTCCTGTCATATTTAAACAATGTTAATATTTACATGTAAAGCCCTTCAATGAGACATCGCATAACACACAACAAAACAATGGTAAAATTGCGAGAACAACATATGCATGAAAAGTTTAATAATTAAATGTCCAAAATCAGTGTTGTCCTATTGGCAAGAAGCTGACAGATGCGCTAGGGATGGCAGAGATGGATTCAGTTTTATCTTATTATGATAGCTTTACTTTGTTGCTCAAAACCACCGGCAAATGTATACGCGATATCATAAAAATGACCAGCACTTGTATCAGACAAAATGTCAGACGTCAAATTGTAAATTCATTGACTGTAGACAGCTTCAAAGAAGATACATCAGATACAAAGAAATGCGAAGAGATGCGATTTGCAGCATTGTCGGTGTCTTTCCTGTAAATGTTGTGCAGAGTGATAAAAACCCTGTACTTGTCAAGAAAGGAGCAAATTTAGTGTTGAAGAGTTTCTACAAACACTGAGAGATTAAAATTGCATTCTTTCTTGAACTGTCTTCTCTAACAACTTGCTATTATTCTTTGTAACAACTCGATTTTTGCAATACAAATATTGCCTCGCCAGGTATTATTTATTTATTTCTATCTATACATACAAGAAAATGTTTGGTGAATGAGAATTGGCTCACTCACCCCCGTTGTAGGAACTCGTATTTTGAAAGATATTTATCTACTCATCCGCTCTCATAACTAGAACTTCATTACTGCTGATGCTTAACAATTTGGACAAGAGAACTTTTGGTGAATGAGAATTGGCTTGCTCACTGTTGTATGAACTCCTATTTTGAAGGATCATCGCCTCGCCCACTCTCACAACGCAATTGATTTTATTCATTCTTAAAAGCTTGGACAAGATAATTGGCTTGCTCACTCCGTTGTATGAACTCGTATTTTGAAGGACATGAATCGCCCGCTCACAACTGGAAATTAATATCTTGTTATGCTTAACAACTTACAAAAGAACATTTGGTGAATGAGAATAGCTCACCTCTGTTTTATGAACCTGTACTTGGAAAATCATGTATTGTCACGCTCGCTCTCACATTGATGCACTCTCATGGAAAATTACAACTTCATTACCCTTTCATGAATATGACCTACTGAATTAGACTATTTACTGGAATTTGTTATAACAAAAGCAACACGACGGGTGCCACATGTGGAGCAGGATCTGCTTACCCTTCCAAGGCACCTGAGATTGGAATGAAGATGGGCAATGACATGAAGACAGTACGCAAACAAAGCAGATCTATATATATAGCGGTTAAGACCTACGACTGCAGTGCTGAAGTTTTAATCAAAGAGCAGATTGCTCTGAGGGATACGATTGCCTTTGTTTCATTGACACATGTATACATGTAGCTGATTAATATTATTTTCAAAACTAATTCAACTGCACATTTAAAATAGTTACAAAATAGCCAATCACGGATAAAAGTGTATGAACAATGTAATCAGGCCTATGTTTTATTTTTGTACTATCAATTCCAAGTTTACTTTCCACAGCACTCACTGAGACTCAGACTGAGAGAAGGTATTTCAATTCGTATCTTATCACCTATTTTCCTACGTTAATTCTAGGAGGAACCCCATTCCTAACTCTTTAAATATTTAATTTCCTTTGGGTCAGTGATCATGACTCCTTTCCGTACACATTTATCGGTTTAAAATGCGATCGTTTTTAATATAATACGACATTTATTGACAGAACGAGCTAATACTCGACGGTATGTTTTGATTCAGAATTCACGGAAGGGGTGTTCTACAATAAGGATTCCTTTTTTTTTTATTTAAATGATGCATAAATGATTCAAAATTATGCAACAACAATAACCTTCAATAGCAGACATACATAGAAAAAATCTCATGAGTTATAAATTAATCAATTGAGTGTAGAATCCAGAGCAACCATTCAATCTAAAACCCCTTGAAGTCAAGAAAACTATACGCATGCGCATAATTTCCAAAACAAACCCTGGAGCAAGAACGTATATTAAATGTTTATTAAACGACCTAGATGGTTCTCTATTTCTTTATGGAAGAACAATCTCAAATATCAGTTTCATAACGGTAACATATAAGAAAAACTCCACTTCAGTTCTTAAATGACAGAAATAGATTTATCGGAATTCAGAGAACTCTCGCATTTTATATATCAAAACTGGGATTTCCCTCTGACGTGTTTCTAAATTTATAAAAATACTAAATATAAATACTGCTTTATTCTGATTTTCCGTGTTGTTTAAAACACACATATAAGTCAAGGGAATTATCAAACATGAAGATTATGAAAAGAACATTATAAGAAAGTTGTTTAAGTTCAATCCCTTTGTTTGTTTTTACCTTTTAAAGTAAGACAATCATAAGAATCTGAGATGTTCCTTAATGTTTAGAATAAAACGATTGACGTGAGGGCAATGCTCTGAGCCACCGGTATATTAAAGTCTACAGATTGCTTGAAAGCAATCGTATCCCCAAAATGACAGCACGAAATAAGAAAGGCACTTTATTAAGAAACAATGATTTTTTTTATAGCAATACAAATACACTAACCAAAACATGATTTAGATTTATTCAACACAAAACCGTTGCCAGAATGCCTCTTTCATTGTCTTTATTTTGAAACAATGAAAAAAATATATAGTCATTGCAAGTCTCTAACCAAACCATCATCACAAAAAAAATGTTTTTAGAATGTCAATTTAATATGAAATAATGAAAAAAAATCGAGTTTTGGTTAGTATATTAATTGGGCAGTAATAGTATTGCTATAAATATGTTTATCATTGTTTTCATAATAAACAAAAGCAAACGTATAGGGTGCAAACAGACTTTTGGTAAGAACGTGTAGGGTATGAAAGTGAAAGGGGGCGAATTTGAATGAGAGCGATCACGTTTTAAGGTGAACGGACCCGGATTCCGTTCATTTCCAATTGTATGGGATTATTGCGGTCCTGTACAAGACGTCATACTGACTGATTTGTTAATTTGTTGTGTGAAAATAATATACCAATTTACAAATGTTCCATGTCTATATAGGCATACTTTTCAGAGACAAGTGACTGTGCGTCGGACTATCGGGCTGTCGGATTATAGGACTGTCAGACTATTGGATTAAAGGACTGTCGGACTACCGGACTGTCGGATTATGGGACTGTCGGATTATAGGTCTGATCCCATCCGCATTGATAGAAACAATTGGCTGTTCCTTGGGCAACTTCATCTTGGGGACCAAAAACTGAAAAAGGCATTTGCAAGGCAACACTTGGTCATATCATCTTATGTCAAGAAAAGGTATAATTTACATTTTTAACAATACCATGGAGGATTCTATCTATTCCTAAGCTACGTTTCTATCATCATTTCTGTACCTCAGACATACGCTAACATACTATTTAGGTTTAATTTGGCGCCTAGGTTCTTTATGTTTGACAATTTTCTTGTACCGGAAACAAATTATTATACATAAAATTAAAACAAGTTCGGAATTCGGTCTCACTAATTAGCGACAAGAAGAATTTTAGCGACAAGAAGCGTCAAAAAGCGACAAGAAGCGACAAGAAAACATATTTTTTTTAATTAAAATTACTTACTCCAATAAATATTAAAGAATATGCAAAAGAAAACAATTGTAGCGACAAGAGAGTTAATATCATTTATTATGTAACAGCCAGTATTACGTTTACCCTGTCAGGGCCGTAACTACCTATGAGGCAGGGGAGGCCTCCCCTGAATTTTCTACACCAAAACTTTTTTTTTAAGTAATAATGTGCATATTGACAATATCGGTATGTACGCCAAGAACTTGAATTTATTTTATAAACAACACAAGTTTACAGTTTTAACAGTGTTATCATGATACGTGATATGCGTCATTTTCCGAATTTGTGATCGAAAGTGAACCGTTTCAGAACACATATTTTTGAATAAAACTTAACTATTCACATTTATTTAGGGACTCAATTGAGCAGAGGGAGTTCCCTTTAAATTGTGAATCTTTTATGATATCGGGAATTCGTTACCGGCTGAATCAGCTGTTTTAACCGCTTCTCCCGATCGTACGAGAACATTATGGTCCATTCCTTAGCAGCTAAACTGACACCACCAATCGTTGTAGCAGGGAATTTCTATACTAAGTATATACTAGACTGTATTTAAAGTCCCTGTTTTAGTTATATACATGTCTGTTGAGCTTTCAACAATATTGAAATTCATGGTCCTCGATAAAAAATTATCTTGCGTTCCATGATCTTAGGGACTGGTCAAAATTTATCGTCACATAGGACCGGTGCAAAGTGCAGTAGGACAGATACTTTTTTCTGGAATCGCTTTTGTTGGGACATCACTTTTTTCACAGATAATATCCATAGGACACAATTTTTTTTTCAAACGATTACTTTGAAATAATTTTTATTAACATTTATAACAAAACTTGAAATAACCGGGTATAATTTACAATATGTAAAACAAGAGGCTCTCAAGAGCCTGAATCGCTCACCTGAATTTTTTTGGTTTAATCTCTCATCAATGATTATTTTGGCTTTTCAATTTATTTAAATGTTCTTTGAATCGTCCTATTTTCTTCAAAAGCAAAAAAAAATCATTTTCTCCTATGTTCTATTTTAGCCATAGGAGCTATGTTTCTTGACATACAAGGAAATGAAATATAAAATTTATACTAGATACTCTGAAACTCTGAAACTCATTTAGCCTAAGTTTGGCTGAAATTGATACAGCAGTTTCATAAGAGAAGATTTTTTAAAGTAAGTCAACATGATGAACAAATTGTGAAAAAAGTCTTTAAAGGGCAATAACTCCTAAAGAGGTCAATTGACAATTTTGGTCAAATTGACTTATTTGTAGCTCTTACTTTGCTGATCATATTTGCTGTTTACAGTTTATCTTTATCTATAATAATATTCAAGATAATGACCAAAAACTGCAAAATTTCCTTAAAATTACCAATTAAGTGGCAGCAACCCAACAATTGGATGTTTGATTCATCTGAAAATTTCAGGGCTGATAGATATTGACCTAATGAACATTTTTACTCCATGTCAGATTTGCTCTTAATGCTTTCGTTTTTGAGATATAAGCCAAAAACTGCATTTGACCCCTATGTTCTATTTTAAGTAACGGCGGCCATGTTTTTTGACGGATCAAAAATCAAAGCACACACTTTGTGCAGGATAATCTAAGGAACAACCATGCTAAGTTTTAACCAAATCCATTCAGTAGTTTCAGAGGAGAAGATTTTTTAAAGTTAGCAAATATGATGAACAAATTGTGAAAAATTGTCATTAAAGGACAATAACCCCTTAAGGGGTCAATTGACAATTTTGGTCATATTAACTTATTTGTAGATCTTACTTTGCTGATCTTTTTTGCTGTTTACAGTTTAGCTTTATCTATAATAATATTCAAGATAATGACCAAAAACTGCAAAATTTCCTTAAAATTACCAATTAAGTGGCAGCAACCCAACAATTGGATGTTTGATTCATCTGAAAATTTCAGGGCTGATAGATATTGACCTAATGAACATTTTTACTCCGTGTCAGATTTGCTCTTAATGCTTTCGTTTTTGAGATATAAGCCAAAAACTGCATTTGACCCCTATGTTCTATTTTAAGTAACGGCGGCCATGTTTTTTGACGGATCAAAAATCAAAGCACACACTTTGTGCAGGATAATCTAAGGAACAACCATGCTAAGTTTTAACCAAATCCATTCAGTAGTTTCAGAGGAGAAGATTATTTAAAGTTAGCAAATATGATGAACAAATTGTGAAAAATTGTCATTAAAGGACAATAACCCCTTAAGGGGTCAATTGACAATTTTGGTCATATTAACTTATTTGTAGATCTTACTTTGCTGATCTTTTTTGCTGCTTACAGTTTATCTTTATCTATAATAATATTCAAGATAATGACCAAAAACTGCAAAATTTCCTTAAAATTACCAATTAAGTGGCAGCAACCCAACAATTGGATGTTTGATTCATCTGAAAATTTCAGGGCTGATAGATATTGACCTAATGAACATTTTTACTCCATGTCAGATTTGCTCTTAATGCTTTCGTTTTTGAGATATAAGCCAAAAACTGCATTTGACCCCTATGTTCTATTTTAAGTAACGGCGGCCATGTTTTTTGACGGATCAAAAATCAAAGCACACACTTTGTGCAGGATAATCTAAGGAACAACCATGCTAAGTTTTAACCAAATCCATTCAGTAGTTTCAGAGAAGAAGATTTTTTTAAAGTTAGCAAATATGATGAACAAATTGTGAAAAATTGTCATTAAAGGACAATAACCCCTTAAGGGGTCAATTGACAATTTTGGTCATATTAACTTATTTGTAGATCTTACTTTGCTGATCTTTTTTGCTGTTTACAGTTTAGCTTTATCTATAATAATATTCAAGATAATGACCAAAAACTGCAAAATTTCCTTAAAATTACCAATTAAGTGGCAGCAACCCAACAATTGGATGTTTGATTCATCTGAAAATTTCAGGGCTGATAGATATTGACCTAATGAACATTTTTACTCCGTGTCAGATTTGCTCTTAATGCTTTCGTTTTTGAGATATAAGCCAAAAACTGCATTTGACCCCTATGTTCTATTTTAAGTAACGGCGGCCATGTTTTTTGACGGATCAAAAATCAAAGCACACACTTTGTGCAGGATAATCTAAGGAACAACCATGCTAAGTTTTAACCAAATCCATTCAGTAGTTTCAGAGAAGAAGATTTTTTAAAGTTAGCAAATATGATGAACAAATTGTGAAAAATTGTCATTAAAGGACAATAACCCCTTAAGGGGTCAATTGACAATTTTGGTCATATTAACTTATTTGTAGATCTTACTTTGCTGATCTTTTTTGCTGTTTACAGTTTATCTTTATCTATAATAATATTCAAGATAATGACCAAAAACTGCAAAATTTCCTTAAAATTACCAATTAAGTGGCAGCAACCCAACAATGGTTTGTTTGATTCATCTGAAAATTTCAGGGCTGATAGATCTTGACCTAATGAACATTTTTATCCCATGTCAGATTTGCTCTAAATGCTTTCGTTTTTGAGATATAAGCCAAAAACTGCATTTGACCCCTATGTTCTATTTTAAGTAACGGCGGCCATGTTTTTTGACGGATCAAAAATCGAAGCGCACATTTTGTGCAGGATATACTAAGGAACAATCATGTTAAGTTTCATTCAAATCCATTCAGTAGTTTCAGAGGAGAAGATGTTTGAAAAATTGTTAACGACGACAGACGACGACGACGACGACGGACGCCAAGTGATGAGAAAAGCTCACAAGGCCTTTTAGGCCAGGTGAGCTAAAAAAATTATTATATAAAAATTCAGATAGGCATCTTTAATTTTTTTAACTTTTTCAAACCAACTTGGATTTTCATCAAACTATGCAGCTATCTTAGATATATATCAATATTCAAATCGAAAATTTTTAACATTTAACATTTGTGAGCATTAGCTCACAGTTTAACTTAAGCAACTTCTGATATAAAAAAAAGTGTTTGCCATCATATGCTGTTAACTGCATACAACAGTATCATTGTGTTTTGAAAATTATTATATGACTTCGACCATTTGCTCCCTATTTTTTTAAACACAGTTATGATTTAACCCCCAAGTTGATTTAGTGTTAGCGGCTCACCTCGAGTGCAGGAAGCTTTTTTTTTTTTATATATATTTGTCATAGGACAGTCATCCATTAATGTGCACCTGGAAAGAATATTAACCGAAATGATTTGCTCGTTTGATTTGTTTATGGTGGTATTGCATACTTTACAATATAATGTTATTGATTTGATTTTAAGGAGGGATAGGAAACTATTGTATAGCATTAATTGTTCTAAATAATAAGGATGTTCTTATCCCAAGCATAAAAACATAGCCGTATTTGACACAACCTTTTTCAACTTTTGATCTAAAGTTGTACTTTTTTTCACTTTCGATCTTTTATATCTGGACGTCACTAGTAAGTCTTGTGTGGACGAGGCGCGTTTTTGGCGTAATGAATTTAAACCTGATGTTTTTGGTTATCCATTAATCATGTATTTCTTTGTCTAATACGTTCTCCTATTTATTTGTATTGTAGTCCAGTAATATTATGTTGTCATTTCAATGTTATATTTAACATAGCAATTAAAGTGCGAGGTTTGGCATGCCACAAAACCAGGTTCAACCCACCATTTTTTCCTTTAAAAATGTCCTGTACCAAGTCAGGAATATGGCCATTGTTATATTATTGTTCGTTTCTGTGTGTGTTACATTTTTACGTTGCGTCGTTTGTTTTCTCTTATTTTTTAGTGTAATTTCACATTGCGATAAGACTGTGTCACGGTACTTGTCTATCCCAAATTCCTGTATTTGGTTTTGATGTTATATTTGTTATTCTCGTGGGATTTTGTCTGATGCTTGGTCCGTTTCTGTGTGTGTTACATTTTAGTGTTGTGTCGTTGTTCTCCTCTTATATTTAATGCGTTTCCCTCGGTTTTAGTTTGTTACCCCGATTTTGTATTTTGTCCATGGATTTATGAGTTTTGAACAGCGGTATACTACTGTTGCCTTTATGTAAAACAAAAAACAAAAACTGGATGCAATACCTCGGATACATGAGTGAAATTATTAATTTTCATTTGAAAATTAACTAACATCTTGATTCCAAATTTTATAACGTTTAGAGGACGTGTTTTTTCAGCAAACAAACGACATTCCTATAATAACCTATTGTGTATATATTTGTTATTCCCTGTGTCAATATTTTAAGTATCAAGAAAAGTTTTCAATAACTTAAAAAGAACACATTACACTGAGAGTAGTTCAAATATATCATGGCTGCTTACTTGTCATTTCAATGGATTTAAACATTGTTTAATTTTCAGCACAAATATTATTATGTTTTAATTTCAATCCACGTAGAGACTTCGAAAGCTATGCCATTTTCCGTTTAGTTGACGAAAATTGACATGTATATAAGGGTATACATGAATTGTGTGCCTGAATATTAAATGCCTAAAACTTATTTCATATAGTTTTTTTCACTGTCTCTTTTTATGTCGTCCCTAACGCTTATTCTGTGAAGGACAATAACAATCAAAACCAAGGAGTAGACAAAGACTCGCAAAACCAAAGGATATTTACATCAACAGTTATAAATGATAATTAAGAAACAACACGAACTCCACTAAAAACCGGGATTGAAATTAGCTGTTCCGGAAGGGTAAGCAAATCTCAACAAAAATTATATTGTAAAATTCTTCTTTCATTGAATTATTTCTTTAATCTGTTCAGTACATGGTTCTTGTCTGTGATCAGTATTGTATTAAATTTATAATTTCATTTTTCTTTGTTTTTAATTATAATTTTGCAAACTTTTAGTTCTTTTGTTCAATTTTTACATTCGCCAGTATCCTTTATTGTGCAACCCCCTTTTCGATCTTATGATATGTGACAATAAACTAATGTGCTTTTGTCTCTGAATTTCGCTTTCAGTGTATTTTCCAGATGGTACAACGTGTAAAACATTTACAAGAAATCTAAACATACGGAGGTTGAGACATTACATAAAAACAGATGTACATATTTATAATTTAAGTTGCCTACCAGAATGATCCCCGTAAAAAATCAACAAAAACACAGACTGGGACACGACTGGAAATTGTTTGTTTTGTTATAGTACTTCTGCACACATGCATATCATCATCGATGTCTTTTCTTTTTGATTTCCATTTTTTGCCTGGTGATGTTGTCTGGTTGTTGTCCTATTGAAGTATTGACTTACGGGATTTTCATGTAACTTTAGGTACAGAAAGTGTGTGTATATATTTTTTTAAGTAGATTTTAGAAGATATATAGTAGAAGTATGATATAGACCTTCAAGTTATAGCCTAGAACAATTTCCTTTGAGGAGACAACCATATGAATCAATACTACAAAATTCCTTTAAGGATCCACTGAATGTTCTTTTTATTAGGAACCGAATATACCAGTCAGCAGGTTCGTGATTTTCATTTTGAAAATCTTCTTCATGATTTTTTTCATATTCATTTTCAAATCCTGTAGTATTTCTTCATCTTCAATATTAGCAAACAAGTTCATTCTCCTAGGAGTTGCATACTTTCCATCAAATTAACTATTGTCCCGTCGGAATGTCGCCGGTTGCAACAATGGAAAATATAGTCAAAGGGACGTAATTCGTACAAAACGTCGCAATATTTCGCGGAATCCGGTAGACGGCGTTCATTTACTGTTACTTGACCTTGAACAAACCTAAACAAAAAAATTACTTGTAAACCATGTAAACAATGCAATGTCTATGCCCTATGATGAGGGGTTGGGCTTTATAATCTCCAAGGAAATAAGACTTACAAATTCCAATAAAGTTTGCATACCAAATATCACGGACTTTACATTAGCAGTTCATCGCAAATGGTTATCAAAGGTACAGGATTATTATTTAAAACGCCAGACGTGCGTTTCGTCTACATCTGACTCATTAGTGAAGCTCAGTTCAAACTAGTTACAAAGTTGAAGAGCATTGAGGACCCTAAATTCCAAAAAGTTGTGCCACATGCGGTTAAGGTAATATATGCCTAGGATATAAAGAAAATGTTTCAAAGTCAATAGACCGTGACTAGGGTGGCGGGGCCGAATATCTCCATGGAAAGAGCTGTGCTAGTGCTTATACAACTGAATACTAAATACCATTGGCCTATCTCTAATGATTCCCCTTGAACAGACCTAATCACAAACTAAGGGGGGGGGGGGGGCGTAGCAAAAAAATCTCCCTGGAAATGGTATCAGCAAATGCTTAAACATCTGCATACCAAATATCAGTGACCTACCTTTAGTGGTTCCCTATAAAAGAGAGACGAAAGATACCAGAGGGAGAGTCAAACTCATAAATCGAAACTGACAACGCCATGACTAAAAATGATAAAAAGACAAACAGACAAACAATTGTACACATGACACAACATAGAAAACTAAAGAATAAGCAAAACGAACCCCACCAAAAACTAGGGGTGATCTCAGGTACTCCGGGAGGGTAAGCAGATATTGCTCCATATGTGGCACCCGTCGTGTTGCTAATATTATAACACATCCAGTAAATAGTGTAATTCGGTAGGTCACATTCATGAAAGGGAACGTTTAAAATTCATCAATAACCAAACAAATAGCCAATTAAAATGCCGTTATATCGTGTGATGCTGGATAAGCCAATCAAATTAATGCAGATTTCGTATCACATTCCGGGCAGTGTGACACAAGAATTAAATGTGCATGCAAGAAATAGATAACAGGTCACATTCATAAAAGAAGTGGGTGTCCAGGTTATATCGTGCCTTTTCAGTTATTTTATACATCGTCTGTACAGAGAATTTCCAAATAGTGAGTTTTGCATGTAAAGCAATATTTTGTTTGAGGTTTTGTCTGTTGGAGGTACATATATGTCGTGTTATAATAAAGCACCGAAAACATCGGGTTACTTGAAGGGCTTGGAAACCGGCATACTCATTGTACGTCGAACATATTTAATGTACTTCTAAACGCATAACCGATTATTTACGACCCATTCATAAATACACAGATGATGCCTTGCTTGATTCTATAAAATTATAAAGGGACATAACAGAAGAACGGCTAAATTGACGCTGCACAAATGTGTACTTGATCTGAGTTGTGTGGTAATAAATATTGAGTATAAGTCTCATAACATACAGAAATGAAAAAATTACGATTTCTTCATTTGTAATGAGGCATAACTCTAAAATGCGGGAACGGTAAAAGTGACACCACAAACATTCAAACTTGATCTGTATTTTGTGGTAAGCAGCATTCTGCATCATAAGTTCCGTAACGTTAATTGGTTGAGGCAAACTTAAGTTAGAGAACGGAAACAAAATTCAGCTATTTTTATTATAACAAAAGGGGCATAACTCAAGAACGGTAAAAGTGACGCAACCCAATTTCGAACTTGATATGTTTTGAGTGGTAATACGCATTGAGTATAACGTTAGAGAACGGAAACAAAAAAATAAGCATGTTTTATATTTATAAAGGGACATAACATAAGAACGTTAAAAGTGACGCCACCCAATTTTAAACCTTATCTGTATAATGTGACCATAAACATTTTGTTTAAGTTTCATCATATTTAACTCAGGCAAGCTCAAGTTAGAGAACGGAAACCAACTTTGGGACGTGTGTTCGTAAAGTTATAACTTAGTGACTCCTCCGCTACGTCGGGGGCATAAACATGTACTGTTTCAGTTCAACTGACTTGCGTTTTCTATTTTCTGGACAGGTCAATAACTGCATCTAACAGTAACCAGAATTATTTTTTTGAATGGGCTGGGGAAATCGATATATATACCTTTTTAAAAAAATCTTTAAATGCGTGTCTCAGAGCAAATAAGTCGTATACCAATGTATGTAAATGGTCCAATTAAAATAATAGGTGGATGTTAATTGATTTTTTTGGCGGAAAACTCTGAATAGTTATATTGATAGATAGGTCTTTGAAGCCCATTTCACAGGCATTTCAGAACGATAACATTTTGATGTGATGTGATAATGCTCTATGTATTGTAAAACTCCATACGTTGAGTTAGATCATTAGTTCATAAGATAAACATACTCGGACACATTATTCTTAATCTGACTCGAACTTTGCTTAATAATGTTTATCCGAGATGTAGCAAATGACTTTTTTAAAATCTTTTACAAGACTTGGAATCGAGTTGGTCAGGCTACATGTACAATGAGTCCAAAGAGACATCTGTGTTGCAAAAAAAAGAAGGAAATATTAGTTACGGAAAAAAAATATTGTTTATTATTGTTCTGATAATAAATTTACAGCACCATAAAAAAACAATGTTAAAAAAATCTCAAATAATAGTTTTATTATATTAAAAAACAACATACAATATTCTTATACAGTCTAAATTTCGTTTCACAAAACATTGCAGTGACGATATTACACTGTTATAAATTATATTTTATACGTATTATTTTAATCAAACAAAAGTTTGAGACTGAATATTAGACAAAACATAAGTACACAGATATAACATATTTTAAAGTGTTTAATAAACCAAGGCTAAAGACTTTTCTTGAGAAATTAAAATACGTGACAATGAAACAGTTGTATTCCATAAAAAGATAAACAAAAGAAACAAAAAACACACAAACATTTGAACAGGCAAACAAACAAGAATCGTCACCACATGTATAACTCAAAATTGCAAAGAATATAGAGTTTCCTTTCGGACAATGACATTTTAAAATCTATAGAATGTAGTATGAAGCTAATCGGTGATGAAATGAATATCCTAATCTAACTTTAGCTTGTCTATAAAACATTCACTGACAAAAATGCATACGTATTAAGGAGTAACAACAATCATTATGTAGACTGTTCTGAAAAGTCTTAAAAAAATTTGTACAAGCTAATTTTAACAATTACGAAAAATTCAGAGTATCGTATTGTAGACAGGTAATATCATGAATATAGCTCAAATGAAATACATTCGAAATGCAAATCTGTGAGCCTAAATATGGATGCAAAAATGGGATAGGTAAATCACTTGATTGGGGTTCTCTCTTACCAGCTGGTATCGAAAGATAAAATTATTGTTATTGAATTACGCCCCTTTTATAGCACAATGCTATTTTATGAATCAAAGCACCTAAAAGTGACCTTACCATATCCACCAATACGAATGAGAGAATAAAGAAAAACGTTTTAGCTGACATGCATGATATTAGTTTATTATTTCATAATGTGTACTTCTTATCCAAATATTTTTTGGATTAATTTTTATACAACTATTCCTAAAAAAAAATCCTTGGACATTATTGCTTTGAGTTTTTTTCCTTAAGATAAAAAAAAAAAAAATAAGGAAAAGACAAAAAACAAAATGCACTGAAATCGCTACAAAAATGTAAGCTTGGAAAATGCGGTAACACCAACGGAGTTAGTTCATGAATAGTTATAGTTGGCCCTTAGCTATTGAAGTTTTATTAGTCAGGTCAAACAAACTGAAAATTTGAAGGAATAGTTGCGATAATGCTATTTATCATATACTTAGTAGTATTTACAGATAAACTATATGTGTAATACGTTCAAAGGCAATCTTGATGAGATGAGAAAGTGATAACCTCTTATTTATAATATGTGTTGTAACGTCAATATAAGTAAAACAAAATTCCACACTGTTTTGCATAATTTACGTTGACAGTCCCCCTGATCCAGCTAGTTTGTGTCTATGATTTATAAATCATATTTGGCATCATTTTGGATTATAAGTCATTGTAAGTTGTTGCCAAAGTTTTTGCTCAAAGTTTTACAGTAAAAAAAGATGCTTTAAATCATTGTATTTTGAAAGTATATCTAATACTGCACAGTTTTACCCTCTTATGAATAGATGTGTTTTACCTAGAAGTAAGGCGTTTGAAACAGATCTGTTTAGGAGTCAGATTATGGCCTTTATTAAAATTTTAAGTTGGAATTCAAGGCATATCTGGCCAAAGTGGTTTTTTTTTTATCAACATAGCATTCATCATTCAAAATTCATCCTGGACAAGCAAGCATCATTATTAAATATATTCTCAACAAAACAGTCATCGTTATAATACACATCCTCCTCATAGAACAATCAGTATTATAATATTTAATAGAACATACATTTTTAAATCATACACCATCAACTTTTGATTAATCACCATAACATACAGTATTAACATACACATCATCAATATAATTTCCTATCGCACTTTATTCATCGTCAACATAAAGATACATGCTCAACCTAAAATTCATTATGACAGTCGTTATCAAGCTATTCAAATCATCTTAACCTTCATCATGATTAAATTAAACATTACATTTAAAGTCAAGATGCATCTGCCACATCAATATCATTATCATGACTAACATACAACATAAAGTTATTTTAATTATATACATCACAAACACATAGCGATCATCATAATATACATGGCCAGCATACAATTCAGTATCCTAAGATGTGCAATCAAGAAAAAATCTTCATCAAAATATGCATTTTTAACATAACATTCATCTACATAAAAAACAAGCTCAACATTTAAATCATCATTGACACAAAGAACATTAACACAAAAGTCATCACCTTCATTATCATATTATTATGATCATTAATATACAAATTATCATCGTCACAGACATCTACAGCATTTCAGTTTGGATCATAATCAATATAGCAATCATCATCATAATCAATATAACGATCATCATCATAATCAATAAAACGATCATAATCATAATCCATAAAACGATCATCATCATAATCAATATACCAATCATCATCATATTCAATAAAACGATCATCATCATAATCAATATAACAATCATCATCATAATCAATAAAACTATCATCATCATAATCAATATAACGATCATCATCATAATCAATAAAACGATCATCATCATAATCAAAATAACAATCATCATCATAATCAATAAAACGATCATCATCATAATCAATATAACGATCATCATCATAATCAATATAACGATCATCATCATATTCAATAAAACGATCATCATCATAATCAATATAACGATCATCATCATAATCAATAAAACGATCATCATCATAATCAATATAACGATCATCATCATAATCAATATAACGATCATCAACATAATCAATATAACGATCATCATCATAATCAATATAACGATCATCATCATAATCAATATAACGATCATCATCATAATCAATAAAACGATCATCATCATATTCAATAAAACGATCATCATCATAATCAAAATAACGATCATCATCATAATCAATATAACGATCATCAACGTAATCAATATAACGATCATCATCATAATCAATATAACGATCATTATCATAATCAATAAAACAATCATCATCATAATCAATATAACGATCATCATCATATTCAATAAAACGATCATCATCATAATCAATAAAACGATCATCATCATAATCAATAAAACGATCATCATCATAATCAATAAAACGATCATCATCATAATCAATAAAACTATCATCATCATAATCAATATAACGATCATCATCATAATCAATAAAACAATCATCATCATAATCAATAAAACGATCATCATCATAATCAATATAACGATCATCATCATCATGATTTATAGCACAGTCATCAAAATAACAATCATCATCATGGTCAACATAACAGTCATTATCATAATCAACATGACGATCATCATTATAATCAATATAAAAGGCATCAACATAACAGCCATCATAATAATCAACATACCAGTTATCATCATTAACATAACGATCATCATCATAATTAACATAACAATTATCATCATTATCAACAAACGAGTCATCATTATAATCAACATAGCGATCATCTAGAATGTAACTGTCACCATCATTATCATCATCATCGTCACCATTAGTTACAAATTATTCATCATCATCAACACAAATTTCATATTCACAACTTGAATCATCGACAAAAGCTTCATCAACATAAACCAAATCATCGACATTATATTCATCATCATAAGATGAATTTTCAACATAAAGTCATCATCATCATCAGATACATTCTCATCATAACCTTCATTCTCATAACATCCATTCCCAACAGAACATTCATTATCATCATACTCATTATAATTTTCATCTTCAAAATAGTCTCCATCCATGTTACTTTCATCTCTACAACATTCATCCTCAAGATAGTCTTCATCCATGTAACTTTCATCTCTATAATTTTCATCTTCCAGATTTTCTTCATCCATGTACCTTTCATCTCTATAATTTTCATCTTCAATATAGTCTTTATCCATGTAACTTTCATCTTCAAGATAATCTTCATCGATATCACTTTCATCTCTATAATATTCATTTTCAAGATAATCTTCATCGATATCACTTTCATCTCTATAACGTTCTTCTTCAAAATAGTCTTCATCGATATCACTTTCATCTCTATAATATTCATCTTCAAGATAATCTTCATCGATATCACTTTCATCTCTATAACGTTCATCTTCAAGATAATCTTCATCGATATCACTTTCATCTCTATAACATTCATCTTCAAAAAAGTCTTCATCGATATCGTTTTCATCTCTATAATATTCATCTTCAAGATAGTCTTCATCGATATCACTTTCATCTCTATAATATTCATCCTGAAGATAATCTTCATCGATATCACTATCATCTCTATAACGTTCATCTTGAAGATAATCTTCATCGATATCACTTTCATCTCTATAACGTTCATCTTCAAGATAATCTTCATCGATATCACTTTCATCTCTATAACGTTCATCTTCAAGATAATCTTCATTGATATCACTTTCATCTTTATATGGTTCATCTTCAAGATAATCTTCATCCATGTAACTTTCATGTCTATAACTTTCATCTTCAAAATAATCTTCATCGAAATCACTTTCATCCCTGTGATATTCATCTTCAAGATAATCTTCCTCGATACCAGTTTCAACTCTATAATGTTCATCTTCAAAATAATCTTCCTCGATACCACTTTCGTCTCTATAACGTTCATCTTCAAAATAATCTTCATCGATATCACTTTCATCTCTATAACGTTCATCTTCAAGATAACCTTCATCGATATCACTTTCATCTCTATTAAATTCATCTTCAAGATAACCTTCATCGATATCACTTTCATCTCTATAACGTTCATCTTCAAGATAATCTTCATCGATATCACTTTCATCTCTACAACGTTCATCTTCAAAATAATCTTCATCGATATCACTTTCGTCTCTATAATATTCATCTTCAAGATGATCTTCATCGATATCATTTTCATCTCTATAACGTTCATCTTCAAGATAGTCTTCATCGATATCACTTTCATCTCTATAACGTTCATCTTCAAGATAGTCTTCATCGATATCACTTTCATCTCTAAAATGTTCATCTTCAAGATAGTTTTCATCGATATCACTTTCATCTCTATGATATTCATCTGCATGATAATCTTCATCGATATCACTTTCATCTCCATAACATTCATCTTCAAGATAATCTTCATCGATATCACTTTCATCTGTATAACGTTCATCTTCAAAATAGTATTCATCAATATCACTTTCATCTCTATAATATTCATCTTCAAGATAATCTTCATCAATGTCACTTTCATCTCTATAACGTCCATCTTCAAGATAATCTTCATCGATATCACTTTCATCTCTAAAATGTTCATCTTCAAGATAGTTTTCTTCGATATCACTTTCATCTCCATGATATTCATCTGCATGATAATCTTCATCGATATCACTTTCATCTCCATAACGTTCATCTTGAAGATAATCTTCATCGTTGTCACTTTCATCTCTATAACGTTCATCTTCAAAATAGTATTCATCGATATCACTTTCATCTCTATAATATTCATCTTCAAGATAATCTTCATCGATGTCACTTTCATCTCTATAACGTACATCTTCAAGATAGTCTTCATCGATATCGCTGTCTTCCCTATAACGTTCATCTTCAAAATAGTCTTCATCGATATCACTTTCATCTCTATAATGTTCATCTTCAAGATAGTCTTCATCGATATCACTTTCATTTCTATAACGTTCATCTTCAAGATAGTCTTCATCCATGTTACTTTCATCTCTGTAATATTCATCTTCAAGATAGTCCTCATCGATATCACTTTCATCTCTATAATATTTATCCTCAAGATAATCTTCATCGATATCACTTTCATCTCTATGACTTTCATCTTCAAGATAATCTTCATCGAAATCGCTTTCATATCTTTTATGTTCGTCTTCAAAATAATTTTCATCGATATCACTTTCATCTCTATAACGTTCATCTTCAAGATAATCTTCATCGACATCACTTTCATCTCTATAATATTCATCTTCAAGATAATCTTCATCGATATCACTTTCATCTCTATTACGTTCATCTTGAAGATAGTCTCCATCGATATCACTTTCATCTCTATAACGTTCATCTTCAAGATAATCTTCATCGATATCACTTTCATCTCTATAACATATATCTTCAAGATAATCTTCATCGATATCACTTTCATCTCTATAACGTTCATCTTGAAGATAGTCTTCATCGATATCACTTTCCTCACTATGATATTCATCCTCAAGATAGTCTTCATCCATGTAAATTTCATCTCTATAACATTCATCTTCAAGATAGTCTTCATCGTTAGAACTTTCATCTCTGTAATATTCATCTTTAAAATTGTTTTCATCAGTGTAAATTTTATCTCTATTGTCATCGAAATGGAATTCATCTCCAACACTATAATAGTTGTTACAATTATTATCATCTTCTGTATTATCACTTTCTAAACTCTGTTCAAACTGTGCATTATTATCAATTTGTAAGTTAGTCAGAGCTTCCACGTCATACATTGTATGATCAGATGAAAGGCCTAGTGATCTATATTGCTCTTTGGGGCAGGTACTATTGTTGTCTCCGAATACAACGTGGTTGATGGTCAAATTCTTATCATCGAGTGTTCTGAGTATATATAATGGAAAGTCATGGGTGATATAATTCATCTGTTGTGCTGTTTCGTTTTGGTCTTGTATGCATTGCAACAACTGACACGCAAAATCTGTATCAATTTCCTTTATGATCCTGGAACTAAGAAGTCTATTCAAATAGGTAGGGTTCATGTAAGTATTATCATAACACTTATGTAGTAAAAAAACGAAATGTTTTGCCATTTCTTTGTAATATTCTTTGAAAATTAAAATGACAATTTCACCTTCTTGTTCCTTGTAATTTTGAAGACAGACGAGATCATTGATGTGGTCAATACTTAGCAGTGGTATGATGGCTGCAGGGTTTATTTTACTATATGAAATGAGAACACCGTCTTGTATGCATTTATGTTGAAAAAAGAGAGTCCCATCTTTGTTAAAAAGATATTGACATTCCAGTTCTTTATATGCATGTTTTATATCAGGTGAGTGTACATGCAAATTCCTGGCGTAACATACACCAAATATTTCTCTAATAGTTTGTGTTTCTATGTTGTTAATGACTAATTCACACACTCCTTTTGATTTGTTTTGAAAATATCTGTCATTTTTAAACCCATCAAATTTGGAATTTGTTATCATATAAACCAGCAAAACATATTGCAGTCCTCTCATATCATTTCGTCCTCCTTTAATTCGTAGAGTATCTATTTCATTGATTAAATCATGGGAAGGATATGTAAAAAATATTGCACCCAATTCTCTTCGTTTTCTGATATCTGTAAATAACCGACAACAATCTGGAAACCCTAGATATGTATCATTGTTTATTATGTCAAAAACGTTTTCAATTTCAAGGACAGCAGAAGCAGCATCATATACTAAGTTGTCATCTTTTTTCGCAATCCTGATTTTGTTTCTGTGACACAACTTAATAAACATGTATAATTTTTCATGCGAAGTCAACTGAAATGGCTGTGAATTAAGATCAATATCTATTGAATCATTAAAAACCCTGTGAGTTGATAGTAACATTTGACATTTATGTCTGACAGTATTTCTCATTACAAAAATAGCTTTGACCTTGTTTTGACTTGTGTATGAATATAAATGATCAAGAATTTGATTATCAGATGACAACTGTTTGCAAGTTTTGTCAAAAGCATTGTCGAAGAGTACAATACTTACTACACCACACTTCAAAGTGTCTGATACATAATGAAGTCCTGTCAATTTAAAAACCTCAATGTTTGTATGACTTTGTTTAAGCCGTCTCAGTATCTCTAAACCATTTCTGCTTTTACCACACCCTTTTCTGCCGAACAATACCACAACATTTTTAGTCTCTAATATCTGAATACAGTGTTGTACTGCTTTTATCTCCACATATGTTTTATCTTTAACATGGCTCTCAATTTCAGATGATGTTTGATCTAAAACAAAGATTTTACATTTAAATAATCTTTAAAAAGAGAGGCAATAGATATCAAAGGAATATTCAAACAAACATGACATAAGACCAAAAATTACGACTGAATGACAAACAGTAGTACACAAAACACAACACGAAAACCTAAAGACTTGTACAAACCCGAATAACAAACAGTCATGACCCAAGACCCTTCGAAGAATAAACAGATTCTGCCCCAAATGTGACAATCAATGCATTCATCACCTATCCTAAATATGCAAAAATCAAAAATAGGGCACAATAGGTAAAATTTATCGACACAACGACTTGTTTGGTATCTAAAGATCTCAGAACGTCAGTAGAGTCTTGAGATATAAAGAAGTAAATAGAACATAACCTTAAATAAGAAGTAAAAGAAACATTTGGTAAAAAACTGTCTCTATGTATATCTAGTTTTTCATCCTCTGAATGTTACTACATAGATGTGAAATGTGCACAATTGTGAATCTGAAATCATCCCAATTACTATATTTATGTCTAGACATGAAGCAGACTAAAATGTATCTGCGGTATGTTATATTTGAAGTTCCATTGATCATAGTTTTTTCATATTGTCAACAAGCTTTAGAGTCGCACGTCATTAATATAGCAATACATGAATCATAAAATAAAAAGTTAAAATTAGCTGCTTTTCCTTCTCTCGAAGAAGATCACGTATTACATTTGCCTTTTAAGAATAAGGA
This sequence comes from Mytilus edulis, assembly GCF_963676685.1. Lineage (NCBI taxonomy): Eukaryota > Metazoa > Mollusca > Bivalvia > Mytilida > Mytilidae > Mytilus > Mytilus edulis. The sequence goes on along the minus strand of NC_092353.1, from coordinate 68,907,603 downwards.
ACAAGCCAAGAAGAAGTCGAACACATCTGTTTCCAATAGTCATTGTTTAATAATATAAAGAAAACTTGATAATGTAATGTATTATTGAAAATATTTAAACAAATATCATTTTTTTTTCTTTAAGAATCATTTTTTTCAAATGAGCCATTTAAGGGAAGATAACTCTTTTAGTAAAAAATTATACTGGACTGATAGAGAAATTTTTCTTTTTACTTGTAGCAAGAAAACAAGTTCGGTGAAACCATTTTTTTCCTTTTATTTTCTTAAAATATATTACAAAACCTATCTTTTCACAATTTATTTCAAAATTCTATCTCATAGATTTTTTTTATGCACACAAATGTGTATTTCCATGAACAATCTTACCAAGTTTAGGCAATTTTCAACGACTCATAGCTTGACAAATAGCACGGTGACCCATACTTTTTATTATATTTTTGAAAAGAGCTTAGTAAAATCTTCATTTTGACTAAGTATAAGAAAATTCTGTCTCAAAAATTATTTACTTATGATCTACCTTAACATACCCACAAGTCTTTGCCTCTTTGGCCCTTCTGAAAAAGAATAATTTTTAAAAGATATATTGGCATGTTTTACTATAAGCCTGAATTATAGGTGACAGTTATCATGAAACAACAGAGTGGTGTTCTTGTTGTGTTATATGACAAACAGTGAAATGTTAACATATATTGCATATTGTGTATGAAAAATCTGAATCAGTTTAAACTTTCAATCCAAAATACTTGTTTCTTTTCTGCAACAGTTTGAATGGTTGTTATAAACATTACAGTTACGAATTTAAGTAATACCAGTGTATTGAAAAAAATCCATTCTATTATTACATTTATCATGTATATGGATTTGTTTTATTCTCTTGTAATAAGTTTAATATAACATGTCTTCCAGATGCAATACACCTTATTTCTTTAAATCGATTTATGAAGTTCGAACAGCAATATATTTATTTATTCCATTCCCGGAAAGTTCTGAATTACACAGCTTTTCCAACCGGCTGAAGCTGTCAGGAATCTTGTTTGAACAATGAATCATGCATACTTCTTTATAAAAAGACCTGTTTAATCATCGTAAACTCTCAAACAACATATTTTGTTTACTATGATTTGAGTTTCGAGAAAGTTGATTGTAATCTATCAAAGTTTCAGATTATTCGCTTGCTTATTTTTTTCATCACTCAGCTCATTACTGATGACCTTTGATGTGGCACTGGTTGACAAAAACAAAAAGTTTTCTAAGGTTTATGTTACTGCATTTCAATAAAAAAAAATCCAGAAAAAGGTATATTTCCTTTTTCCAATCTTATTCTGTTTATATATTTCTGTAACACAGATAAAGAGATGGCCCGTAAACATGTTTAACTCTGCTACATTCTTTATGTGCCTGTCTCATGTCAGAAGCCTGTAGTTCAGTGGTTGTCATATGGTTCTTGCTGGCCATCCTTGATTAACATCAACTGTTTTGTTATAATTTAGGTCGTTAGTTTTCTCAATTGAAATGTTTTATAATCTTAAAGTCAACTATCAGGGTTTTAAGTTTTCTCATTGTTGTTAGGTGACCTATAATTACTTACACCCATTTCCATTGCACTTTGACGGATGGTTCTCATTTTAAAAAGCATTCCACATGTCGTTATTATATACAAATTGTATATGTTTAACCAACATTCTACATTGTACCTGGGAAAATGCAAACAAATAATTGATGCCTTTTTACGTTATTTATGTTGTTATTTATGTTATCAATATAAAGATGCATCAATATTTAAATTTGCATCAATATTTAAATTTGCAATACTTAATACTTAAATATCATGAAAACAAAATTTTAAAACTACCTTTTACTAATTCATACAAATCTTGTAATTGTTCTTTCATTTCCATGTTTGAATTTTCCAGTGACACCATTCGATCCTTTAAAATGTCATTTTCTGCTTTGATATCCTAAATTGACATTGATCAGCATATGATAATGATAAAACAATACGTATTCCTTCGGCTCAGGAATTATAAACCTTATGCCGGGAATGTCACATTATAAACCCTGTCTGAGACCTGATAACAATATAATATTACATGTATATATAGCTAAATAGGCGACTAAGAGTGTAGGTATTGGTGATTTCCCATGCAATTAAAGGAGTTTGTTTTTGTCAGGGACGGAGGAATTACTAAATACCAGTATGTCTTTGGAATGTTATTCAGAATGATATATGCTACCTTTACGGAAAAGGAACGGCTACAAAATCTCAATTCTTATTAAATAACTCTTTATCTGCTACATCAATCGCGGAAGATGTCCTTGCGTTTGTAGGATTTAACTAGCACATGCCTGATCTATGTTTCACATTATAATAGCCTACCCGGAGAATAATTTAGTGACCATATTGAATTCGTATAATAATCTTAAATATCTTATCCATACCCTCATCATGCTGATGATACTCGGATATTACTGCAAAACATTACCAGGATAGAACGTGACATTCAAAATTAAAAGGAGGACTCTAGTGAGAAATCGTTCAAAATGCTAACATTATTATTTTTTTTTTATCAAGATATACCTTGTTTATATAAATATATCACAAAGGTGAACAACCTGATCAATTTTCTAAGCAATATCTATGATACTTTTCAGTGAATGATTCACATTCATTTCTTTTTATATATTGTTTCATTTATCCTCTTAATCTTTGTTTTTATGTTTTTTTAAAATCATATATATATTTTTTTTGTAAACTTTATTATAACACAGTCAACCCTATTTGTAACAGTTCCAAATGATTACTTGTTATAACAAAATGTTATTTCAAAATAACCTTATAATATATAAATAAATATATTAAGAAATGAGAGTATATACATGTTTACATAATAGCTATGTTATATTTGAATTTATTAATAAGGAGAAATTACTATATAAGTAAGCCGCTTACCAAAACCAGTAGAAAAAAGTCAACACAATAGACAAAATATTTGTGACCGTGAAAAAGTAATGCTTGAAATTTGTAAAACTCATTTGGTTAGTGGAAAAAATAATAAGCTAGTAACGGATACTACACTTTTTTTGTTTTTTTTTAATATGTTTTTCTACTTTAGAAAATATTCTATATGACTAATATCCTTTATAAAACTGTGTTTTATCTAAATATTTTCATATGCAAGTACATGTATGTTGACATAAATATTAGATGAATAATCTAGCAATGAATTTTATTTACAGGTCCATAAATGATCAATTATAAATAAAAAATGTATGACGAAGCACCACTTTTAAAATTCTATATTTCTTTTAAATCTAAATATTTGAATAGCTATTATTACTAAATCATAGAATAACAAAAGCATTTTAGACGAAACAACCGCAAATATAACAGATAATTTAAATTTTCATGAATCCTGTTTGGAGCATTGTTTTTTACTTTATTTTATGGAGTCATAGTATTCAACCAACGTCTGTTATGTAGAGAACTTGTTGAACTTACATTGCTGATCAATTCAGCTGTAACAGTTTATCTCTATCTATTATCATATTCAAGATAATAACCAAAAACTCCAGAATGTCCTTAAAATTATAAATGTAGGGGTAGCAACCTAACAAGAGATAGTTTGATTGCGTCATAACATTTCATGACAGAAAGATCTTTACATGATGAACAAATTTACTCCTTTTCAGATTTGCTATAAATACTTTAGTTTTAGAGATATAAGCCAAACACTGCATTTTACTGCCATGTTCTATTTTTCGCCATAGTGGCCATTTTGGTTATTGGCAGGGGTCATTTGATACATTTTTTAGACAAGATACCACAAGGATGATTTGAACCAAGTTTTGTTTAATTTGGCAAAGTAGTTTCAGAGGAGTAGATTTTTGTATAGTTTACAAAAATGTATGGCAATAACTCTTAAAGGGGTCGATTGAAAATTTTAGCCGAATAATTTTGCTTTTTATAGTTAATCTGTATTTATAATAATATAAGATAATAACCAAAAACTGCAAAATTTCAATAAAATCACCAATTTAAAGACAGCAACCCAACAACGGTCAGACCGACCTTGGCCTAACAAACACTTTTACCTCGTGTTAGATTTGCTCTAAATGCTTTAGTTTCCGTGTACTAAGTCAAAATGCATTTTACCCCATGTTATATTTATAGCCATTGGAGCCATTTTAGTTGATAAGCGGGGTCATGGGATACATTTTTTAAACTAAATACCATAAGGATGATTAAGGCCAAATTTGGCCCGGAAGTTTCAGAGGAGAGGATTTTTGTAAAAGCTAACGGACAACGACGACGACGGACGACAGACGCCAAGTGGTGAGAAAAGCTCATTTGGCCCCTTTTGGTCAGGTGAGAATAAGAGATGGGTCACTTTAATATCTTTAAAAAGGTCTAAATAACAAACATGCAAAATTGACCAATTTTGCAGTTTATTCATGAATAAAAAAACCTTTTTTGTTAATATAAATGTTCTCAAAGATTTCATTTTAAAATAAAGTTTATAATAGGTTTTAAAATATGCTGGAAGAAAATAACCAGGGTGTCACCGAAGTTGTCTTCTTGTTACAAGTAAGAATAAAGTAAAGTAAAAAAGTCAACATACCTTAAATCAAGCTAGTTACAACATGTTCAAACTAACACTTTTTTAAACTTTTGCCCATGAATACAATTATGATATGTTTTTACTTGAACCTGACAATTAATATAGTTTACCTCTTGTATAGATTCATAAGTGGTGATAGTCTGTAACAAAATCTTTTCATACTGACAAAACATTCTGGTATCTAGTGGTTTGTCGTGAAGATCCTGTAGCATCTGTTTGAAATCTCGACTCTTTCCAAAAACGATTGCTATATCAACTATGGCGGTTCCTGCCTCACTTGTACATTTGTTGAAATCAGCACATGACATCCTAGCTTTTTTCATATGACCAAAGTTTAAATTTCTAAGTTCTGCTAATTTTTCAACAGATTTACGTGTGGAGCAACAGTACTGGAGAATAATATTTTGAAGGTCTAAATGTATGTCCTTAATAGTTATACCAGGCTTAGCTGTAACACCACAGACACTGATAGATCCATTCACCGGTGAATTAAGGTCAATTTCACAGGGTGTAAGAGTACGACTGAACATATTCTTCAATTCATTTTCCATAATTAAAGGACCATTGCATGGGAAAATGAAGTTTGGCTGACAGAGACAACATTTGTCTTTAGTATTCCAAAGATGATAAATAGTATGCTTGTTTGCATTAAGAAATTGTTCAAATGTCATGCCTTGAAAATTCAAACAACTAAACCAAAACAAGTCAATACAACAATTTATCAGCAGACATCGTGCTAATGCTACATCTAATACTGCTGTGGTAACAACAGGTTTTGCATAACTGCAACAAAAGTCGCTGTGTCTTGTTGGTTTATGAACTGATAAACGTTTTTGTTTCTCGAAAAGAAGACCCATTTGAGACACCGATAAAATTCGTTTCGACTTTTGCCGGTATCCCGGTCCACATTGGCAGCATTTTGCATCATAAAACAAGTGGTATATTTCATGCTGATTCTGATTGAGAAAATCTTCAAATGTTTGTTTGTTGTTTTTCAGGTGTTGTTCAATAAAATTCTGTAAAGCTTCATTCGAATGATCAACTGTCAAAATCGCATACCTCAGAAAGTTTTCTTGTTCTTTTAGTAAAGAAACCATTCCTGAAAATAAATATAAAACTATTTGTATTGGTGTTTTCAAAACCTTTTTTGAAGATCAGTTTTGAATTGTCTTTAAAAAACCAATAATTTTTGTGATATGATAACATAAAACTTCACCATTTTCAAGATATTAATATGCCTTTTTATAAATTGATTTTAATATAATATTTAGATGTCTAATGCAGAGTGGAACTTATCAATCAACACAATTTATAAACATTTCAGAGCAACTGATCATTATTTCCCTCTAGTTCATATTGCTCAAACTTAAATTTTCTGGCCAATGTGTTGTGGACAGTTGTTTTATTTACATTTTGCTCTTGTTCATTTCATTGTTTCTCCTTAAAAAGTTGTTTGGATAACATACTAAAGTAAAGTTCACGTCTATGTGATCGATTTTGGTTTCACTTTGCATATCAAAATGCAGTTATGAACTGTACAAAAAATGATCTGCCTTTTATTGTAGATCCACATGCTCAGTCTGTCCTTGGATCAGCTCATGATTATCTGCTAACTATAAGATGTATATAGATCAAAACACACTAATCCCTGTTTACAGTATACAAACTCAACGCTGTACCGTAAAACAAGTCAATGGTCTGCGTCAGCATACACTTCATAAGCCATTGTGGATAGGAGAGTGTTATATCGCGGATATATCCACGGACCCTGTATATGTAGTGTTAGGTTAATCCGACATGGGGTAATCGTAATCAATTATCATAATCAGCTGTAATCGATTACATTTTGCAGTGTAATCTCATGTAATTAGTAATCGTGCAATTTCTGATTACAAGTTATTGTAATGTAATCGATAACAGTGTGAAAAACAGCTGTAATTATGATTACTTTTAGATTATTTTAAGATTACATTCATAGGATTATTTGCTGATTTCAAATTTTTTATATGAAAATAGTATTTATATAATATAAAAATAGGACGATGTGTAGCATGAATGAAAAATTATCAAATTAGTTTTTACTAAGATGAATCATTGTTCAATGTTATTTATCATATCATCTATATAACATGACTGTTTAACAAGTTTATCACAACCAAGTTAGACATGACCAATGATGAAGTGTGAAGACGTCACATTGTGTTTTTTTCTATACAGTTTACTAAAGGCATTTATCTTTCTAAATGTTTTATTGTGAGATTGAGTATAATGCTATGAAGGCATTTTGTGTTACTTGATGGAACACTAAAATTTTGGTATAACTTCAATATTCAATAGCATAAAAGATTTAGTTTTAATTTTACTTTGAAGGTTGACATGAATGAGCCCGCTTAATTAATAAAAATTAAGAACCAAATTTTTTACAATTTGAATAATTTTGTTTTGCATAAATATTTTGATATGTGCTTTCTGACTATCTCAAGTATTGAATTTTTCACACAATTATACATAATGAAAATAAACTACTAAAAAATTTATAGATATTGCAATCAAGACAATTAAAAAGGTAGGGTCAATTTGTCGGGATTTTTTTTCACAGAAGGACCAATTTCAAAAAGGACCGACAGAATAAAATCTATTATAAAAAAATAAAATAAAAATGCTTTTTGACCAATATCTCGATTTACATATATTATGATATGTGTGATAAATATTTAATTTAACCCTCAAAAAGGATGAAAGTCCAATATGCGGAATTTAGGGTGTTTTTAGGCGGGAAAACAGGGAATCCCATAAGAAGGACATTTCAAACCAAAAAAAAAGTTATTTTGACTGTGGCAATTTATACTACTTCTTCCCTCAAAAATGAAATTGGTTAAGGGTGTCCTTATTATAAAAAACACAACTTTTTAATGTAAAAATTGAAACATCGCAAAATTGTAACGATATAGCTCCTTCATAAGAACATTTGGTCAAGCACCGCCGTGGCTCAATCAATAGAGCATAGAACTTCAAATGAAAGAATGTTTACAAGATAGGGTTCGAATCTTGCCCAGTCTTTTGCATTTTTTGTGTTGTTATATTAAATTTTCATGTTTCAATCATATTTTTTCGGATGTTTGCTTAACTCATAGAGTCATTCTGGTTCATTTTGACTATATAAGTATAAATCATTTTATTAAAGAAAAAAGTACTGTATAGCTTATTGTGTGCATTCCTATGACTGTCCATATTCTTGACTTACTTTCTATCCATGTGTTTACATTTATAACATATATGCAAGGAACAACTGCCGTCAAACTGAAATAGGTGCCTGTACATAACCAATAACACGATAATTGATTCTATAGCATTAAATCCCAACTATTGCGTGTGTAATATACACATAACATAAAATAAGGCCATTGTATACAAGTTTCAAAACAACACAAACAATTTTTCGAAACCTTTTTTGAACATGGTATAATATGTAACAAATCCAGTTAACAGCAATCAGTTTTGTCGCCAATTCACTAACTGTGTAGATACTAGTACTGATTTTTTTATAACCGTCCCTGCACCGGTACCTAAGTTATCTGAAAATAAGACAACACCAAAGAACAAATCAATTACACTACACATCGTGAGTGTAGGTAAAACATCAAGAATCTGTTCTTCTGTATCACAACGATGGGCCGATTTGTTAAAATGCCAGAAAAGACCATATGCCATGTGTTAGTAACACAAGTAATTGTAATTTAATCGATTACATTTTAAAGTAATCGACCCCATTCCTGAAGTTGATAGACCAGTTTTCCATCGTGGGTCTAGATACAATGCGTGATATCAAGCTATCCCATTGACCATGGCACAAGACAGTAAACAAACCAAAGCAAAATAAAAATAGTCAACAAACAAAATCGATTCTGCAAAACCAAGTTGGCGCGTGACGGCAACAACTAAATTTTTAACTGCTCACACAATTCTTCCAGGCATCAAGCCGACACTGCAAGGACTTTAACAGCCAGTCAAGTTTGTTAAAAAGCAACAAGTTACTCTTAGTGTGCCTCTGCCATGTCTGTTTAGATCACATACCGTAATTTATTTTATAATTTTCGATTTGAGAAACATAAAGTTAACATGTTAGGAAGGTTTTTTATTTGGAACATGACAAATGAAGATTTATATTTAAATGCAGTTTTAAGTTTGTATCGAAATACAATTTCCCCAAAAGACAGGAAAAAAGACACAACTTAAGGTAAACACATCCCTCTTCGTACTGACTCTCTAACCTTATGTGTATATTTGGGTGCATACAAAGCATAACACTGTGTGCACATATTTTATTTGTCAACTCAAATTTTGGCGTTAACCAGTTTTCACATGTTTACAACAATAGCGTTAACGCGAGTAAAAAGAAATTTCAAATGTCTACTCTAGTAAACACGGGTTTCCTCTGTGTCCGTTTAACTGGTAGTAAATGGGCTTTTACTACAGATTCTACATCTTTACCCTACGTGCACTTAGAAAACTCGTGTTAACTATTCCAATTAACTATTTGTGGAAAGTATAATCATACTATTTTCATGCTTGTCCATAAATTGCAAATAAATATAGTATCGGTAAGAAAAATGTTTGGATAGGTAAATACTGCAAAACATAAACATAAAAAAAACAGAATTTATGTACGTTAATAAAAAAGAATATTCATTAAGGTAGATTTAGCTAGTGAGTAATTCAATAAAACATGCTACATCAAATGATCTATAATATTTTGTTTTCAGACAATACACTTATTTCAAAATATTTACTACATTTCATCATGTTAAAAATCAATATTTATATATAAGATATAAAATGTCAACTTGTTAAATACGTTCATCTCTGCAGATATATGTTTCTGTATAATTTCCTCCCTTTTATGACAAACAATCCATCCTAAGGTATTAAAAGATAATCTATCCCGCTAGTACAATGGTACCGGCTTCGATTATATAAAAAGAAATATTAATTATATTTATTTTTATCTTTAAACATATAATCAGTTTACAGGTTATTAAGGTAGTTTTGGATTATATATTTAAATATGGAAGACATGGTAGATTTTTTTTCATACTTTGCCAAAACATAGTATATACTGTGCTATGGTCAAAGATTTAATAAAATTACTTGGTTATCGATAATTCGTGCAAACTACAGGCTGGGAAAAAATTACACTTTTTTTGTATGGATTATACAGGAACAAAACATCATTATGTGATTAAATGCTATACTAAATGATAGAATTGCAAGAAAAAAATACAAAGAGATAACTTATAGAAAATTCTTCGAAATTATTAAAAAAAAAAGACAGGGTCACTGGACATTTTGTTCGGCTGAAATATAAAATAGCAAAATTGCATGTAGATTTTCTTCAGAAAATGCCCTATGCCAGAGGTACCTCCCCTTATAAATGGTAAAAATATTAATATTTATGCGTTAAATTCTTATAAAGTTATTCTTTAAAAGGAAAATTCACATTAATCCTTATTAAATTTTGCTAATTTTATTCAAAATCGGGACCTTAGGTTCTCTGTTATTTACAATCCCAGATGGTGAAAGACACTCATTCTACCTAAAATGTAGACTTGTATAGCTCTCAATTTGTGTAAAAAATTGATTGTCAGTATGTACCAAAAGGACATAATTCTAATCCAGTAACATAACATTTTTACAAAGGTTAAAATACTGACACTTTACATTGACACGACAACAAATTTTACAATACTTAACTTTAATTTCTTCACCTTTATCATGTTTATGTGTAACTATCCATAAAATATTCCAACAAATGGAAAACAAATTGTCACCTTTTTTATACAACAACAAATTATGCAATTTTAAATGCTAAATTCTTTCTTTTTATGTCTAACAATCAACCCTGAGGTATACAAATTGCTCAATTATCAGGCAAGAACTAGAATATTTATATATGAAAAAAAAACCCACATTTTAACTATTTATCATTATATATATAAATGTTATTAACTGTTAATTTATAGAGTTCTCAATCTGTGTAGAACTATTCATGCTTAGGAACAAAAACATTAAAATTGAATGATGTAAAATATTCTAACATAATCGAAAATATTGTCAAATTTTTCTTATGCTACAACAAATTTTACAACTTTAAATTTAAGCCAGACGCGTGTTTCGTCCACAAGAGACTCATCAGTAACGCTCGAATAAAAACAAATGTTAAAAAGTGGAAACTTATTTATCCTTTGAGACAAAACGAATAGATTGTTAATACTGGTGTAAAAATAGTCTCACAAAAACGAAAAGAGACTTTTTGCAATGGCACAACAAAGTTTACAATTTTAACCTTACATGTCTTCCCTTTTATATCTAACAGCCCATTTATCAGACAGATACATGAATATCAATAAAACAAAAGAAATATTGTCGAGCTTGCAACTTTTGTCGTAAGAGCGAGACATAGGGAATTTACATTCCGTCGGCTATTACAGTTTTTAAAATTTTAATAACTTTCTTAAACTATCCTTGATTGCTACCAAACTTGGGCAGAAGCTTGTTTATGAACCTTGAAAAGTATCAAGAAGCATATTTTGGAAAACAAAATCTGTTTAGCCGTATTTTACTTTTAAATGGACTTAGCTTTTCTCCTAGTTAACATTCCATTTTAATCTGTGGTTAAAGTTTAAAAAAAATTAATAACTTTCTATAATATTCCAGGTTTTGTTTAACAATTAGACAGAACAAAGCTCGTTAATGATCAAAAACTAGTATCTAGAAGGATATTTTGTAAAACTAATTTCTTTTTTTCTGTTCATATTACTTATAAATGGACCACTTAACATTACATACAGTCTACAGTTAAAAATTTTCAAAATTTATTAGATTCATAAACCATCCTTGATTTTTACCAAACTTGGATAGAAGCTTCTTACAATCAAACGAGAGTATTTACAAGAATTTATTATATACTTTTTTACCGTTATGGTGAGCCTGTGACAAACAGAAAAATTAGGCAAGACACTGGGTTACGCGGAACCCTTACAAATTTTCATTAGTATTGACATAAATATAAGTAACCGTAGACTTATAGAGCTTTTAATTTGTGTAAAATTTCTTAATGACAAAAAGAACAGAACTTTAAAAGCGTTGTATAATATTCTAACAAAATGGAAAATCTTGGCACTATTTTTAGATTGAACAACAAATTTTGCATTTTTAAACTTAAATTTTCAACTTTTTTTTTATTTACAATCCATCCTGAGATATAAAAAATATTCAATTAACAGGCCAGTACAAGATTATTTATAAAAAGAACAAAAATACTATCACTTTTTATTGTTATCCACTTATACATTAGTGATAGTATCCTCACAGAGCTCTGAATTTGTGTAAAAGTAAAACTATACATCCTCAGGGACTAAAATAACAGTTGTGTAATGCGGTTGTACAATATTCTAACAAATTTGAAAATATAGGCATTTTTTAATGCGACACAATTTTTGCAATTTTAAACTTAAATTTCGTCATTTTTTAAGTCTTACTATTCATTTTATGAACTCTGAAACCCTTATAAACAATACTAAAGTGGATAATGTGGCATTTAAGCATACACGAATCATTTCTGATGTAAATCAGCCTGCCATGACATCCAGCGACTTGATAAAAAAAACTGATATTGTAGCTGTTATACTCTGTTGCAAATGATGTTGCCTAATTTGATTGAAGTGACGTAACAATAAACGACAGATTGACCTGGTCTATAGGTGGTCACTTATGAGTTATGACTACCTGATCTGAATTTTTAGGGACTAAAAAGTAACTTTAAAGCGAAATTGTTCTCAAAAGAACGTGCACTACAAACTGTTTGTAAATCTGTTATGAATGTATTTCAATTTTCATTTTCCAGTCGATACAAAAAGGAAAATCAACAACTTTTTACTGATTACAACTTTGCAATTGATTCAAGGAAATATTGAACGAAGAAAAATTCTCTAAAAAAAAAAAAATATGTATACGCTTCTAATTTCGCGTCAAGAAATTCGTACGACATCAAAATTCTGCGAGGTTTAATGTTGTAAGGAAATTCAGGTATGCATTTTTCTATTCAAAAAGAAATACGGGAAGCATGATAAGCACTAAAATGAATATAAGTCATAATGTTTAGAAAAAATAGGCAAGATATGTGTTGTGTTTGATGTATGTCCATATATCATAGGGAACATGTGTACTAAGTTCCAAGCTGATTGGACTTGAACTTCATTAACAAAAAAACTTGACCAAAAGCTTAAACCTAAACACTTTAACCTAAACCGGAACAGACAGAAAGACGAACGGACGAACGAATGAAATTACAGACACACAGACAGAAAAACGTAATGCCCATAAATTGGTCATAGGAAAAAACCGAGAAAATACGCCACTTTCATGTTAACCTGGACGTAAACGCCCGTTTACTAAGAATAAACTTACTGTAAACACCTTTTCCGCGCTAAGGTAGATGTAAACGTGAAGAAAACGCCCAATTACCACTAAAATTTTAAAGAAAATGCTGCGTTCACGTAATGTGCATATCAATTAAAACTCATTTGAGAAACAGATTTTACCACCAAATTTTGTGTGATATCATATTTTCAACTCTCGACAGCTAGATCTCTCGCGTTTTTTTAAAGTTAAAATTTAACTGGCCTGAGTGAATAAACATCGTATCACACACGATGCCAGCAGCAGTGGTAGAGAATTTTTATATATATATATAAATTGTAATTTTATAGTTTTACCAACATTTTAAAAATATAGGTTTAGACTATACCTTAGTACATTTGGTAAAATAGGGAAAATCCGTCCTTTAATGGATGATTAATTTCCTACTGACGTTACTACTTAAGGGAAAATTGGTCTTCTCTTGCAACTAGAGGGGGAAATTGGTCTCTTCCTGTTTTCCCCATTACTTTGAGGGGGAAACTGGACCATGCCAATTTTTCCGGGGGGACTAGATCGATCCAGTTCAACCCGGAAAGATTTGCATGGGGGAAGTATTGCCATAGGACACCGGCATGTAGGCATGATCATTAGACATATAGTCCTTTCTTTTCTAAAACCAAATTTAAAAAGGGGATATTTCAGGAAGGGGGAAGTTCCAACCTCGATATGAGTGGGAAAAAATGTTAGGAAAATGTGATCTATAGCGAACTGGCTGTTCATCAGGAAATGCAGCATATAAGTATGATACACTTCCATTTAAAATGTATCAAGAATCGGTCTGCAAAATCATTTAAGTGATATTTGATAAAATATAGGGCGATGATGATGAATACGATGCCACCAAGTCTGAAAACAAGAAGATCCTATCCGATATTACTGACTATTTAAAAAAACAATTCTCCGTTGACATTTCGCAATCATCCCATAGAGCAAATTACACGTAGAACTAATACTGACCATTTGTGTTCATAGCTACATGTACATGAATATCACGAATTTGATGAATGAAATCAAACATTTAACTAATAACGGGCGCCGTAGGAGGCTACATCAGTTTTGAGCAAGAATTACTTGGCAAGTAACACATAAAAAATTCTGGAAGGTTATAATTCACCAAACAGACAAGGTGCAGTGACAAACCTTCGACGTTTATTTGTTACAGTGATAGTACCTTCGACAACCTTTGATTAGGATTTTCTAAGAAGGAAATGGTCCTGAATATTACTTTTGAATTATAGTTTCACTTTCAATATCCGGTATTTAATCATATGTACGTTACACGGGGTCAAAATCACATGATGCAGGAATATATCATCTTTGAGTTTGTGTTTTTTTTCTTCTTTCCAAGCGGGGACTCCGAACAGACAATAAGCATTTCATATATGACACTGTAGAATTTCTATTTAATTAAGAGAGTTGCCGGTACTGTACAAACATTGATCAGGTTTGAAAGCAAGATTTGGAAACATTGAAAAGCCTAATTCAAGGGGTGAAAATGGATGGGAGGTAAAGAGGGGTTCTACTGAAATGAATATTTTAATCTTATGAATTCATTGAAATAAAAGGTTAGACCAATTGTGAAAAGTCTTTCCTCTTTTCTCCGATGCCATGGAACTTCCTTCATTGAAATTTTGCAAACATGCCATAGAGCAAATTACACGGATGATTTGTATTGACCATGTATATAGTACAAGGCCGACTGTACTGATTTGTACTTGACTCTTACCTTTGCTTCGAAAAAAAGTCTAACATATTACTCTACCAGTCTGAAACTGTCTTATAACTCATTCTGGACCTGTATACTCGACCAAAACTTGATCAGATCTCGACCTTTTTTTATAGTCTGAACCTTACTCTGAAAAATATCTTGAATGCTTATTTCTTTTTGACAAACCGAATTTTATGATTTCGTAATTAATCATTTTAAAAAAGTCTTCGGAAATAGGATATAAGTGATTACACATTCAAAGAGTCTTTAATATTATCATTGAAATCATCAGGACACGTTTGTATGCACCGACTTATGTGATGATTTTAACTTTGATTTTCTAGATTACGATCCAATACATATATTACTTGTGTTGATAAGCTAAATATTTACATGCACGTAGCACTGATAAGAATAATTTATGAAGACAAGAAAAAAAAATAGAAAGTGGACGGTTTTTTATTCTTTAAAATGATACTGGGATCCCAATCCTCCTTCTAACCTGGGACTCATCAGATTGATACAAATAGAAATACATCTAACAAAAACACAGAGTGGACGTGGATTATGGTTGACGGGTGCTTAATATATATATATACAAGCCCAGACGCAATAATTATAAAACCGCATTTGTACAAGTTAATATCTCTCTATTTATAGCATATACTAAGTTTAACTGACAGTACATTAGTATTAATCAATTTTCCGGTTGGTCTGGATTGAATTATACTTGTGTATACAAAAATACATTTTTGTGAACTGCATTAGTACTTTTTCATTTTCCGGGTGATCTGGATTGGAAAATTACAAGTGCATTAAACAGAAACATAAATAAAATAAAATAAAAGAATGCCTACGGAGCCATTTTTGAATATTGTTGTTGCACAGGTGTAATATTTTACACCGGGAGATCTGGTCAATATTTACATTTGTCCTATAGTATTGCCGCACAGGTGTAAGATTTTTTATCTTACCTCCTATACATTTCTAGGAATGTGATTGGTTAAAAGCGCCCTCGTGGAGACCGTGTATATTTGATATTAGGTTAGTAGGGAGGCGGGGCTTATTTCATACACGGTTAGTAGTGGTGTTACGTCCCTTTATAAAAACAAAACGGTACTGAGAAAAAAATCGTAAAGGTTTCAACAGACGAAACAATTGATGATTAAGATTGAAATAAATTCATATAACACATTTAACCCTCACAAGTTGTTATTGTTAGTTTCTGTTTTTGTTGGATCAATGGAAGTAGTTTCTTAATGCTAACAGTATTGAGGACTTGCTCATTTTGATAGGTTTAAATTTCACACGTAAAGATAGTCGGTAAGATAAATTCGTTACATAGTGTGCTAGTGACCTAATAATACCGGGAGATCTGGTTAATATTTAAATTTGTCCTATATTATTGCTACACAGGTGTAATATTTTATACCGGGAGATCTGGTCAATATTACATTTGTCGTTCTAGATTATCGATATACACGGTAAATAATTTGCATCCATATATCGCGTGTAAACTAAGCCGTATATCGACATAATACAGATAAAGCAATCATGTCGCTAAAAGTAGTGAATATTGACACAGCAAGTAAAGAAGAACTGATTACAATTAAAGATATTGGGGAGGCAAGAGCTAAACTTATTATCGATGCAAGGACAGATAAGGGAAAATTAACACTGGAGGATTTGAAATTAATTCAAGGTCTTCCAAATACCATGTGGGGCCCTCTAGTAGCAGCAGGTCGAATTTTTTTGAAGAAACAGAAGAAGTTGATGAAATTGCTGATCAGAAAAAAACTAATTGAGAAGTTGAAAACAAGACTTGTCAATCAAAAACAAGATGCTGAACAGGAAATGAAAAAAATCCAAAACAATTTTGACACACGATTGTTAATTGCAACTCAGGAAAAGACAACCATACAACATGAATTCAAACATAAAATAAAAGAATTGCAAGAAGCATTGGAAGGGGAAATAGAAGAAAAAAATGAGTATGCTAAATTGATAGACGAAACAAAACAGAAGTACGCAATGGAGTCAGTAGCCCTGCAGGAGTTCAGTCAATAGGAAAAGGAAAAATTACTGATCAAGGTTGAGCAAGACAAACTGAAAAAAACTGGAAGAACAAAAAGAACATATGGATTTGTTACAAATAGAAAGACGGGAAATGAAAGATCTGATGGAATCTTTAGAGAAGAAGTTTGAAAGTGAGAAAACTGTATTTATGGAGAAGACCAACCAGTTAGTAATTTAATTAAATGAGGAGCGGGCAACACAGGCACTGACCATAGAGCGTGAAAAGGTAGCAAGACAGAAATGTGGCCGTCTTGAAGAAGAAATAAAACATTTACAAATGTCCAAAAGAGTAACAGAAACAATAGAACAACATGAAAAAAATCCTAAAAGCAGTGTACAAGATTCAGAAACTTCAAAGGTAATAACTGGCACGTCAAGCTCTGTCCAAATACCTGAGCAAAACAAACAGCCTAACAACAGTGGGCCATCACCACAAAGGCTTCCGTGCTATGATGGGAAGACAGAATGGAAACCTTACTACATGCAATTTCTTCATTTTTCCAATCGGTACAAGTGGGATAGTAAGCAAAGACTAGACAGACTTATAGAATGTTTGCGTGATAAGGCACTGAAGTTCTATAGTACTCGTCCGCTATCAGTCCAAAATGATTTCGTCCTACTTTCAGAAAAGCTGAATCAACGTTTTGGAAATAAAGATCTACCATATACCATTAGAAGGCAATTACAGGAAGTAAGACAAAATATTGACGAAGCAGTAGAGGAGTTTGCAGAAAGGGTCCAGGAAATGGCTACTGATGGATATGGACCGAATACACCTGAAAATGTGGTTAAAACGATAAGTGTAGATGCATTTTTAAAGGGCTGTAGCGACAAGAAGGCTACTCTTTTTGCTATGGAGAAGAATCCAACTACACTAGATAATGCTCTACAGTGTGTAAAGAGTTCCATACACAATCAAAGAATTGTGCTCGGAAAGAGACAAGAGGTGGTCAAAAGAGTTCACTTTGACTCTGATAATGATTCCGAAACAGAATCTTCAGAACTTCGAGCATTAAATAGGTATGACAGGAGATCTTCAACATCATATGACAGGAGACAGACTCCATCTTCTGATTGGCAGTCCTCAGTTGAGTCACGCCTTAAAAAAACTGAACAGGACATTGGTAACATTAAAGATGATGTTTCAAAAATTCTGATGGCTGTTTCCAGACAATCGATTGGTAGTCCGAATCGAAGGTCCATATCACCAAGAAGGAGTCCAGATAGGTCTAATGACGAGTGTTTTCGTTGTCATGAAAAAGGGCATTATGCAAGGAATTGCCCTAATACCGCAGCTGTTGCCAGGGTTCCAAGATCACCATCAACAAAGCCAATTGAAAGAGACCAACATTTAAACTCCCAAGGACTGAAGACATAGACCGGTCTGTAGTCCATAATCCACATACAGGTCGTCCACCAACAACTGAAATTAAACAAATTGTGAGTGTAACCGGCAATGCTGGTACACACAATCTTGTTTCAAACATCAATAAGCCAGGATCATTCAACTCAAACTTGGATGTGACTCGTTCCACAACAATTACCGGTTGCTCTGGTACTTGTGAGACGAGCCATTTCAAGAATGAGGAGGTTCCAACAGTCACTAGTCAATTTAAAGTGAAAGAAGTTTCAATGTATGGAGATGATACCAAATATAAACCCATTAATTTAGTACTGCAAATAACTATAAATGGTAAACAGGCTGATGCAATTGTTGATACTGCAGCACAGGTAACGGTTATCAATTTTGATTTTGCTAAATCCTTGGAACCGGCAATTGAAGTTAAAGAACCAGTTATATTGAGAGGAGCAGGGAAAGACAACAGCATCACGGCAAGATATACAGATAGAGTAGCCATCAAGGTTGGCAAAACTGAAACAAGATGGAGGGTCATAGTTGCTGATATAACAGATCCGGTCATTTTAGGACTAGATGTTTTACAACATATAAAAGCTGTTATAAATTTAGTTGATTTGACCATAACAGTTGATGGCGAAAAACTCGCAGCTGCAGTTCTCAATGCAAGAAACGATAAGATAAAGATATGTAGGGTGAAGTTAGGGAAAGATGTAATAGTTCCACCACAATCACAAGTTCATTTACAGGCTAAATTAAGTGGAAATTGTGAAAAGGATATTATTGTCCAACCTACAACAAACTTGAAGGGGTTGCTTATGCCAAATATATTGAGTACAGCTGAACATCAAGTACCAGTGTCTTTGAGAAATGTCACTGATAAATATATTACTTTAAAGAAAAACTGTAATATTGGAACGGCGATGGAGGTAGCGGAAGTCATTGAAGAAGCTGAAGATTGTCCAACACTCACAGTTAGAGGACTTGAACAACTGGATCCAGGTAAAGATATATTAAGCTGTATTCCAGAACATTTGCAGGACATGTTTATGAAATCAAAGAAAAATCTATCGTTCGATCAATCCAGAGAATTGGCTAAACTGTTAGTGCAATTTCAAGATATTTTTGCAAAAAATGAACTTGATATCGGACATTTTACCAAAATAAAACATCGCATTGATACGGGGAATGCAGCTCCTGTGAAAGAACGTTTGAGGCGTACTCCTCGAGGATTCGAAAAAGAAGAGGAGGCTCACTTGCAATATTTATTGAATAAAAAGATTATTCAGCCGTCTTGTTCTGAGTGGGCAGCTGCCCCAGTCCTTATTCGTAAGAAATGTGGAGCCCTGCGGTACTGCATTGATTACAGGAAATTAAATTCTCTGACCAGAAAGGATGCATTTTGTGTTCCTCGTATTGACTCTTGTTTGGACACCCTTAAAGAGACACAGTTTATGTCCTGCCTGGACATGGCGTCAGGTTATTATCAAGCCGAAATTCATGAGTCTGATAGACATAAAACAGCCTTCCTCACCAAGTATGGTCTTTTTGAGTATATCAGATTAAGTTTTGGTCTCTGTAATAGTCCGGCATTCTTCCAGAGGATGATACAGCTGATTTTGACTGGTTTAACTTGGAAAGAATGTCTCGCATACCTAGATGACGTTATTGTGTTAGGTAAACATTTTAGTAACCATCTGGAAAACCTGTATAAAGTTTTGCAACGTTTTAAAGACAATAACTTGAAGCTTAAACCAAGCAAATGCTCATTTTTTCAGACGGAAGTACTGTTTCTAGGAAAATTTGTTAACAGAGAAGGTATATCTGTTAATCCAGAGAGTAGAAATATCATTCTGAATTGGCCAATACCGAAAAAGAAGAGGGATGTCGAATCTTTTTTGGGTTTCGCTTACTACCATAGAGATCATATTAAAAACTACAGCAAACTGTCTGGTCCATTACATGAGCTCACTAAAAAGAAAATAACATTTCATTGGGGAGAGATACACCAGGAAGCGTTTGAAAAAATACAGCAGGCTCTTGTAACCTCTGCAATATTGGCATATCCAGATCCAGATACACAGTTTATATTAGATACTGATGCTTCTGATACATCCGTTGGTGCTGAACTCATACAGATACACAATGGAAAGGAATGTGTCGTTTGTTATGCAAGCAAGATTCTTACCCCTGCTCAGAGGCGCTATTGCACCACACGAAAAGAGTTACTGGCCATAATAACATTTACACGTCAGTTTAGAAACTATTTACTAGGTCGTCAATTTATCGTTAGAACTGACCACAATAGTCTAACATGGCTCTTAAGGTTGAAGGCGATAGAAGGACAGTTAGCTAGATGGCTAGAGGAACTCTCGCAGTATGATATGATAATACAACATCGGCCTGGTAAGAAACATGCTAATGCGGATGGTCTCTCGAGGATTCCTGATAATCTTGAGGCTTGTGACTATTATTTTGCTGGTGCAAAGTTGGGAGGGTTGCCTTGTGGGGGCTGCGATTATTGTTGTAGAGCACAGAGAAGTTGGGGACAATTTGAAACTGATATTGATGACGTTATTCCACTTGCTGTGAGGAAAGTAGCAGAGACTGATGTCAACAATGCCCAAACAGACCATTGCAACTGGATGGAAGGCAGATCACCCAGGGACATTATTGCAGAACAGGATAAGGATTCAGATTTATGTCAGATTATACAGTGGTTAAAGAATGATCAAGTACCCAGTGAGTTTGAATTACAGCTATGCAGTCCAGCTGCAAAACATTGGTGGAGCTGTAATTCACACCTAAAATTTAAGAAAGGAATTCTAGTCTATGAGTGGTTAGACACTGTGCCGCCAAAATCACTTGTCATGGTTCCTAAATCAATGAAACAAGAGGTCTTGGTAAATTGTCACAATTGGACATTTTGGATAACAGAAAACTTACAACAAGCTTAAGTCAAAATTCATGTGGCATGGTATGAGGCAAGATGCATTGATTCATGTTAGAACTTGTGAGGTATGTAACATCAATAAAAAGCCGAATAGAAAAGCAAAAGGAGCTCTTGGACAATTCAATGCTGGTTCTCCTATGGAACGAATTCATATAGACATTTTATGTCCACTTAGAGAAAGTACAAAAGGAAACAAGTGCATACTTGTTGTAATAGACCAGTTCACCAAATGGCTTTACCTAATCAGACTGCTCAAACTGTTGCTACAACATTAACTGATAATTTTATATCAAGATTTGGTTGTCCGTCCATGATACATTCAGATCAGGGTAAAAGTCTAGATGGAAATCTATTTCGTGAACTCTGTAGTCTTCTTGAAATTCCCAAAACAAGAACCACGGCATATCGTCCTTGCTGCAACGGTCAGGTGGAAAGATACAACAGAACCATCATTCAATGCATTCGTTGTTTTTTAAAAGGGAAACAAAGAGACTGGGACCAAAATTTACAGTTGCTAGCAGGAGCCATTAGATCAACTGAAAACAGTAATACAGGGTATTCCCCTAACATGCTTATGTTTGGACGAGAAGTTCAGCATCCTGTGGATTTGCTAATGGGCACCTCACACGCTCGTGGTAACAATGAGCAACCATCGGAATTTATTAGAGATCTAAAGCAAGTAATGGAAGAGGTACATTCAATTGTCAGGGAGAATATCCAGTCTGCACAATTCAGACAGAAAAGAGATTACGATACTAAGCTCTTTCAAAGAACCTATGACGTTGGAGATGCCGTTTATAGAATAGATTCCGCTACTAAAGTAGGGGAGAGTAAAAAGCTAAGATCACCTTGGCAGGGGCCCTATCTAGTTATCAAAGTCATATCTCCTGTTTTGTACAGAATCCAAAAGCGCAAGAAAGCTCTCGTTGTGTACCATGATAAATTGAAACCCTGTGAGGACAGAGTTTTACCAAAATGGCTTAAATATACTAAACATAGGTTTCATAAGGTGTTCCTCAGAAGAATGAGGATTTAGATATTATGATACAAGATCCAGATATTGGCCACGATCTCTCGGTGTTATTCCCAGACGAAATTCCAGACAATGATCTGACCATGATATGCTCCGAATTCTGGAAATTATGGTCAGATGGGTCAATATGCGCATTAGATTCTCCATAGGCCATAATGTTAACGTTTTCTTCTGTTGCTCAGGCCATATCGTAAACTTGGATATGTATGATAGCTCGTTTTGAAGCTGAGACACTTGGACACATGTGGTGCGATTTTCGGGGTGGCAAGTTTGATTCGTTTTCCCGTCAAGTGCCCAACCCCGAAAGATAGTGAAAAATGTCACTCTCCACAGGAAATAATCCCAAAATTCTGACCATAAAAATCATTAAAAAATATGTCCTTTGTAATTTTTTGATCAGGTTTATTTTTGTATACTTTTTTTCACATCACATCAGCTCTATAAAACACCAGTCCTAGTTCATTTATGTCAATTTTTAAAATCACAGCTCCCACATATGCATGGCGGACTAACTTTTTAATGAGAGTCAAAAATCGGTGTTCCTCATCTCAAGGTCCTTTATGGGTCTTGTCCCATATTAGATCAGCTAATGTCAGATTCCACTTATTTTGCAGTTTGTATCCCTTCAGTACACATTTCTGATCAATTCTGTGAAGTTTTAGCCATATCTGAAATAAAATAAGGTCATTTTAATACTTTTAGGTAGCAATGTTTATAACTGTTTAATATCATTTTTAAGAAAGAAAAAAACACAATAAGCATATGTTATAAATTTTCATTTTAAACATTTGTTTTAACTTTTTTTGGTATAACTGCAATTCATAAGCCTCTTTTGCCTTACAGACTTTCTACAAATCATCTTTTTTTGTTGATAAATCATGAAAATATAGTGTTTTTCACTTAAAATCTATCAGATTTAAGAAATTTGTCCACCCTGAGAGTCTTGTTTTCTATTATATTTTTTTTTTATTGAATAAAAAGCTCTTATATCTTTGCATTACTGTAAAGATTAGTCATAGACCTTTCCAAAACTAGTCTTGTTTTTAAAATCCATCAAGTAATAAGAATTCTAGAGGTTTTCTTTGTATGTGTCATGAAAGTGGGAAAATGTGTTATTTTTTTGGTGAAGAGTACATTGTGACGTCATGGTTTTTGTGACGTCATTGCATTATGACATCATAATTTAGAGTTGTACACAACTTACAGAGTGTAGTAATTTTGAAAAATGAAAGGCAAAAAGAAAGGTTGGTAACCAAGCATTTTTATCACGTTATGATTCCCTAGCAACAAATCAAGATTGCAATGGTGTTGCTCCATCTACAGCTCCATCTACACCTCCATCTACACAGGTTTTAAAAAATTCATCTATGCAAGTGTCATCTGCATCATCTAAAAGTGAATTTACTAATTCAACTACAAATGTATTGCCAAAAAAACCCACAGAATCCCTCTGGTTACCCCGCCTTACTGAAAAGGATTTTAAATTGTATTCTAAAGAAAGTTATGATAAGAAGTCATATGTAGCACCTCAGACTGAAAAGTGTGCTACTACCGTGAAACTCCTTCGTCCACATAAAGTGTCTGATGACTATTTGGATGAATATTTAGGGGATACAAATACAGAAAATAGAACAGTGGATAGAGATTGAAATATTTTAATGATGAATAATCTAATAATTTGTCATATAAATGAAAGTCCACATTGTAATGTTCCACATTTTGAACTTGTGCAAGAGACTCAGTGGGGTCTCGGTTGGATTTGGGAATTAAAATGTACAAAGTGTAAGTTTATATCAGAAAAATATAAACTGTTTAGAGAAATTGAGACTGGGCGTCCTGGCCGCAAGAGTGCCAGCATAAACTATGGGTTTCAAACTGGTGTAATAAACTCTAACATAGGTAATGATAGCGCGCGAGTACTTTTGACCAGTTCGTGTATTCCTTCTATGGCAAGAACAACAATGCAAAGAATAACCAATAATGTATGTGACAAGGTTGTTAAACTTGCTAATGAGGAAACTAAAAAGGTGGTTGAGAATTTTAAAAGGAGAAATGAAACCTTAGGGTTAAATAAAAATAGTCCAATAAAATTACAAATGGATGGTACTTACCAGAGTGTTTATATTAAAAGTAGACATAAAATGGGTCAAAATGCCTCACAAGCAATTGGCATTGCCTGTGAGAATGAAACTGACAGTCATGATGTTATAGGACTTCACTTAATAAACAAACTATGCTGGGTCGGTGCATGGTTACGGGGTAAAGGTTATGATGTTGAATGTCCTAACCATGAGCATTGTACAGCAAATACCAATAGGTATGATCCTTTGAGTGAAAAGGATCTAGGGTATGAAATAGGTAAAAAAATTGCCACAAATGAGTTACTTGTAGATTATTGCACTACTGATGGTGATGCAAAAAGTGTAAAAGGTTTACAAGAGGCCATGCAAGAGGTATTTGGTCCCTTATGGTCGGTTAACAGACTTGCCGATACAATTCATAGGGGTCAAAGTCAGTTCCGTGAAGGAATTCGAGCAAATTTTAGTGTTGGTATGTTCCCTGGTGTAACAAAAGCTCAGAAAAATGATATAAAAACAGCTTTTGCAAATGATATAAAACTAAGGTCGCATGGTATAATGAAATCATTATTTATGAAGTACAATGGTGACCGACAACAAATTTCAAAATGCTTGCCTGGTATTGTTCGGTCTGTGGTAAATTGCTACAGTGGTAATTGCGGTGATACGTGTAGATGGAGCATAACACTTTGTAATGGTGGTAAAAAAACAAGCTGGTGGTATAAATCAATAAACCTAAATAGCCATGGCTTACAAAATGGGTCTCTGATACCAACTGACAGAGACAAATTATTAATAGAATCATTGCTAGAGATGAAACTCTCGCAGAGTGCGTTAGATCAAATGAAATTTTTCAGTAACACTAACAAGTGTGAGTCTGTAAATAGGACTATTTCCACATACCTACAAAAAATAAGAATTTCTCCCGCAATGCCATAGGTCGCGCTTCTGCAGCAGTCTTGAAAGTAAATAATAATAGAGATGTTGCCTTGGTTAAAACTCTAAAAGCTGTTGGCTGCACAATGGATAAAAAGTCTCGTGCTGCAGTAGCTCTGAAAAAAATACGTAAACTTGAAATGTATGATAGTGCATATCAAAAAAGTTCAAAAGTAAAATATCGAAGGTTACAGGCTCGTAAAAAGCAGGCGATTAATTTTCTGCTTCACAAAAGTAACCGAAATGACGGGTACAAAAACATCAGTTGGAACCAAAGCTTAGTCAGTTAACTAACTGCAAAGAGTTTGTTCCGCAGCCTGGTTGTAGTTTTTGGCCAGATTAACAAGGTCACAATTCTTATTTCTCTTTCAGCTATTTCAGGAAATAGTACATGTACAAATGTATTAATTTATTTAGCTATTTATTTATTTTTTATGATAACAGGGACTAATAAATGTTATATAAATTATTGTGATGATAAATCAAAATCTTTTTCAGTGATATGCATGTGCATGTTGTTTTGAGTTGAGTTATTTCTATTTCTATAATAAAGAGTTTGTTTCATTTTAACTGTTTTGAAAATGGGATAAAGGTCCAAGACATTGAAACATACCACACACAGCATCATACATGCAAATTTAGACACATGTATATATTGCATAAAAATTTGTGTTTCCTATACTGCACACATTAGTTGAAACTGAACATACAAGGAAATAAAAATAAAATAAAATAAAATAAAATCATGTCCATATTTACTTCCATTCTGTTTTGCAACTATTTTAGTTCTGTAGGCTTTTTCTTTTACTTTTTGATATCCTAATTTTATAATTTTGTAGTTTTTGTTTGATTTGTTTGGTTTTTATATTGAGGATTTCTTTTCACTCGTGCTTACTTTAGTTGGTTCATGTGGTTTGATTGTCCCAATTTCCTGACACAGGTAAACATACATTTGTAAACAACAAGAGTTACTCCCCCTTCTATGTAAAGTAAAATGTAAACACTCGTGAAACCAGCCGTAAATGTTTTACCTCAGGTTATTAAACATGCATGTTTGTTTCAGTGTCTTGGAGGGTAAGAGGGAGGGCTTTTATCCCATTTTCATTTTTTTGAGCAGTGTAAGAAACTTGTATTTGAGTAAATGATTCGTGCATAATGAAATGTGCAGTTGTCACCTCGGGGAGACTTAAATTTTAGAATTAAAAATATAACAAACCACAGTTTAAGATGCAGCATGCAGTTAGGATATGTTGTGCCATGCAGTTCATGAGTGGTGCATTTTTGTGAAGCTACACAGACCTTACGGTGGTTATTTAAATCATGGGGCTCAAAAATTATATGGTCAGCATTAACACACAAGGCATTATGACAGAGATGGGAGGCATCTAAATTTCTATCAATATCAATTGTTTTTAGCTGTAACATTTTTGACAAGCGTGCAACATTCATTTTTGTCCTTTTTCCATTTGGATAAGCCACATTTAGCATCCCTAACATATAATTTCTTTTCCTCTGAATGGCCCCTGTCCAGATTTTACACGACCCATTTTCTGCATCAATGCAATTTAACAACAGAATATTGGTATATTTTTGATAAAAATCAAAAGTTTGAGAAGCCATTTTGTATTGTTTTGATTAATTAGCACTAAAAGAGTGTAACTGACCTTGATTTCAGCAGCTTTCATCCTAATATTGTAGTCACTGAGCCATGAAACACTCCATCACCTTTGAAATTAAAGGTCACAAGATGGGTCAATATGCGCATTAGATTCTTCATAGGCCATGTTGCTCAGGCCATATCGTAAACTTGGATATGTATGATAGCTCGTTTTGAAGCTGAGACACTTGGACACATGTGGTGCGATTTTCGGGGTGGCAAGTGTGATTCGTTTTCCCGTCAAGTGCCCAACCCCGAAAGATAGTGAAAAATGTCACTCTCCACAGGAAATAATCCCAAAATTCTGACCATAAAAATCATTAAAAAATATGTCCTTTGTAATTTTTTGATCAGGTTTATTTTTGTATACTTTTTTTCACATCACATCAGCTCTATAAAACACCAGTCCTAGTTCATTTATGTCAATTTTTAAAATCACAGCTCCCACATATGCATGGCGGACTAATTTTTTAATGAGAGTCAAAAATCTGTGTTCCTCATCTCAAGGTCCTTTAGGGGTCTTGTCCCAGATCACTGATGGAAGTCCTGTCCAAGATGTTGATATGAATAACCAGGTTATGGATACCCCAGGAAGTATTCATAGCCCTGTTGCTGAAGCTATTAGTTCATGCTCCTTTTGCGTAACCGGCAGTGCTGGTAAAAAGGAGTGTGAACATCATTATAGGGTTGTATCAGATTTAAACGACTCATTTAGTGAAAATGATTTAGATGAAACCTTTCTCTATGGAGTGGAGGATTCAGAAGAAAATGAGTATGTCGGTCGTACAAGGAATCGCCCGAGATATGTGGATGATTATGTTACGATGTACGATGATTAATTGAGTATTTTGGGTGTAAATATTTTGTGTTGTGTTGTAACTGTGTAAAAATATTATTTTATGTTGTAATTCTTTATTTACAGTTTATAAGTAGAATGGCGTCCATTGAACGCGAGTTGGAGTATGATGTAAGGGAGGAGATCGAGTTGGAAGGGAATAGGACAGTTGTGATCATGGGGAAGGAGATGGAAGTGCTGGATGAGACGGTTGAGGTAGATCCGAAGGCTCCGCAATGTCTGCTGTGCCCACTGAAGTCCAGACACCCAGCCAGACATGCATTGGATAAACACCTTCCGTGGTACTTTAGTCCGCAGACGGCATGCTGGTGCTGTAGCATGCAAGAAAGAAGATTGGAGTACCAGGGCAAGAAACACCATACAGATGTTGAACGTTTTATGTGGGATGAAGATGAGTACGGGGAAAGTTGGGTTCAACTCATGAACGGGTTATTAAGGGAATTGGTAGTGCTGAATAATGTTGAGTACCCTGATGGATTAGTGAAACATGTAAGTGAGATAATGGCAGATGTGAAAACTAATAGAAACTTCACAGAACAAGAGCTGTCTCTTGTCAGACTTTTTAACCAGTTAAATGATTATCCTGCTCTACAGGGGAAGAAATTAAAATCTAAGTCCGTCTATAGCCTTCATTCCTTAATCCACTGGAAAGTTTTGATTATTGTTATCTCAAAATTACAGCCCGATCAACAACATTGGCTTAAAACCTTTGAAGAGTATAAATCTGAAGCAGGAATTTCATTAGGACCTTTGGCAATCAAACTTTCCGGACCAATTTCAATTGCTGACTCCCATTTCCATTTGGACACGCTCTTGGTTCGTACCGGTTGTTCTGGTTTCCATGAGCTGTCCGACTTTGGAACTCGGGAATACTACAAAACGTGCATGATGTTTATGGTGGCTAATTTCTGTTTTCCTTCATCCTGGCCGAATTCGTCACAAAGAACAGAATTGCGCAAAACACCATCTGTCCATTTCAGTTTCGGTATCAACCCACGCACTGTTAATTCGTCATCACCGTTAAATCTAGATAGACATCTGACAGATCTAGAGTACCTTGTAAAGTCCTCCAGGACTGTGGCCATTGGAGAGTGTGGACTTGACACTTCAGATAGAAACGTTAATCTATCTAAACAGATTGAGTATCTTGAGAAACAACTACAACTCCCGTAACAAATAGTCTACCAGTCGTCATACATTGCCGTGGAAATGATGCCCTTCATCTTACTTTACTTACCTCTCTTGTAAACTGCTGCCCAAAAGAACAGAAGATCCACTGGCATTGCTTCACTTCATCTCAAGAAATTTATTTAACTTCGTTAATTTAGTTTTTGGCATCACCCCCTTTATTTTTGGCAACCGTTATCCAAATATCCGCGAAATTATAAAAGAAAATGGAATTGATCGTCTAGTTTTGGAATCGGATGCTCCGTATATTAAATATAAAGAAAATCAAATCCCAAATCCATATATAGTCAACTTTGTGGCAGAGGAAATCTCAAAACTACTTAACATTCCAGTGGAGCAAGTCTTCGAAACTACATTTTCCAATACACAAAAAATATATGGAAAGAGGGAGTAGATATGAGGAACTGATTGTACTTGAGAAGATATGAGGAACTGACTGTATTTGTGTATATATGTTTATTTCGTTATATGAAGAAACTGTTTATATTTACTCCGTTCTAAGAGTGATTTTGCGTATATTTTTATATTTAATTTTCTTGTTCTAATGAAATTCACCGGGAGTTTTTCTGGTTTCCATTAGTCAAGGATTTTATCTGGAACAGGAGTCGACGACTACTAAATTTTATATTGAGTCCTTGACTCGGAATATAGTTACCGTGTTGTTGATGTATAAAGTGTATAAATGTTGAGTTACAATTGAAGTATTTGCCGAAATAGTATTTTAACCGCTGATGGATTTTCAATAGCATTAACTACTGAAACAGTCATTTCATAAACTAGATTATATATCAACTTTATTGCTACAAATTTAGGATCAAAATTTAGGACCAGGATTCAAATAAATATTATGAAACTTTCCCAAAGAAAATGGAGTGGAGTGTGGTAAAGTCTGATATCAAGATGCTCCGATCACGGAGGAACAACTATGTCACAATGCGCAAGACCGGAAACCCCACTTCGATAATACAGTGTAACCCAACAAGACGTGCTTATATCTTGGTACCTCGAAGACAACGAAGTGACTGACTTGGTGACTATAAACAGATAGTTAAAGGTTTGTAGCCATGAGTATAAACGCCCATAACTGAAACACAACAAATATGATAAACCACAAACATGAGGTGCTAACATGTGTACACCATATCCTGATTTCGTCAATAAATATCGGGTTGTTGTCTCTTTGGCACATTCCCCATTTCCATTCTCAATTTTATATAATATATAAATATAGTGAAGCCAAGGTGGTCGAGTGGTCTAGCGCGTCAGATACAGTGCAGGCGATTTGGTGTCACGATATCACAGTAGCTGAGTTCAAATCCCGGCGAGGGAAGAACAACAAATTTGCAAACGCAATTTTACAGATCTAACATTGTTTGTGTGATGTTTAGACGTGTTGTATATACAGAATGTACACAGCCATGTATCACCATCACTGCTGGTGATCCGATGGATAAATCTGTTGTAGAGTTTTTTTCTGGTTCATGACGTACTTAAGTCGATTTAATAATTATAAAAAAAAAGAATGTGATCTAAAATTTATTAATAGGAAAAAAATAGAACCAGCAATATAGTATCTCATTTTGTAGTAGTTCTCCTCATGATTAGTACACAGCAGTGAGGGACTTTACATAACAACAATGCAGACAATGCTTATAAAATCAATATAAGTAATTCATTGTATGCGTATTTTCATTTCTTCATATAGATTTCTAACATATAGACACAATAGTTATAGTTATATTATTTGTCGAATAATAGTTATCAAAGGTACCAGGATTATAATTTAGTACGCCATACACGCGTTTCGTCTACACAAGACTCATCAGTGACGCTCATATCAAAATATTTATAAAGCCAAACAAGTACAAAGTTAAAGAGCATTTAAGATCCCAAATTCTAAAAGGTTGTGCCAAAAATACGGTTAAGGTAATCTATGCCTGAGATAAGAAAATCCTTAGTTTTTCGAAAAATTCAAAGTTTTGTAAACAGGAAATTTAAAAAAGTTACCACATTATAAGTTTTGACTACTGGTCTTGGTGATACCCTCGGTGAAAATAACACATTCGAATACAAAAATACAAATCAGGATTAGGACCTATTTATCCTTGTTAGAAACAGATAAGGACTTGATGTGCCTCTTTTGAATGGTTTAAACACAACATTATATATATATATATATATATAGGTTGTTGAAGCTATTACTGGAATTACTAAATACCAGAGAAAAAAATGAAATTATATTAAGACAAACTGTTCATGACCTTAGAAAGATAAATCAACTTACTTAATCTGTGTCCTCACAATACTAAACTAAATCCAGGTAGTCTGATCTTCCTAGCAACGCCATACCTGGCTTTGCTGAAACTTTATACGAATAGAATATTAAATTCTGTACTTTTTACTTTTGTTATGTTTTGTATCTAAATGAATGCACAGTTCCACCCAAGTATTTTAATACTTTTGAAGTATCTAACCCGATAAATCCAGTCATTATATTCCAATCAATATTTAGTGGATAGAGGACGCAAAATTATTATATAGTATCATATCTTATTCAGATATATTTGTTGACGTGTACATCACCTAATCGGTAGATTGTATGATATGAATGTCAAGGATAAAAATAGAACCTTTTCATATGCAATGGTCCTTGACATTTATTTACAATCTACCGATAATGTAATGTACATATACTGCTAGATCCTGTACTAGTGATCGTATTGATTGAATGATTTTGAATGAAATTAAAATGTTCTAAAGACTGTACTCATAAACTTAAACCACTTTTAATGGCGTCATTGAAAAAATGAAATCTCATTCATACAGTTAACGTTATATTCAAACTGGAATTAAAGGTTTCATAACGACTGAGAATGGGATATCGCTCGATATCAACTAGAGTTACTTAATTTTAATATAATAGGAAACGAGCCTTTGGCGAGTTTAGTATTACTACTAAATAAAATAATGAGAGTTGATATCAAGCAATTAACAATTCTCACCAGTTGTTTAACCTATTTCTCTTATGGTAAACACTCTCTTAGTGTTGATTTATAAATTCCGCGAATCGCTGATCAAGTCTTTTGTACATGTCAGTATGACTTCATATGTCATTTTCGGCTGTTCAACTTCAATCACATATATATTGTCAAGTGAAATGACTGATTGTTTTGTATATCATTGAAGAACTCACATATGTTCTTTGCCATCGACGGAATGTACATCGTCTAAACCTTTGAAGGTCATCAATGGCATATTTTTTTAATTGATCTTATACAGTTTCTTCTTTCTCTTTGATAGATGCTTTTTGGTGCATCTTTGTTAAAAAAAAAGAGGGACGAAAGATACCAAAGGGACAGTCAAACTCATAAATCTAAAACAAACTGACAACGCCATGGCTAAAATGAAAAAGACAAACAGAAAAACAATAGTACACATGACACAACATAGAAAACTAAAGAATAAACAACACGAACCCCACCAAAAACTAGGGGTGATCTCAGGTGCTCCGGAAGGGTAAGCAGATCCTGCTCCACATGTGGCACCCGTCGTGTTGCTTATGTGATTACAAATCCGGTAAATAGTCTAATTCGGTAGGTCACATTCATGAAAGGGAAGGGGATTGTAGTTACGACGTAAGGAACATATCCGATATCATTTGTGAAACGGTTATTCCATAACGGTCAACCAACTCGTGATGGCGTCCGTAAAATTTACGAAGGGATGATTTCAACTTCACCATTTGGAACTCTTGGTTTAATAGCTTCCTTGTGAGCAGTAACCCTCTATCAAGAAAATCATAATAGGAAATGCCAGCACGGGAATATCGTATCAATTGGGAGATATATACCCCGTATGCAGGTGCTGCTGGAATGTTGCTACTGAGATATGGAAAGTTCACAATTGGAAAGCTGAAATCATTTCTTTTGTCGTAAAGTTTTGTTTTTAACCGACCCTCATTGTCAATTTCTAGATGTAAGTCAAGATATGAAGCCGACTTAACTGTATCTTTAGTATCCTTTATCTCCAATTCGATAGGATAGATGCGTTCCACATAGTCACAAAATTTTGAATTGTTTAGTGAAAGAACGTCATCTATATAGCGGAAAGTAGAGTTAAAGGATATCGCTAACTTCTTATCTTTCTTCCTAAGAAATTCCTGCATGAAGTCAGCCTCATAATAATAAAGAAACAAGTCGGCAAGTAGAGGGGCACAGTTTGTTTCCATTGGGATGCCGACAGTCTGTTGAAAAACACGTCCTCCGAACGTTACAAATATGTTGTCAATCAAGAAATCAAGCATCTTGATAATATCGGTTTCAGAGAATTTTTTGTTTGAATCAGAGTGATTCTTTACAAAGTATGATTTATCCCTCCCTAAGACAAGATACTTGTATCTACATTGGCCATTCTTTTTTATGAAGCAAAGTAATACCGACTCTTTCAATTTGTCTTTTAGTTTGGAATGTGGAATACTTGTGTAAAGAGTAGAAAAGTCAAATGTTTTAATACTGTTACAAGATGAAAGAGAGTTAGATTGTATGTACTCTAAAAGATCTTTGGAATTTTTAAGTATCCACATCTGATTCACGCCACCTCTAGAATAGGCAGTTTCACAATAACTTTGAAGCCCGTCTTTAATTGCTGATAAAATAGATGTTAATAATTTAGAAAGAGGTTTCGTGGAGCACTTGGAAGACCCAGCAATATACCGTTTGTTAAATATTTGTTTGTTTTAAGATTGTGACACAGTGATCACGGCCCTAATATTGACTATTCTACATATTTTGTTCACGCATCGTTGTAAATATAATGGAATTTGATGCGACTACCATACAAGTGAGACGTTTAGCGCTATAAAACAAGGTTCAAATCACCATTTTCTACATCTAAAAATGCCTGTACCAACATGACCAAGTCATGAACATAAAAGAGGTACAAAAGATACTAAAGAGACAGTCATACTCATAAATTGAAAATAAACTGACAACGCCATGGCTAAAAATAAAAAAACAAACAGAAAAACAATAGTACACATGACACAACATAGAAAACTAAAAGAATAAGCAACACGAACCCCACCAAAAACTAGGGGTGATCTCAGGTGCTCCGGAAAGGGTAAGCAGATCCTGCTCCACATGTGGCAAATGTCGTATTGCTTATGTGATAACAAATCCGGTAAATAGTCTTATTCGGTAAGGGACATATCCGATATCATTTGTGAAACGGTTATTCCATAACGGTCAACCAACTCGTGATGGCGTCCGTAATGAAGGGATGATTTTAACTTCATCATTTGGAACTCTTTGTTTAATAGCTTCCATGTGAGCAGCAAAACTACATCAAGAAAATCATGATACGAAATGCAAGCACGGGAATATCGTATCGTATCGTAACAGTTGTTGTTCATTCGTTTGATGTGTTTTATCATTTGATTTTGCCATTTGATTAGGGATTTTCCTTGAAGTTGATTTTACTTATTAGTGTCTCCTATACTGTGTAATAATTGGTGGACCCTTATATACACTTTAATAGCTACATTGTAGTTGTTTAGTAATTAAGAAGGATAACTCAATCCCAAATTAATCTCACTGCAGCTTTTTTGAAGCAGATTAAGCATCGTTTTGATGTCATCGAAAAACACACTGAACCAAGCGCATGTGATTTTCCTTTTACAGTCCATATTGACGGATGACGGTATTTCTTAGATTTGGTTGAATTTATATTGAATCAGCAATTAAGACTGAAGTCATCATCGAAAAAAATATTTTCTTTACTGTTTGTTTGAGAGCCACGTATTTTTTGTTGAAATACCGTTGAGCGTCATGAGATAGGCCCTAGATTTGACATTTTAAAGTAATTAATTTTAATACACTATTCTATTTGAAGATATTCGTAATTTAAACAATAGCACATTACAAACACAGACAAGACACACATTAATTAAAACACATAAGTACAAATAGACAACACGTAAATAAATAAACATGTAAACACAGACCACAGCTTACCGTATACATAATACAAGGGATGAGCAGTGCTCCTCTATAAAGTTACTGTACTCTTATACTTCACATACTGGAATCTGAATATAAAGAAATATGACTTCATAAGTCAAAACAAGTAAATAATATAGTTAAACTCAATGCAATAAAATTGAGAATGGAAATGGGGAATGTGTCAAAGAGACAACAACCCGACCAAATAAAAAACAACAGCAGAGGGTCACCAACAGGTCTTCAATGTAGCGAGAAATTCCCGCACCCGGAGGCGTCCTTCAGCTGGCCCCTAAACAAATATATACTAGTCCAGTGATAATGAACGCCATACTAATTTCCAAATTGTACACAAGAAACTAAAATTAAAATAATACAAGACTAACAAAGGCCAGAGGCTCCTGACTTGGGACAGGCGCAAAAATGCGGCGGGGTTAAACATGTTTGTGAGATCTCAACCCTCCCCCTATACCTCTAACCAATGTAGTAAAGTAAACGCATAACAATACGCACATTAAAATTCAGTTCAAGAGAAATCCGAGTCTGATGTCAGAAGATGTAACCAAAGAAAATAAACAAAATGACAATACTACATAAATAACAACAGACTACTAGCAGTTAACTGACATGCCAGCTCCAGACTTCAACTAAACTGACTGAAAGATTATGATTTCATCATATGAACATCAGGCACAATCCTTCCCGTTAGGGGTTTAGTATCATACCATCATAACATATATGAGAAGAACATAACCCGTGTCATGCCAACAACTGTTTTTAGAATAAATGTGTTTAGTTCCGATGCAAAGACCTTATCAGTGACTCAATATTAAGACAATATTCTATGCTGAAATCTAACAACAGCCAAATATGAAAAATATCATCTATTTTATACACATTGGACTTTCACACACATTTTCATAACACATATATATCTTTCATACCAAGATAAAAATATAGAAATACATGAATCAAATACTAATGTAAAGAATATAACTAACCTAAATATAAAGAATGGTTTCCAGAATAAGAATAAATATATAAAATCACAATAAAGTGTCAGTGTTCTATATCTCTGTGCAGAATTTCAAAAGAGTGTCTCAATATCAAAGGAGTTCACTAAGTAACCAATCAGAATAAAGAAATAGAAAACCCAGGATGTTGTTATGATATTGTAATTATTGTATTTATTTATGTTGGCCTGATTTGTATTGTGTGGCCTGATAGTTGTTTACAGAATAATTTTAGAATTGTGCAGTTTAGAAATCTCTGGAACAATTACAGAATGATTGGAACTTTCCAGAATGATCCTAATAAAAGATGCATTATATAAACTTCTACATTTTACTAGAAACTTCTGTTGTAACTTTCTAGGATGTTCCATTATAGACTGTTCTAGAATCTTCCATGACAAATATATATATATATATATAGACACTACTAAAGTTAAACTCACCCTTGGACTTACTCTTGGACTTAGACTTATACATCAATAGACTTTAGTATTCACAGCAATTTAGATTGAAACTTTAATTCTACAAACAACATCATACTGGATTGTGGCCGTAGTAGTGAACATAATATTCAGATTGAATTCCGAAAGATATCCGGATACAGATACAGATAAAAGATTGGACTCATATTTTGACAGTTAAGTTGACAGTAATATTTGTGTAATAATTCTTGTAAACGTTTGTATAATAAATATTGTTAAATTTTATTATTGATTTGTGTCTTTTGTTGGCTACAATTTAAAGGCGATTTCTGGCCGTAACAATGTAAATACCTAAGTGAATAGACATTCACGGTTCTGTCATACTGTATACTCTATCAGAGTCAGTCAACAAGTAAATGCATGAACGAAAATATACAAATACTTATATAATTAAAATCAAGCTGTACTACAAACTCCCCTGCATTGGGAAATGACGTCCCCGTCATTGCAGTCAAGTTTCAACAAAAGACAATATATAACACACACGTGAAGTTCCGACTCTCAGTACTTCTTACTAACAATTCACGAAATTAACTTTCAAACATATAAAAGATAAAACACAGATCTCAATCACTGAATGGAATAATCTCACTGAATTTCTATGATGATTTCAAAACAATTCTGCTTTTGCTTTCCAATCAAAAATCACTCTTTTTAAAACAAATTCTCCAGACCTTAGCCCCTTCGGTTCTCTCCTAGCACGACGCGACCTTTTAGGCGGCGATATCGAAGTAAGAACCAAATCATCTAACGTATCACTATCATTATCAGATTGAATGGTTTCATCTTCGTTTAATAATTCATGATCAGATTCATCACTACCAGAAGCCCTTCCTAATTCAGAATCATCTCTGATTTCCTGCATATCAGATTGGGCGTCCCCAACTGATTATGTTGTTTCCTGTTGTTCAATTCTACATCATGTAATGCACCAGTACCCCCAGTGCTTGTTGGAGCGCTATCTGTTGTCATAGCAGGTACAAAATAATATTCATCCTCTGAAGAAGATTAACTAGCTAAGTAGGG
Source organism: Mytilus edulis (assembly GCF_963676685.1). Lineage (NCBI taxonomy): Eukaryota > Metazoa > Mollusca > Bivalvia > Mytilida > Mytilidae > Mytilus > Mytilus edulis. Next base: position 68,870,147 of record NC_092353.1, on the reverse strand, counting down.
AGTGTCTGTAACTATGACTGATTTCGGTTTCGTTGGTGATGTCATCGGTTTTAATCTGATTTCGGTTTCGGTTGAGTTGTAACGGTTTTATCTGAAATATAGCCAATACGACTCAAGGCAGTATATAACATGTAGTTACACGAATGAATCGTTCATTTAGAGTTTTTCGTTATCGTTAGAAAAAATTGTACACGAAAGTATTATTAATTCTATATGTATAACAAAGTCATAAGACTTTCAGAAGTTCTAGTTTTAACATTTTGTATTTGTATTTTACTCTAAAAAGAATTAAAAAAATCCATCAAAATTTACTTACAGATATTCATGATATTCTACAAACTGTAAAATAAAAAACTTATTTTGTTTATTAGATTGGTATATATACATGATACTGTTAAGACTTTTATTTATAATCAAAATTTATACAACTATTTTTCATTAAAAAAAATTCAACACAAATAGCACAATCACAGCACAGACCCAATATATATTGGAGCTATATCTTAAATATCCCAATATACTTCATGTTGGTTATGCCATGACCTTTTAGTCAAAGCTTACCACTATTTGTTCAAAATTAAAATAACATATTAGAAAATGTTTGGTGTGAAGGATTTATATAAACGTTTTGTTGCATAAAAATTGAAATACATTATATTAATCAGTTATACATATTAAGGTAAAATATAAAGTTCTGTTCATTCAATTTTAAAACTAAGATAATCCAAGCAACCAAAGGGAGACAACTGCCAAATTTTAAATAAATATGGAATATAGTAATGAAAACTACACATGATTGATAATATGTATAAACATTAAAATACACGCAGACAAACATTCTGCTTCTCTTCATATAAACTCATGCAAGTCAGGATGAAAGGAAACAAATATTGCATACCCCAAACTTAACTATTAGTTTATGTAGCTCTTATTTGTTGCATTCTATCAGGTTTCACATGTTTTAATAACATGACACAAGCTTGGCAAGATTTTGATGCAAAGGTAATTTATTATTTGTGTATTCAGATATGGCACTTTTTATACTGACAAACTTGGGTTGAAATCATTGTGTTATCTAGTTAAAGATTGTGGTTTTTCCAACAATGTAAATTACATTAACAATTTTGTGCACTTAAAACTTCCATGACCAAATTAATTCTTTTAATCGTTATCAATTCATGCAAAACTCATTTAACACTCTGTTAATGTATTAATAAGTCATAACTATATCTATGGTCTCTCATTATTCTGAAGGTCAAGTAAGTTGAGTTCACCTATTCAACAGTAAACACACTTTTCTAATGCAGCAAGATCAAATAAACAGAAAAATGGTTGAAAAATTGTTTTAAATTCTTAGCTATAAAAATTATTGTCAATAGAATTTTTTCGGAATAATAAATGATAAATATAGACCATGTTTACTGAATGTACTTTAAGGACCCTACTTAAGATGATTTTACTTCCCACAAACTGATATTTAAAAAAAAAAAAAAAAAATAGCATGAAATGAATTCGTAATTTTTTTTTAAATGTTTTTCAATAGATATTCAAAAAGGGGGCGAAAGATACCAGAGGGTTTTTACTTATGAATTATTTATTAAAGTGATTACAGTACTCAAACTATTAACACACGTTTGCAATTGTGGCACAAGTCTTCCTTATATATGAGGATCCAGTGTAAAATATCAACCTCTCTTGAAAAGATTCCAAAGAGAGTTTTTCGAAGGGAAAATATATACAAAATGGCACTTAGTGGTTTTTTTTTGGCGTATTTGAATTAGCTAAAACTTGCATAGATGATTTATGTTTAAAAATTGAACAAGTGTATATGGAATAAGGAATATTCAACAAATGTTCTGAACCAGGAATGATTACACTAGTGATTTTGAACCAGGAATGATCACACTAGTGATTTTGTTCCTGGAATAATTGCACTAGTTACTTTGAACCGGGATTTATTACATAAGAATTTAAGATGCATACATTGGTGAAGCGTTTAAATGCAATCACTTTGAACACACGACAACACAGTATAGTGCTTTATTTTCAAATTAGATTTTGATAATTTTTCTAATCCATCAAATCATTTACTTTTAAATTGTCACTATTTGTGATATTCATATATCATATATACTGGATTGTCAAAGTTTTCCTGTGCATTTGCGTTTTGGTAGACTTCAATATAAAATCATATCTTCTGTATCAATATATATCTATTAATCAAACCGGTTCCTTGAAAACTATTCTAATTGTAACCTATCAATTTATGTAAACAATAAACAGGTCTAATATAAACAAAAACAATGATATTAAGATCAACACTTTCGCACACATCCAATATTTTCTAGTGAAAAACAGTTACTAGGAATAAAAACAGGGTGGAATGAAATTACGCTTACAATATCAATTAGTAAAACGTATGCAATTGAAAATAAACTTTGGGGAAAAAATATTAAGTGGACGATTTTTCAAATGAACAAAATGACATGCTTACGTTTTTTTTTTAAATTGTGTAATTGTTTGTATTCCTTCTGCACAAAAAAGAAGACCTTTTACTGTTACAAAATGATAGAAATTATTATAAATTAAGGAATGTATCTCCCTCATGCAAAGCTCTAATTCCTTTCACGGATTTGGCTATACTTTTTGGACCTTTTGGATTATAGCTCTTCATCTTTTATATAAGCTTTGGATTTCAAATATTTTTGCCACGAGCATTACTGAAGAGACATGTATTGTCGAAATGCGCACCTGGTGCAAGAAAATTGGTACCGTTAATTTAATTACTACCACTAGGTCGATGCCTCTGCTGGTGGACTATTAGTCCCCGAGGGTATCACCACCCCAGTAGCCAGTACTTCGGTACTGGCATGAAAATACGGATTTTTTAGTGTTATTAAAATTTACTGTTACAAAATGATAGAAATTATTATAAATTAAGGAATGTATCTCCCCCATGCAAAGCTCTGATTCCTTTCACGGATTTGGCTACACTACCAATAATTTACCCACACTTTTTTGGTACATTTCTACCCTCGTACATATCAGTACTGTTAGGAAAGACTGAAAACTTATAATGTTATACTTTCAATGGAATCAGTACTGATTTTGTCAGTACTATTTCAGTACTTTTTTCAGTACTGTTTCAGTACTGATTTTGTCAGTACTGTTTCAGTACTGATTTTGTCAGTACTGTTTCAGTACTGATTTTTTCAGTACTATTTCAGTACTTATTTTGTCAGTACTGTTTCAGTACTGATTTTAACAGTACTGTTTCAGTACTGATTTTGTCAGTACTATTTCAGTACTGTTTCAGTACTGATTTTGTCAGTACTGTTTCAGTACTGATTTTTTCAGTACTATTTCAATACTGATTTTGTCAGTACTGTTTCAGTACTGATTTTGTCAGTACTATTTCGGTATTGTTATTTTCAGTACTGTTTCAGTAGATTTGGTGTTGTTAATCTTTTTTACTTGAAGGTGTATTGTTTCAAAAAATATTTGGAACTGAAAACTTTTAAACTAGGTAAGTATAGTATGCTATATAATAATTGTGGCATATATTGTATCTTTTGTAGATATCTCTGATTAAGTGTTTATCATTAGAGAAGTTTTTACAATGTGCATCTCAGTTCAATTGGTATCCAAATATAGGTTTGATAATTCTGCGACAATATTATTATTATCCTTTTTTAGCTGGTTACGTTTGTCTCTTTGACTATATCACCCTGCTGCGCAGATTTTTTTTAGCGACGTGAACATGACCAAGGAAAATTATCAAGCTTACTCTCGTCTATCGAAAAACTATTGAAGCGATAGAGAAAACAACAGAAATGAAGCAAGATAAGCAGTTTATCGGATTTTACCCATTAGGAGCACCTGAATTCACTACCGGTTTTTAATGAAAGAGGTGTTGTAAATGCCCTTTCGTTTTGTGATTCTTTGCTTACTTCTTGATTTTGATTGTGACTGTCTTTCAGTGTTTATAAAAATAATACGCACTCGACATCAGGGAGATTCACACTGTGGTTCGAGGCTGATATTTTACAGTATCAATGTGTGTAATAGCGCATAATTTATATATATATCAAACAAGATACTGTTCACTTTTTGGTATTTTGATATTGCTTAAAATATGTTGTAATTAATGCAGTCATATGTTACTATGTTAGGCAATGCATTATAATTAACACAAAACAATGTCTCGATTACCTTATTTTTAATCATAACTGAAATTTCTTTTATTTATCATAACCATTTTTTAATATATAATAAAACATTCAATGTCATACCAACATGTGAAGTTTGTGGCAAAAATCTCTGTCATTTGCATGCCCCTTGGTTATTTTATGACCCTTTAAAGCTCATAAATAAAATAATCAAAGAAACAATTAATTTTGCATGTATCATGTTTCATTGCTCTCCCCCTATGCCATCTTTTCTTTGGAATGCTTTGTTGAATGTCAGTTTCCTGGCTCTTTTCCTCAATTTAGTCCCGGATATGATGTGTCTTTTTACATGTACAGTGGTAATTCAAGAGGACACTTTAGTTCTAATATGAGCTCATTTTAAGCATCCACCTTTAATGTTTTGGTACTTGTACGAAACTCAGGATTCAATGGTTCATGATTAAATGTTGTTTTTTTTTCTGATGAGTGCCATATTGATACATCATTTTGTTTATAGGTCTTCAATTTTCACATTGAACATTCCCATGTCTGCTCCTGTCTCCATTGCTGTTTATCATTCTGAGGAAAGAAAATGTAGTGAATTTATAAAGGCTACTATAAATTTTCTTATGTTAAAACTTTCCTCATTTCTGTGTTATGTAAAAATAAAAAGAATGCACAATTATGGAAGAGAATGGTCTGACATCAAAATTTACTTATTACTTTATATACTACCAGAAGTCCAGTAATGGACTGGACTTCTGATACTACATGTATATATTATAATCAATCAAAGTTGAAATTTGTTTCTAAATTAAAAAAAAAGGAAAATATGATAATTTAATTCATCATCATCAAAGTATTGGTGTTTGCCAGTGGCAAGTATTTCATACACGTGTAGCTTTAACCATCGGTCTATTTATGTGCTCTTTATAATAAGATCTGTGAAACAACGACAAAAGACATTTAAATATATACTAACTACTTTATACAAAAGTACAAAAATGTTTAACAGATTGAAGTGGAAATTCAATTTAATTGAAAATTTATCGTACATAGTCATATATGTAGCACCAGAGATGTTATACATCTATCTATGGTAGCACACAGAAACGTGTCCGATTCCTCCAAAACGCGTCAATGTGACGTCAATGATTTGATAAACATGTCAAATTGCATTGGCGAAACCACTTCTGCGGGAAGCCGGTCGAGCAGTACCCTCATAGACATACATTTTGTAAAAAGACATTTAGGCATCACCGGATAATATTAAAACAATAGAATTTACTTACTATTAAACGATGATTTAAACTTTACAAAACGTATTAAATGAAATGTTAATGGGTTTTTTTCTAAATACGCATGACATATTTGCCACTGGACATTAAGTAATCAATAGTTAATTATGTGTTGTAAACTTAGCCTGCAGTTATGCTTGTTATGAATTACCTATGCTGAACAAACTAATGCTTATCAATGACATACAGTAAACATGGTCAAGCACCGGGGAAAAATACAATATAAAATGTACATTATGTATTAGTTTTCTAAATTGTGAAGTACCTCTGTCTGAACTTTATTATAATAATAATCATATTGATAAAGAAAATCATAAATTAAAGCGCTTCAAATAAAAATAACTTTTTATTGTGCATTTTTTTTTAAACCAAGCAAGCAGAAGAAAGAGTGCACAGTGTAGCATACCTTGGACATTTGTCTGTAAACCTTTCCTCCAGATTTTTTTTGGCACCTGCTTCGACTTTTTTATCTAATCATTTATAATCCAACCAAACAATACGGGTTCTATCGTATCCCACACCATTAATATTGAATTGCGTTTTTACTTTACAGAGTATCATTGGGGGTATATGAGTTTTGAAATATTCTGGCGTTTTTAACCGGACACATTCTTAAATTATCGGACACATTTTTGAGATTGTAACAATACAAAAAAAGTTATTGTCCTAAGTCAGGAGTTTGGTATTCAGTAGTTGGTTTTCCCGCTTGAATGGTTTTACACTAGTAAATTTTATTGAGAGCCTTCAATGGTTGTCGTCTGTTTATGTGGTTTATAAGTGTTTCTCGTTTCTCGTTTTTGTATAGATTAGACCGTTGGTTTTGCCGTTTGAATAGTTTACCGTGGCACTAATAATTTTTGGAGCCCTTTACAGCTTGCTGTTAGGTGTGAGCCAAGGCTCCGTGTTGAATTGCCGTACCTTGACCATAACTGTTTACTTTTATAAATTGTCACTTGGATGGAGAGTTGTCTCAGTGGCACTCATACCACATTTTCCTATATCTATAGACCATTGGTTTTCCAGTTTGAATGGTTTTACACTAGTCACTTTTGGGGCCCTTTATAGCTTGCTGTTCGGTGAGAGCCCATGCAGGCACGATGTTGAAGACCGTACTTTGACCTATAATGGTTTACTTCTACAAATTACGACTTATATGAACAGGAGACTTTTCTCATTGGCAGTTATACCACATCTTCTTATATATTAATACAACACTGAGCCACCCCAATTACTCGTTTGTGAGGGCTGCCTAGAGTCAGAGGTGGATTTAGGGGAGGCAGGGGACCCGCCCCCCTCTTTTTGGGAACAAAATTGGATGCTTATATAGGGGAATCATTGAAGCGTGACTGGAGCCGGCCCCCTCTTAGGTCAGTCAGTTGGCCCCCACTTATGTAAATTTCTGGATCCGCCACTGAGAGTGGTTACACCGGGCCATAAATGCATCGGACTGAAACAACATACTGGTTGTGTGTACACTGACAATCAAATTAAAATTTAAAATTTGTATAAAATATTGTAAAAAATAATTTTTTATTTGAGTGCATTTACGTAACAATAACACAATGTAACCGTAGACATAAATATCATTGTTACACTCGTAAGTATTCATGCAGTTCCTTAGTCAACCCTAGGCCACCCCTAGGTCTGCATTCCGGCGATATAGCCTAAACTTCATTGTAACAATAACTTTTTTTATGACTGTTACATTTCAATGTAACCATAGCCAGTACCAAAATAAAATAGAAATTTAAATATTTCACAGACATCTTTCTTTACAATATAAAAATAGGAAGACTGTTGGATGATTTTTACCACATCAAATGCCCAATGAGCAAACCCATATATCGCATTGCCCAGATCGCATAGCATGCTAAAAAAATATTTAAAAAAACCCGAAGTAACAGAAATGTTGTTGTAAAACCATTTCAAACGAGATCACTTATATATAAAAATATATATATATATCATGCAGCAACAACTGAACAGCAACAAACACAGTAGTCAATGTGGCGAGATGAAATAATTTTGTAGGCACCTAGGACTTATATATTAAAATGTTTCCCAAATTAAATGAAGCATTGGTATTAAAAAAAAATCCAGTCAAAATAGGAAACATATTTTTAAAAGGGGGTTCCAAATCTGGAGATAGGGTTTCCAAATAGATTTCCCTTTTCAAATTTATGCACTTATCGTTAAAAAGGGGATCCAACCTTCGGACCCCTCCCCCTTCTTACGCCGAGGGTTGTACCGCACTTCCCTTTATCCAATCATATGTTTAGAAAGTCAGGCTGATCATTTCTCAAATATGAATTTGACAAATATTAATACTATAATCTATTTAATAAGGTTTGGTAAAGAAGTAATAATTCTTGATATAGGAAGATGTGGTGTGAGTGCCAATGAGACAAATCTCCATCCAAATAACAATTTATAAAATAATCTTTATTGCAAAATTACACCCATGAGGGTCAAGCAATATATATATCCAAAACAACCCGAGATTTTATACCTATTTTGACATTTACAGAAAGTTCTGTAACCAGAGGCGGATCCACCCATTGTTTTAAAAGATGGTTCCAAACACTCGGGATAAAAGGAAAAAGGGGGGTTCCAACTATATGTCCCAACACAGTCGCCTACAGATTTCATAATTATAGCGAAAAAATGGGGGAAATAAAATATTTTAAGTAGTATTATATAGAATAATGTATTGAACGTCCAAAATAATTTGGTGTTCCAACCCCCGGAACCCCAGGGGTCCGCCACTGTGTAACGCGTATTCTCCTTCTTTAACTAACGTAATATGTTTTGAATTAGCTATGCTACACTTTTCTCAGTTTTAAAATATTCAATGTACTACTATAATACCTTGATCTACCTTCAATCCCATTGTGGTATTCAATCCAGAAGAAGTTTGAACTGTTGAACTGTTGAAATGTCAGTGCGAGTGCAAAAATAACGTTTGTAAACAATGAATGACGTCATGTGTAAATCCAATCACATAAACGTTTTACAATAGGCAATTGTATTTTCCATATTGACGCGCTTTTGTGATTACGATAATAACATCAACGGCAAATTTGAGACAACAGCAGATCAGCCGGGAAGGATAGGATACAGAAATACAGCAGAGAAATTATCGGTTTACCAGCCACTTGCAGAAAGTCTTAAAGTTACAGAAAGAGACGATTGTTACGACAAGTCAGAGATGGCGGATCCTTTTCGAATCATCTACGGATTGCTATTGTTCATGTATGTTTTACAAATGTATGTCTTCTTCCATCACAAGTTTTATTCCGTGAGCATCCTGTCAGATCATATATTTTGCCGGAATCAACATTCTGGAAACTGTGTCAACAGAATACAGAATGTTGATTCTGTATTTTGTTGACACAACATTCTGTATTCTGTTGACATTTAAACAAAAACAATGTCTTTCCCTTCAAGAATTTAGTTCAAATGTGGTTCATAAGGGAAAACAGAACATTCGATTTACATATATATATATATATATTTGTTTATAAAAAAAGATGCCGTATTATTGCCAACGACACAACAACAACAGCAACAACATATATTTTATTTGCCAATCATGGCACCCAAAATGAGTGGAATAATCACAACTCTCCACAACAGATCAGATGACCAGAAATTAACAAATATAGGTCTGTGACACCATACGGCCATCAATAATGAGCAAAGCCATATTACATATTCAGCTAAAAAAGGCACCAAAATGACAAATGTCAACGAATTTAAACAAGAAAACTAACGTTCTTATTTATGTACAAAAATGAACGAACAATGAATATGTAACACCAACAAACAACAACCACTGAATTACAGGCTCCTGACTTCGGACAGGAACATATATACAGAATGTGATGAGGTTAAACATGCTACGGTCTTCCCCCCTAAACCTGGAACAGAGTTGTAACAGTACTTCATAACAACAAACTATAAAATTTAGTTGAAAAAGGCTTATTTAACTTTAAATTTATAACATGAATGTAAATAGAAATACATCTCAGTAACAAAAACATAATGGACGTTACCGTTACCCAACAAAAAAAGTCACTAAATACAGATCTGAGAGTACTTGCAGTTACTGACAGCTAGTTCAAAGCCACTAACAACTAATAACAACAAGAGTGCAAACACTGAAATGTCTCGCCCTCTTTACTAATCCTTGATACTATCTTGATAGACCTAAATATAAAGCTTTATTACAACTGTCACATAAACTCAATATTAACCAAGAAAATTAAAACATTGATCAATGAACCATGGAAATGAGGTCAAGGTCAGATAAACCATGCCAGGCAGACATGTACAGCTAACAATTCTTCAATATTACAAATATAGTTGACTTATTGCTTATTAATAAAGAAAAACAGACCAAAACACAAACACTTAAAACTTAGCAATGGACCTTGAAAATGAGGTCAAGGTCAAATAAAACCTGCGTAACCGACATATAGATCATAAAATATTTGCATACACCAAATATAGTTGACCTAATGCATAAAGTATTAGAAAAATAGACCATAACTAAAAAACTTAACTTTGACCACTGAACCATGAAAATGAGGTAAAGGTCAGATGACACCTGTCAGCTAGACATGTACACCTTACAATCATTCCATACACCAATTATAGTAGACATATTGCATATAGAATAAGAAAAAACAGACCAAAACACAAAAACTTAACTATAACCACTGAACCATGAAAATGAGGTCAAGGTCAGATGACACCTGCCAGTTGAACATGTACACCTTACAGTCCTTCCATACATCGAATATACTAGACCTATTGCTTATAGTATCTGAGATATGGACTTGACCACGAAAACTTAACCTTGTTCACTGATCCATGAAATGAGGTCGAGGTCAAGTGAAAACTGTCTGACAGGCATGAGGACCTTGCAAGGTACGCACATACCGAATATAGTTATCCAATTACTTATAATAAGAGAGAATTTAACATTACAAAAAATCTTAACTTTTTTTTCAAGTAGTCACTGAACCATGAAAATGAGGTCAAGGACATTGGACATGTGACTGACAGAAAGTTCGTAACATGAGGCATCTATATACAAAGTATGAAGCATCCAGGTCTTCTACCTTCCAAAATATAAAGCTTTTAAAAAGTGAGCTAACACCGCCGCCGCCGGATAACTATCCCTATGTCGAGCTTTCTGCAACAAAAGTTGCAGGCTCGACAAAAATCATGCATCTAACTTCAAAGAATTAGTTCATAGTTTTTTATACTTCTGTTGATTATATTTAATCTTAGTTTTTTCCTTCTGTTAAAAAGAGATTAAATAATAGACGCAATGTTCAACATATTTGTTTTAAGATGACAAATTTGTGTTACATTCGTTTAATTTATAATAATACACACAAACTAAAGAGACAGAAAGACAAAAGTTTGCCTCCAACGACAAGCAAGAATAAACCAAGAAACAGAAAACAGACAATTTTCCAATGTCCTATTTGGCTGGCTTTCATATTATTCCCATTGTTGTTATAAAGTAGACAAAAGCAATGAAGAATCGATAATAGTGTGGTGCTTGAATATGAAGAAAAGAGAATAACAGGCAAAATTAATAATAAAAAGTGAAAAATGGTATAGAATATTACAGAATACAGAAATGAAGAAACCACTTCCAGACCAGACCCTTTTATAAGTTGCACATTTTTTTATTTTTTTTTTGCCTTTTAAATCTTTCTGTTCGGACACCATATTGGTCCGACATCCCAATAGCCTGACGCCCTATTAGTCCGACGACCCATTGGACCGACACACGAATATGAGTAATCCGACACATAATTATTGAGCAATACTTTGTATGAATAATATTTATATTTCAAGAGGATAATCCCAATAGTTTAAAATGATCCTACTGAGATTCCTCAAAATAATATTTATTGGAGTACATGTGTTAAAAATTTGCTTAATGTCCAGTGGCAAATATTACATGCATGTTCAAAACAATTGTTAAATAAGTACAATAGGTAAGTCCTGTAAAAGATGTCATCTGGGGTGAAAGAAGGTCAATGAAACTTGGACTGCCACTGGACAACGAAAGCATATTGAAGGTGGACAGAAATTTGCCCTCCTGCATATTCAGACAAAAGGCCACCCATGGCCTCTAAAAGAGTTGTTGCAATAGTTATTAACCTGCAGAGATCATGGCACTCTCTTTCTATACATGCTATACGAGGCATCCGATTATAGGTGACCAATCTTACATATGTTGAAAATTAAACATCCCGCACAATTTTACTACCAATGTTTTTACTGTTTTTACTGTATCACATAAACATTATCCGTTGTGATGACAGACTTGCACTTCTGGTGACATTTTCTTAGTGAGAATGTGTTCACATATGGAACAAATCTTGTCCTTATGTCCCACGTAAGTGTCATCAATTACTCCTGAACCACTTTACAGAATTTTGTAAATCATCGATACAATCTTTATCTCATGATGTATTTTTTCAAAGGACAATTTACAAAGTGTTACGTCCATAATTAATACCATAACATGAATGTTGGGAAAAACAACTTTTTATAAATGCATGCAAAGTATTTGATGCAGTATGATCTATTGTTATAGGTATCTAAAAATGGATCCCACCAGAACACAAAGACTAAGTCTATGAGGAAAATAAAGTTTTATATCAACGACTAAAAATTGTCATGAACAGATAAAATATGAGATAGAGATAGAACTGGTATGAAAGGTAACAGTAGAACATTGACATAATTTGAAAGGTAGGTATATATATATATACATAGTTTTACACTCAATTATGATTTTTTTAGAGTAAGTATTTGCAATTATTCCTATAATTTTATTTCAATATCATGAAATGTTGTAATGTGTTCATATGACAACAAACCAACAACGAGCAAATTCAAAAGAATAAAGAGTAGAAATACAATTCTTCAACAATTGAAAGATATCATTAAAGTTAACAAAAAAGTCTACGGGAATAAAATTGAGAATGGAAATGGGGAATGTGTCAAAGAGACAACAACCCGACCAAATAAAAAACAACAGCAGAAGGTCACCAACAGGTCTTCAATGTAGCGAGAAATTCCCGCACCCGGAGGCGTCCTTCAGCTGGCCCCTAAACAAATATATACTAGTTCAGTGATAATGAACGCCATACTAATTTCCAAATTGTACACAAGAAACTAAAATTAAAATAATACAAGACTAACAAAGGCCAGAGGGAAGTACATATTCGTACACACAACTTCTCATTTAACTGTTTCACAGATTGCATTGATATTGTGCTCGAATAATCAGATTATATTAAAACATATGTGTTTTGGTGCCGATCCAAAGATGTCAGAGTGTTACAGCAGGACATAGTTGAACTTAGAAACATAAAGGAAATATAAACAAACATCTCCTTCTCTGTAACCGAATAACATATTTAAAAAATAGTAATATATTATAATCATTAATGAGAATTTCCACTGGTACTAATAATGAAAAAATTCACAAAAAGAATACTTTTATTATTTTTTTAAACTATTGCATAGTGTATAAAATAATAAAAAGTTGTAGGATTGTCACTGAGACAACTATCCACCAAATTTGAGACGATGTGAATGTGAACAATAATATACAACTGTGCAGACTTCAACAATGAGAAAACCCATACCGTATTGTCGGCTACAAAAGACCATGACATAAACAATATATGAAACAATTTAATTTAGAAAAATTAACGACCTAATTTATAACAAAACAAATTAAAAATGTTAAAAGTGCAGCCCGTATTGAAAACATGGAGATTTGCCATGAACCTAGACTTGGGACGCCAAAATTCTTCTCCAAATCGTATAAGATCAGGCCCTGAAGTCATAAAAAATTTTCTCAGTGCCCGGAGAAAAAAAGCGTGGTCGAAAATTGAAATCCAGCATTTTGATTGGTTGATTTGTTGATTTTGGAGTTTGAGTAAATAACTGACTCGAAAGTTTAATGACTTCAAGGCCAGTTTTCAAGTAGGTAAATCAAACATTGTTCCATTTTTTTTCTTTCAATTTTCTCCCTGTATAATATAAACCTTGTATAATTAACGTTATACCACCTTTAGCAATGCATGTACACTGATTCACATTATGTCATGGTTGACCTATGTTTAATCTTATTATTGGACTTTAACAAAATGATAAATGTTATAATCCACTTTTTCCTTTCCAGAAACAAGTTGGCAAAGATATATATCACATGCATAGGAAGAGCAGTGGAAAATAACATTGAAGCAGAATTATGAAACAGTTATTTTAAAAAACATTAAATTGAGAGAGAGAAAAACACATTTTTTTACTTTTTAATGCTGTTCATTCTTAAGATTACTGTTTATTGTATTTGCAATGGAAGTTTTTGCAGTTGATAAGAAGATAGAACTAAAAATTTGAGTTCTTCAGCTTGTTTTTATTCAGTCAATAAAAATCAATTTTGAAAAGCAAACCATATATGTTCAAAAATCAAAAAGGTTAATTATGTACCAAATGACCTCCGTCAGACATTAATCAGTCTGTTGGAAATCTTTCTTTAAATGTTTATACTTATTTTACAAAATGTACCTCTGTTTGTATGTCTGTAAGATTCAAATCCATCAGAGATTTCTGAGGAACTACAAACCAAGAGTTTCTGAAAGTCATCAGTCCTCATGTGAACATGCTATACTGAGTAATGTAGTTCTCACCCTTTCAACTCCCCGTTAACGGGATGCCTAAATATTGTAACACCAAATTTCATATATTCTTTTCGTAAAATACGCTCTGCAGTTTTATAAGAAAGAGTACAAGAGTTATGCATACATGTATTTAAGTTACTATTCACAATACACTCATTACAAGTGAATGAAATTGCAGCATGATTAATGTATACAAAAAAAAAAGAAATCTGTCATTAAATGTATTTTACCATTAAAAATCTTACAATGAGCATATGATTGGAAATTTATTTAATATGAGAAATTAGACTAAAAAAGTGGTCGTATTCTGAATATTCGCTCAGCTCACAGTAAAAGGAGAAAAACATACACTGTTCAGTCTGAAGGTACCTGTTCATGTAGGGGGACATGTCTTATAGCAGATTCTCTCCTTGTGGTGAACTAGCATGTTAAAAAGGAGCTCAGTGCATTATTGGTCTAGTTCTGTACAAAGTATGTTAATTACATTGTATTTATATCTGAGTATCATGTCCTCTTCCTGCACTTAACTTGCCACTGGATCACATAACATCAATCCATCCACCCATCTTCTCAAAAGTAATATACCGAGTTCCAATGTTCAATATGTTCTGATTTGACTCAAGCAAGATATAAATACATGTAATATGGTATTGTCAAATAGAAGTATTAATAAGTATTAAAAACATAAACCTTATAGACCACACAAGATGCAATTCTGACAATAAATATGACATAAAGCCAGAATATTTAAAAAAAAAAGAAGGCTAAAGTAACTGTCGAAGAGCTGGATCTAAAGCAAAACCACTTCAGGACAACAAAAATCAGAGAAATAAAAAAAAACATAACGAAAACATTAACATGTCACGATATAGAAAATGAATGGAAATGGGGTTAGTGTCAAAGAGAACAATTAACCCACTCCAAATATACAAAACAACAAGGCATCACTATACAGATATATTCTGATTTAAAAAGTGTTATAATGAAACAGTACTGAAGAAATCTGTAATGAAACACTACTTACGAAATCAGTACTGAAACAGTACTGTCAAAATCAGTACTAAAACAGTACTGTCAAAATCAGTACTGAAACAGTACTGACAAAATCAGTACTGAAACAGTACTGTCAAAATCAGTACTAAAACAGTACTGTCAAAATCAGTACTGAAACAGTACTGTCAAAATCAGTACTAAAACAGTACTGTCAAAATCAGTACTGAAACAGTACTGACAAAATCAGTACTGATTTCATTGAAAGTATAACATTATAAGTTTTCAGTCTTTCCTAACAGTACTGATATACACGAGGGTAGAAATGTACCAAAAAAGTGTGGGTAAATTATTGGTAGTGTATACTTTTTGGACCTTTTGGATTATAGCTCTTCATCTTTTATATAAGCTTTGGATTTCAAATATTTTGGCCACGAGCATCACTGAAGAGACATGTATTGTCGAAATGCGCATCTGGTGCAAGAAAATTGGTACCGTAATTTAATTTATAAAATCTTTAGTCACATTAATGACAATTTAAACATTTCCTCTTGTTTATAATTTCTTCATCGTTTACTATTTAGAATATTGCAGCTATCTTTATAAAACTGAATTCCTGCAATTATTATCATTCTCAGTTGAATATTTAACTGAAACTTGTTACATTCGTATAACTTTTTCATACCATTTATATATCGTCCCTTTAAGGAAGCTCGCAGAAAAAAATCAAAAATTTATTTTTCATTACAAATTTTATTAATTACCTTTAGTAGTTGTTACTTTATCATATGGTACAAAAATCATTCCAAAAAATTAAATTCGTGTTGGCCCCAGGTGACTTTTAAAATGTAGATATCATTGATAAAGCTCTAAATTATCTCCCTTTGGTACAAAAATGCCATTTTTTGGCATTAAAATTGAAATATCTTTTTTAACTCATCGGTAACCTATATTTTTTATTGTTGTTTTCGAATAAGCTGTACATGAACTAAATAATTGTAAAATTTACGCGATTTCTGTAATTTAGTTCTTTTTTATTTCGATATTACCGCGTTTTCTCCTATTAGTTCAACAGAAAAAAAGGACATTAACAAAAATGTATGCTTCTTTCAAAGGCAGATTGTTAGCGTAAATGAACGGTGACCCCATTTTTTTATTTCATTTTTTCTATTAAGTATCAGATAAAGTACATTTATAGAAAAATATAGCGAAATCCTATATTGAATAAAAAAATGATTTAGATCCGCTAGCCCACTTAAGTATTTTCTTTTAACAGCTCGATAACAAAAGTTCTTATGTACAACTTCTGGTACTATAGATTTACGTTTATTTGGGGTTAATTATTGTAAAACCTAATGAACCGTCTAACACTGATAGTGACACTTGATGATAAAATGCAATCATTGGGAAAAGTACTTGATTTTAAATAAGACAATAAACGTTGTGTTAAATTATTTAATCTTAATTCTTAATTAAAGAAGAAGAGTTATGTCCCTTGTTGCTTAGGCTCGTTGAGATAGCACTCCGTTAAAAAAGTTTAATTATTAATGAAATAGAGGTAAGATGGAGCCACAACTTGAAGCAATATGTAAGCGTATGAATGCTGATCATATGGAACGCCTACTGAGTGTTTTACAAAACGAAGAAAGTGAATCTAACGGAGATGAAGTGAATGAACATAATCAAAACAAATAAAAAAAAGAGCGTCTTTCAATCAATCTGAGACACCTCAAAATAATAATCCCGAAAACTTTGTAAAACCCATCTTTCTTAAAGACGAAGATGTACATGGTTCAGTAAACCCCCCAAGAACTCTTTGGCTCACAAATGTAGAGATATACAATGCCATAGGTACCAAAGTTCCAGCAGAATGTTTTTACGGTATTCAACGGATCAGAGAGATGTGGCGCCTTTATATGGACCACGAGGAGTACAGACTGTCTTTGTTAGTGACAGGGCTTAACCTGCGTGGTAGGCAGGTGTCCCTATATTCGCAAAATCCTCTCAATCCTGGTAGGCTTCAAGAAAATACTATTCGTATTAAGGTGAAGAATGTCCCTCTGTCCACTGACGACGGAAAAATCCACAGAGCCCTAACTCTACAAGGGTGTGACATTCAAGACCTTTTCCGAGAATATCTGAGAGTCAATGGCGAGTTAACTGCTTGCCAGACTGGTGAAAGAGTGGTAATAAGCAAGGTACTAGACAAGACCATACCAAGAAATCTGCAGATAGGCAAGGCTAGGGTTTTCCATGCTGGACAACCTGAGTTCAACAGAAGCATCAATTATGAAAACAATTTTAAAACCTTTTTCATTAAAAGAAACGTCCACCAGCAGTGGCATCGACCCAGTGGTGTAAATAGTTATCAAAGGTACCAGGATTTTAATTTAATACGCCAGACGCGCGTTTCGTCTACATAAGACTCCCCAGTGACGCTCATATAAAAACAGTTGTAAAGCCAAACAAGTACAAAATTGAAGAGCATTGAGGACCCATAAAATTGGCTTATTTTTTTAGGTCATTTTCGTCATATACTTCTTAATGTGTGTATGAACCGATTTGTCGTTGGCCATTTTGTTTTTGTGTGGCTTCGGCACTTATTGCAAATGAAAATAAGAAAAAGCGAGCATAAAATTTATGACGTTTTATTTTTATTTTGTTGATTGATACATCCAACACTGAATTAGTCAAATATTTCTCGGACAAGTTTTAAAGTGGATCATACTAACACAACTAGAGATAAAAATATCATAAGTACATAACGGAAATAAAATTGAGAAGTGTTAAAATCATATACACCATAGGAAGTCAGTGTTGTCAAATAGTCTGATCAATTAACTTAACGTGTCAGTTTATATCTTGAAAGATCTAATTGTAAGTAAATATCTTCTTTTATTTGATTGGTAATATATGATTATAATAAGCTTTAAATATTACAAATATATATAGAAAATCAAAACTGATCTTCTTACATTTTGTGTAAAAAGATTTGTATGTACAGCTGTTAAAAATATTAACAATCTTTTTCAAAGGCGTTTGAGAAAATTCCTTGAAATTTCACTTTGTATTATTGAGACAGTATTGGTTTCATAGTTGATTCGGATCAAGTCTATTTTGAAATTTGAAATCTATATGACATAAATTCGAAAGACTCTTTTTACATTTCGGTCAATTACACATTTTTTTATCCAAAAATTGAAATTAACTCCTGAATAGCGTTGTCCTTCTTGTCTTTTGAATTGCGTTGAAACTTTCTGTCATAGAAAAATGAAATTGCTTCCTGCATAGCCATTTACATCAGTTTTCCTACTTATACTTTGAATTTTCGGTGAAATTTTCTGTCATAGATGCGCATCGTTTATATTTAACCACACAGTATTTGTAATTACGCAATGGAAATTTTGTCTTGAAAAATGTTTAACTTTACCGTGCATTGTTTTGATTTGTAAATGTTATAATCGACTAGAAACTGAAAGAAAGTTATGACTTCCAAATATATTTGCGACTTTTGTTTAGCTATTCTAAAACAGATGTCGTATTAAAACACGTAAAAATATACAATGTTTTTTTTTTGTGACAGGTTCTTGTAATGTCGCTTTTTTACAATGAATTCCAATTTTTAAGTAAGCATGTTGAAATATCAAAGAATTCATCTTATTTCGTAGCAAAAATAAGACCAATGAAATTGTGCATATCTTTTGAATATCCCGACTATGGAGTTCCTTATAGCAAAGCAAGGTCGTTAAACACATCGGTAGTAGAAGTATCGAATGTTTTTTTACTATGGGAGCACAATATTTGATGGCAGTTGTTATCTTGTAGTTCGTTTCTGTGCGTGTTGCATTGTAGTTTGTTTTTTGTTCCCTTCAGTGTTTTGTTGTTTCGTTGTTTTCCTATTATAGTTGATGTGTTTCTCTTTGTTATAGTTTGTAACCCGGATTTGTTTTTGTATCAATTGATTTATGACTTTTGAACAGCGGTATACTTCTGTTGCCTTTATTTATCCTAAACATTAGGTCCGATTATCATTTCAGCTCCTGACAACCGTTTACGCATGAGTAGTAAACTTTTTTCTACAGTTAATGCCATGATTATACGTTTGTACATGCAAAACGTTTCCTTGTTTTTTGTTTTTATACTATTGAAATGCATTTTAGAACTTCCAAAGTATCTAATATTAATCGACAGAATTCAAAAATTCAAATCATTGATATATTCATCTAACACGAATTGACTGGGTTTAAAAATTCTCATCACCAGCATAAGAGTCAGACATGAATTTATTTAAGTGATCATTTATCTTCACTGGTATAAATATCTGACATTTATTGAATAAAGAAACGCACAAGTGTGTATGAGTGGGAAGACAGGAACATTTTTCCTTATTCAACTTTTGACTAACAATGGAGATAGCGTCACAGCTGATGTAAATTAAAATTCTCGTGATGTTCTTCCCTATGTACTTGAACAATAGTGTGTATTCATTTTCACACATTATTTTTCATTTATTATTTTTAGAAATCTTAATCGTATTTTATTCAGCTGCGTATATAAGTTTTTGTGATTTTTGTTTTAATTTCCGTGTGCACCAAGTGGGATGCACTTTGTTTCTGATGCCTGCATGGTTATTTTTATCCTTTCTACAGGCAGATTTTATGTTCATGTTTGTGTTATGCAGTATGTATGTCGACCTCTAATTTTGGTTGAGTTTATTTATCAACGATGTGAATAAAGGTAAGAGGAGCAATAGTAGATCTCCTCTTACAATATAAATTTCAAAATGACATATATTTTCATTGTTTCCTCTTTACTGATATTCACCTGATATAAATTTATATTGAATTTAAAGATCACTCTAGTTGTCACTTGATTAACGAACAGTTCTTGATGAGAAACAAATATTTGAAATTTGTCTATCATTAGTTTTGTTAAACAACTGGAACTGCACGGGTAACAGGTAGCAGATACAAAGTGCAACTCGATTAGTGCTCACGGAAATAGAAATAAAAACAGTCTCAAAACTTATATATGAAGCTATAAAATGCGATCAGATTTCTAAAAATATAATAAATGAAAACCAACAGAAGAAAAAAACTAATCAAACTATTGTTCAAGTACAAAGGGAATAAAATCGAGATCTTTTTTACATCAAGTGTTTTTTTTTGTCATCAGTCAATTTATGTTATATACCTGTAGCAATGATTAGATTGTTTTTTTTTTTAAATTTATTTTGGAAGCATTTAAATGCATTACAACAGTATTGAAACAAAGAAACAAGTTAACAAACAACATATAAAGATGTATAATTATGGCATTAATTGTAAAAAGATTTTACTTATGCTAAAACGGTTGTTAGGAGCTGAGATGACAGTCAGAACTAATGTTTTTGAAAGGATAAAATTGTTCTCTCACAGCTAAAAATCATTCGATACTACTACCACTGAATTGTTTAACGACATTGATTGGCTATAAGGAACTCGCATAGTCGGGATAATCATAAGATATGTTCAATTCCATTGGTCTTATTATTGCTACGAAATATGGTGGATCGTTTGATACTTCTACTACGGAAGTGTTAAACGCTAGTTTAACGACTTTAACACTTGTTTGAAAATTTAAATGAAAAACAAATGTTTGAAATTTGTTCTACAACAGTTTTGTTAAACGCCTCGAATGGCATGATTAAAGGAATCATACATGTCTTGTTATGGTCAATGTTGTCATTTGGTCGATGTTTCATGAACGTGAAACAAAAAACTCTTTTTGATTGTTACTTACTTGTAGATCAATATATTTGAGGTGTATACATTAATTTGATTTGGAACTTTCCATTTTGAATTTTTCTCGGAGTTCATATTTTTGTGATTTTACTTTTCACTTATCATACATTTGAAGGAAGTTGCATTTTATTCTATTTGATAAAAGCAATACAGTGTTTGGACTTTGTAGCTAGGAAGAAATGTTTCTAAAGTATTGTGAGCTGAACGAAAGCATGTTTTGTGTTTTATTTGTACATACGTTACAAGGATCTACTTCTTTTTTAAAATCAATTAATTTATTCTGAAAAGACAAATAAAAAGGTAGATCTCTGGTTTTAATAAATTAGAGGCAATTGACTAAACATAAGATTGAATTACTTAAAAAAAGCATATACACATTAAATTGATGTCATATATGTATTAGACAAATGAACAGCTACGACCTTTAAACATCAATTCAAACATAATTCATATTTTTTCCTGTATCAAAATTCCTAAAAGAGTTATTTTTTTAAAGCAATATGTATTTTACTTGATATTTTGTTATATATATGTCATAATTAATATGACCGTATCGATGGTCTCGTGTAAGAGTTATACAAAGTGTGTTATCCATTCAAACACGTTAGTTCTGGCTGTCATTAACGCGCGTCTGGCGTTAATTCAAAATTTGATCCTGATATCTATGATGAGTTTATTTTCAGCTCCTGACAGCCGTTTTAGCATGAGGAGTAAACTTGCATTATGCCATACTTAAACATGTGTACACGTTATTTGTGTCTTTGTGTTAAGACTGGTGTGATGCATTTGAATACTTCCATCCTATATCAATTGACTGAACTGAAAAATTCGAATTACTGGTTTATGTATCTTGCATGAATTGACTGAAGTTAAAAATTCTCATCACCAGTATATTACAGTCAGACATGAATTCATTTAAGTGTAAATTTATTTACACTGGTAAAAATATCTGATATTCTTTTTATAAAGAAACTAACAAATATAATATGTATAAGTGTAAGACAGGAAAATTTCCCCCATAAGTTCGATATTTGATTAACAATGAAGATAGCGACCAGTTGATGTAAAATTATCTTGAATTTCTTCCCTGTGTACTTGAACAATAGTTTTATCAGTTATTTTCATCTTTTGTTTTTCATTTCTTTTATTTGAGGCATCTGATAGCATTTTATTCAGCTTGATATATAAGTTGGAAACTGTGTTTTTCTATTTCCGTGATTTGCACTTTGTATCTGATACCTGCATGGATATTTTCATTATGCAATTCGAGTTGTTTAACAATCAAGTAAATACCAGGGTGCTCTTTAAATTAGATTTTAATTTATGAATTAGGTGAATGTCAGTAAAGGGGAAACCAAAAAAAATAAATTATTCTGCTAAACTCAAAGAATGGGAAATTATTTCATGTCATTTTGAAATTTATAGGTTAAAAGGAAATCTACTAATGTTTCTCTTTATTTTATTCACAACGTTTATATATAGACACACATACTGAATTAACAGAGCATATAAATAAAATCTGCCTGTTGAACTCTAAATAATTCATAGAAAAGGTTACAAGGAATCACACATGTCTTTGTTATGGCCAATATTGTCATTGGGTCGCTGTTTCATTGACGTGTGCACAGAAACTCCTTTAAGTCACATACTATACGTGATTGTTACTTACTGGTCGATTCAATATCGTTGGGGTGTATTGACTCACTTGCATTACATTTGAAGGAAGTTTTATTTTATTTTATTTTAAAAAAGCAAAATATAGTGTTCGGATTTTGTAGGTAGGAAGAAATGCTTCTATAGTATTGTGAGCTGAACGCAAACATGTTTTTGTCTTTTAATTTGTAAATACATGACAAGGAATTTCCTTCTGATTTATCCATTAATAAATTATAAGAAGACAAATAAAAAGTTAGATCTCTGGTTTTAATAAAACAACGGCAAATTGACTAGGGGGAGTTAATTTATAAAACATATAAACATTATATGGATGACATACGACAAACGAAAAGCGACGACCTATAAACATCTATTCATTTATATTTCATTTTTTTTTACTGTATCAAAATTCCTAATATAGTTCATAATTTATATGACCGTATCGATGGTCTCGTGGTAGCGTGTTTGCCTCGAGTGCAGGAGTCATGGGTTGGAACTCCGGACGGTTCACACAACAAAAACTTCAAAATTAGTTATCCGCTTAGCACGCAGTTTTTAAGAGGAGACCAAAGACTGATTGTCGGCTCGGAGTAAGAATAATATGAGCGGGTAAGGTGACATGTCTTCCTGCAGACTGTTACCTTGTGAACTTCATGTGACACGTTGAAACTCCGGCTCAGCATGTCTATCTAGTAAACAGTAAGGGTATTATTCAAAGCTCGTTAACATGTTCTCGGCCTTAATATGCATTCAATTTTCCGCTGGACATTAAACGGCCATCCATCATCATCTTCTACATACTTGATAAAGTCAAACAAGTTTAATCTTCTCAAAGTATTACAAATACAGTGAAACGTAACATCCATAGATTCCTTCATATTCAAATGAAACATTACAATGATTTGTTAACTACTTTTGCAAAAGTTTACATTTAGATTCAGAAAAAAACTCCTATAGTTAACTAAAGGTAGTAAATAAATAAACCTCAATAGCATCATACATGTTTCAATCAATGCCTAAAAAAAATGAAAAAAAAGTTAAAAAACAAAAATACCGAAATCCTAGGAAAATTCAAAACGGAAAGTTCCTTAACAATTGGCAAAATCAAAAGCTCAAACACATCAAATGAATGGGAAACAACTGTCATATTCCTGACTTGGTACACTACATCCACAAAATAACTTATCTTTAGAATTAAAATAACATTTTATGAATATTGTGCGACCGAAAAGGTTTCTGGACTGACCATTTCCAAGATTGCTCACACTCAAAAATATGAAAGCCAAGGATGTATAACTACTCTAATACTTCATGACCTATCTGACAAAACAGAAGTCTAAATACAAATCCAAAACCACCTTCAAATAAATCATTTTAATCATAAAGTAATTGCTTTTTCTGGATCTTAATTTAAATTTTTCTTAATTTGTTTTTAATAATTAAGTTGATCATCATCACCTGACCCAAAGACGAACCATGGTTTGATTAATGTGTCGTAGCTATTAATCTTTCACTCTGTTATTAGATTATCAAATGAAATAGAAATGATTGTTGATGTATGTTGTATGAACAAATGTAAAAGGAAAAGAAAACTTTAGAAATTTCGTATAGGAACTTCACCCCCTCATCACCCCAACCCGCCAAAAAAGTTTAACCCATCACTCTCTTTGAAAAATTCACGTACCAAGTCAGGAATACGACAGTTGTTTTGTTCACTGTTCCTATGTTTGATAACGTTTGATTCTGTTAGTGTTTACAAACTTTTCCTTTTTTGAATTTACCTTAGAGTTCGTATTTTTGTTATATTCTTTTGTTATGTAAATATGCATTTTACACGTCCTTATGTCTGCATACTAAAGACATAATAGAAGAAACTTAATGTAAAGTATACAAGGCATCATATGCTTAAGTCATTATGCCTGCATGCAAACAGGTTTATGCTGACCGCCAATTTTGCGCAATAATTCCAACGTGTGCAACAAACAAAATTATGTATAAACCTACTGCGTATCAAGTGAATAACAATTATCAGCGACAAGCAAAATTTAAAGGTTTCTTCAAGATGTAAACTTTTTTCTTTTTGTTGATAAAAATTCGAAAATACGAATTAATTCGATGTTATTTAGAACCTTTTGTTTTATAAAGACAGAAAATATGATTTTATGGACAACATAATAATGAAATGAACATATGATGGATATGATTGAATTATTCTCTAAGTGACTGTTTGTTTTTAATAAAGCAAAATAGTTATTTTTTTTCAGTTTTCGTTGATTATTTAACAAATCTTTAATGCAAAGATTATATTAAGTATGTTTGACAATATTCACTAATTATATTTCATACATCAGAAGTACTTTACACAGTTATGGATATTTTTCAGGCCTATTATGGAGAAAATCTACAGTATACTTTTCATAATGGCATGCCCTGTCACCGTCAATAGATGCCCTACCTTATGTAGATGCTCGGACACGAATGTTAATTGCATGTCCAGATCTCTTACGACAGTTCCATCTAATATACCGAGCTCAACAACTAAATTGTAAGTATTTATTTTCAAAAGTGTTTCTTTAACTAAAAACAACATACGTCAGTATTTTTGTGCTCATGAACAATCTTATTTGTTTCGATGTCCACAACAAACGTCAGAAAGTATTTTCAATCAAATATTGTTGTGAGTCAAATCTGATGATACTATCTAGAATACCCGTTGCAGTTTAACTGAAGGATAAATATTCCCTCACTTTGAAATTATTAGTAACATTTTGGACATTTTAATGTCAATATTTGCAATATCAACGTTAACAAAAACAAAGAAAAGACGACTGTATTTTGACGCTTTGTACGTGACATTCTTGTCGTGAAAAAAACTGTTCACGCGCAAACAAAATTTCAGTAAAATAAATTTTTTAACGAAAATTTGAAGCTACAAAAATAAAGAAAACCCGTTTTTAAAAATTATAAGACTTTTTTTAGTAGCGTCAAAACTAAACAAATGAGTGTGCATGCAGTTACTTATGATCTTTTTCGAAACAAAATTATATATATTATGATGTTATTGTATTTGTACTTGTTCATCTACATTTAATTGTTCTAAAAATAGTCCGTAAACTTTGTAAATACTTACACCACATCAAATAAAGAGTTGCTGTCTTACTTAATGAATAAATCATCAATAAAAGACCAAAAGACAATTAAAAATCACTGGACTCAAAAATTATCCTAAACGACACCTTAACGTTAGATTTAAAAGGCTTCTGAGCCACTGAAAGTTCTTTTATATTCATTTTGTAATTCTTGTAGTCGAAATTAATAAAAGAAGTTATCATGTACATGTGTTATACCTGTGATACATTCAGTTTGCTTGTCAAAGTCGAGAACTCGATGTTTTTTTTTTGTCCTATCGTTTTAAATTTTGAAAAAAATTCGATGACATATCATTAAAAGGTTTTTTAAAATATTCATTTTTTTTTTACTAGAGTCGATTTAGAGCTTAGAATATTGTTTAGTCATATTTTAATCCTTCAAAATATCATGGCTAAATTTGTCAAAGAAATTGGATTTTTCTAAGTTTTAGAGCAGGCCTTGATATTGTTTTCATTTTGTTTTAAACAATTACGCTATTATTGTATAATTACTATTTATCATATAAATTAACCAGTGTTCAATCATCTCTGTCTCACTTCCAATAGCCTCATTTCTATTCCATACTGTTTGTATTGCTAAATTACAAGGCTTGACGCAAGATTAATGCAAGTAAATTGATTCGGCAAAAAAAAAATATTTGCCATCATGTGCTGATGGTTTGCTGATACATTGAATGCACATTTTGCTACAGTAATTATGTAATGATTTAATTTATCATTTTATAAACAGTTAAAAAAAATATTTTTATTAAGTTTTGTACATATAAAGTATGTTGATAACTATTTTAAGGAAATGAAAAGTTCAAGTTGATATGATTGATGTGATAAGATAATTTAAGTGATTTGAATTTTGTCTATCGAGAGGTTACTGACAAGATATATAACGGGAGGAGGATTGATTATATTCCTATTGAAATTGAAACCAATATCCCTAAAGAGGAATAATACCCCTAACAGTCAGGTGATATACATATTGGGTTGGTAATTAACATTTTCAGAACAACCAGACCACTGTGCCTTAGACAATTTTCATGTGACTCTTTTTTTTTGTCTTGGTTTTTTTTTACGGGTATCGACTCGATTCCAAGTTGATATAAAACAATAATCAATAAATATCGATGCATTACCCCCAAAAAAATTATTAATATGTTTTTATCAATTATAGCTGTAAATGTGCGAACAATTTGGCAAAGTTTTTGGTTAATAACTGCTGCATGAAGAAGGCAATATCCCGACAAGTCCGAAATTTCCGACAATAATTTACAAAGGGGTAACACTGGGTCGTTAATGGAGACGTTCTGTCTTATCGATCATAGCACCATCCATAAAAATCAAATGGTCGGTCCTTAACGAAGAAGTTTTTTAAAACATTTTGACAAGTGATAAATTCGTAGTATTAAAATTTAGTTAATGCAAATCAAATTTGAATTATGTGTGAACGCAGCATTAGAATGTTATTATCATTATACTTTTTTCATATGCATGTATATGATACTTTAATTTTCAAACGATTTGTTGATTGAAATACTTTTTTTCAATCCACATCAAAATAAAAATAAAAATGGTGTATGATAACATAATGAATAAATTATCAATCAAAGATCAAAAGGCAATTAACAGAAAAGCATTCGACTCAAACAATATCAACATCGACACCGATTGGTAAGATTTATAAAGCTTCTGACCTAATTGAAGTTCTTGTACATACTTCTTGTTAGTTTAACCATCGAAATTAAAAGGAGAAGCTTGATATATAATACACATTTGGTATGCCTGCGGCACATACATTGTGCTTGTCCTATATAGAGAACTCACCAAGAGATGTCTTTTGTCATATTGTATTATTTTTCAAGTTAATGACAGATCATTACTGTCGAAAGTTGATTATCATTTCCGAATCCATTACTTCTTATCAATTCTCTAGCGTAACCAATTCCCAGTAAAACGACTGTCGGTTTTACGTTTTGACAATAAATCAACAGAATTTTATAAAGATAATTTCATATTTTTTTCTTTTTTTATTCTATAATAGCTGGACATGATTATATCCACACCGTTCACATCTATATTGAGATATTTGAGAATTTAACATCCGTTTAATATAACTTAAATAGGATATAAGCATTCGTGTATTTATTTTTTATGTTTCTGTTATGGTTTAGGTTGGATAGTGTGTTATATCTTATCGTCTGTAGTCAAAATAATTATAAAATTGCCATTCAATAACATCATTGTCATGAAAATTGTTTGGACGAGTATTGTGAAAATAATTGTATAAATTTCGAGATTGCATGTTAGTTACGTAAGCGCGTCATTGGTTGTGATATCTTGTGGTGTCTGTCGTTGATGGAAAATATTCGATGTTGTTCTGTTGTGCGGTTTGATTGTTGTGTTGACTATTATGTTTATATGTTTGCGCGTTTCTCTTTGATGAATGTTCTTGCGTGTGTTTGTGCTGTATTTCTTTCACCTAATGTTGTCAATTTAGCGATATGTTTTAACATTGTCATAAAGCGGGTGGTTCTGCTAGCTATTAAACCAGATTCAACCTACCATTTTTTCTTAAAATGTCCTGTACCAAGTCAGGAATATGGCGGTTGTTACCAAATAGTTCGTTTCTATGTATGATAACGTTTGTTTTTGTTGCATTTCAGCTTTCTTGTTGTTCCTTTGTTTTCCTCTTATAGTTGATGTGTTTCCCTCGGTTTTAATTTGTAACCCGGATTTGGTTTCTCTCAATCGATCTATGACTTAGCTTTCGTTTTTGCTAATGTGCTTTGTCTATATACATTTTTGTTTTTCTTTGTTGACATATTTGTTTGTTTTATAGCGATTAAGATTATAACACAAAGTTGACTGCTGTACGCTTATTTCTGACATTTTATACTACCGAGCCTTTATTTAGCCCCTCTTATTAACTCAAAATTTTACATTGGTAAATACATATTTTATTTAATGTTAAATCATTACAAATTATTTAAATTGAATAGATAATGGTATTTGTGATTTATGTAAAAAGACGTACATTATTATACAGAATTTATTTATTTTGTTTTGAAAAGTTTAAAAATTCTAATTACCAAAATTTAGAACCTTTGAAATTTATATATATAGTATTTAGCAACCAACATGTCATAGTATTAAGTAGTCTGAGTGCTGGCTACCATTAGTCGTACTAATCCACATCTATAAGATTAGCGCAATTGCCACAAACCAGCTCAATTTCAGATTGCTTACCAAAATAAATAATATTAAGCGCTTAAGGTTTTATTTGAACAATTATATATATTTTTTTAAACTCTTTCCGCTTCATAAGGTGTAGATTGTTTTAGCGTTATTACATTTGGCATCCATCGTCAACCAGTCAATAAACTAGTATTATCTCTGGTACGCATTCCCGAATCCCCAGTAGAATTGCTCTTGCTACAGATGTATAATTATGTTGATTTTATAACTTACAATTAAGCTGTTCATAGCCTTGATCGTCTAGTCGTTGGTAACGAATGTCATAACCGTGATATTTTATTAACAGTATGAAGTTCAAACCTTGTACCCGGAAAAAAAAAATTCATCGTAATTTTTTCTCGACCGAAAAATTGTTTTAATCTTAGAGGTATTATATATTTCATTTTCTTACAAAGGTGTCCTTTCAATGTTGACGTGATGTATATTTGGACCATTTATAATCAAACAAAGAAAAATTTATTGATAGAATGATAATATTGTAAGACGAAAACCATTAGTAAGCATTTGCATCGATGAAAAGGAAAATGAAAGTCATTGAACGTTGAAAGTGACATGTGTTATGGGCATATGGATGTTTATTTATCAAGGAATTATATATATATATCATAGCTTACAAAAGCGAATTATCAATGAGACAGACATCCAGTTTATTTACATGTATTTTTAAAGCGCTTTAAGAGTATGATTTAAATATTGATTTATGTCAGCACTCGTGGTATAGTGGTATCATGTATAAACTGAAGACTCTACTGATTTACGATGAAAATACGCGCAAATTCGAACCCTTCATATGCAACTCGTTTTTGAGAGGATAAAGGGTCGTTAAAAGTTAAAAAAAAAAAAAACCCTCTTAAACGTTGTACATATATTCAAGTTCAAATTTAGATTAATAAAGATACACAGGGGGCTTTGCAATTATGAAATGGTTGATTCTGTGTATTCTATAAAATTATGTATTTTCACAACACGGTGTCTCTTTGTTTTCCAGTCTTTTATAAAAATATCGTCAGTTCGAATGAATACTCCCATGTACAATTATTTACTGACAACTCTTGCGTATTTACTAAACGGAGGAAATGTTTTAACCGATGCTTTAACATATTCAAAGATTCAACACAAATTTCCAGAGATCAGTTTCATTAAGATCCTTGTCTTACTTGTGAGAAATGCACTTTGTACTTATTTTGTTTTTCAATGTTTGTGTTGTTCCAACCAGTAAAAATCCTATTTGTCATAATATCTTGATTTCATTTAAATTTGTAACATCGGTTAAGTCCTATGGTAAGTGAATTATATTTACTGATGGTTTAGTATATGATGATGTATTAGGGTAAGAGAAGTAACATGTACAGATGGTTTTGTATTTGATGATGCCTTTTTGGTTATACAATTACCATGGTCTGATGGTTTTGCATTTGGTGATGTCTTTGGGTTATGCTATTAACATATACCGATGGTTTTGTATTTGGTGATGTCTTTGGTTCACGCAATTAACATACCGATGGTTTGTTTTTGATGATGTCTTTGGGTTATGCAATTAACATGTACCGGTGGTTTTGTATTTGGTGATATTCTTTGGGCTATACAATTAACATGAACCGATGGTTTTGTATTTGGTGATGTCTTTGGGTTATACAATTAACATGTGTCGATAGTTTTGTATTTAAGTGATGTCTTTTGGCTATACAATTAACATGTACCGATGGTTTTGTATTTGGTGATATTTTTTGGGTTATACAATTAAGATGTACCGATGGTTTTGAATTTGGTGATGTCTTTGGGTAATACAATAACATGTACCGATGGTTTTGAATTTGGTGATTTCTTAGGGTAAGAGAAGTGACATGTACCGATTGCTTTGTACTTGGTGTTTTCTTAGGTTTATTCAATTATCATGTACTGATGGTTTTGTAATTGGTGATGGTTTTGGGTTTTACAATTTACATGTACCGATGGTTTTGTATTTAGTGATGTCTTGTGTAAGAGAAGTAACATGTTCCGATGGTTTTGTATTTGGTGATGTCTTAGGGATAGAGTAGTAACATGAACCGAATGTTTTGTACTTGGTGATTTCTTTGGTCTACACAATTAACATATACCGATTGATTTGTATTAAGCGATGTTTTAGTGTATAAGAAGAAACATGTCCTGATACTTTTGTATTTGGTGATGTCTTACGGCAAAAGTAGGAACATATACCGATGGTTTCTTTTGGATTTGGTGATGAATTTTGGTTTTACAATTAACATGTACCGATGGTTTTGTATTTGGTGATGTCTTAAAGTACTACAATTAGCATGTACCGATCGTTTTGTATTTCGTGATGTCTTTCTGTTTTAAAATTAACATGGACCGATGCTTTGTACTTAGTGATGTCTTAGGGTAAGAGAAGTAACATGTATCGATGGTTTTGTATTTGGTGATGTCTTAGGGTTATACAATTAACATGTACTGATGGTTTTGTATTTGGTGAGTCTTTTGGTTATACAATTAACATGTAATGATGGTTTTGTATTTGGTGATGTCAGGGTAAGAAAGGTAACATAAACCGATGGCTTTGTTTTTAGTAATGTCTTTGGGTTATACAATTAACATGTACCAATGGTTTTATATTTGCTGATGTCTTAGGGTAAGAGAAGTAACATGTACATGTATCGATGGTTTTGCATTTGGTGATGTCTTAGGGTTATACGACTAACATGTACCGATGATTTTGTATTTGGTGATGTCATAGGGTTATACACTTATTATGTACTGATGGTTTTGTAATTGGCGATGTCTTTGGAACACACAATTTACATGTACCGATGGTTTTGTATTTGGTGATGTCTTTGGTTATACAATTAACATGCATTAAAAATACCATGACCTTGTTGATAAATATTCCGTATCAACTTCACAAATAATACACGACAGTCTTGTAGTAAAGATACTGACGTTGTTTAACATCTTAATTACGTGTTATTATGTTCTTTTATTGGTCTTTGTCAATTATTACTTCTACTGTTTAGTTTATGTTTGTTAATATCCATTTGACGTGGCTCGATATTTATACATCCCGTCAATGTGTTATTTTTTTGTATTCTTAGCTTTCGTTTTTGCTAATGTGCTTTGTCTATATACATTTTTGTTTTTCTTTGTTGACATATTTGTTTGTTTTATAGCGATTAAGATTATAACACAAAGTTGACTGTTGTACGCTTATTTCTGACATTTTTTACTTTTATGTCTGTGTGTTTTGTTCACACATCGTTGTCAATATAATGAAACTTGATGCGACTATTATACAAGTGAGAGATTTTTTTAGCTATAAAATCAGGTTTAATGCACCATTGTCTGCATAAGAAAATGCCTGTACCAAGTCAGGAATATGTCAGTTCTTATCAATTTGTTTGATGTGTTTGAGCTTTTGATTTTGCCATTTTATTAGAACTTTCCGTTTTGAATTTTCCTCTGAGTTAGGTGTTTTTGTTATTATACTTGTTTCAATGGTTCTAACAGATGTTTATGATACAATAAACTAGATCCTTTACTCAGAATGGGGATGTACGGTTTGTGTTGATGGTTAACTGTTGCATTAAACTTCACATTCTATAATATTCATGATAATTGTTCAATAACTTTGAAAAGTTAATTTGAAGTCTGATTTTGTTAAATACGCTCCAGAATTTTGCTTGTGAATGTTCAAATGTTGTGTTGTTTAAAATTGTGATACTTCTATGGGGTAGAATTTGTAAAAATATATAATCAAGGAATATTGTAGGTGACCTGAACAGATAATTTTAGGTAATCTGGATTTTCTAAATGGAGAGGTTTTTCTATATAATTTTTTTTGACAAGGTAGTAAACTAGAGCAGAAAAGACTAACAATATTTTCGAATTGCGACTGAAGAGGAGTAACTTTATTAATCTTTTACTATACATCTTTGATTAGTAGTTCACATTATAATAACTAAAACATTGTACATTGGACAAAAACTTCTGAAAGAGGAATTACATTATACTGTAATGGGTTTGTTTCTTAGCAACTAACAAATTCCATTTTTGAATTTTTCTACAAAGAAGTTTTGATTTTTTTCACCTGTTTAAGTCAATCAATTGATTAAAAAGATAATGTTTAATATTTATTACCTTAAACAGAACAACGCGATAACTCTCTTACCATGCTTACGGCTATATAAATTTCAATCAACACAAAATGCAATGTTGAAACTTTAAACAAAGAGATGTAGCTGTACACTACAAAACATATATTTTCAAAGTCTTTGTAGCAAATAAAATTTCAAAGCTATATGCAAATTTATTTCAAGACTTGACTGTTCCTCAATAGAGAGGCTTGAGATACTAGAGGAACATGCAAACTCATTTATTCTCGCTGTGTTGCAGACCAATTGGTGGCCTTCGGCTGTTTTCCACCCTTTGGTCGGGTTGTTGTCTCAATGACACATTCCACATTTCCATTCTCAATTTTATCATAAGCTGAAAATAAACTGACCACGCCCTGGCTAAAAAAGATAAGACCAACAGACAAATAGTGCACATAGAAAACTAAAGACTAAGCAACACGAATTCAACCAACAACTGGGGGTGATCTCAGGTGCTCCGGAAGGGTGACACCCTTCATGTTGCTCATGTTAGTAAAACCCCAGTAATAAGTCTGATTCGGTAGGACACAATCGGGAAAAGAGACGGGACTGCAGTCACGACATTAGGAACATATCCGCTTTCATCTGTAAAACGGATATTCCTTAACGGTCAACAAACTCGTGATGGCGTCCGTAAACTGACAAAATGATGATTTCAACTTCACCACTTGAAACTCTTTATTTTATAACTCCTTATGAGCAACACCCTCTATCAAGGAAATCATGATAGGAAATATAAGCACTGGAATATCTTTCACCAGATTTCTCCAAATCTCAGAAGTAGCACCAAAAATAGATGGTGCAATAATTCATCGATAGTTGTAATTAAAATTGAGATCCTTCTAAAAATCGGATAAAAGCATTGGTATTTTAACATCGGAATTACGTAGTCTTTGAAAGCTTTTTATAGGGACCAAATATTTGGGGAGTTCACCAAATCTCCAAATCACCAAATCTCCCAATTACCAAATTAGGATATGTACCAAAATAATATTTATATTTGTTGTTATTGTTATAATGTGGTATTCATTTCATTTGAATAATTTATTCTATTGTTGATATTTATTGCCTGACTATATTCATTAAAGTTATCAGTTATCTATTTGAGAATCATCTCCATTGTGTTATAGCCTTAATCCACATTCTAAATTGTATCGAGCGCCAACCAGATTCGTTACAATATTTAAGCAATGCGAACAAATGTTAGTATCTTTTCCCTGAAATGCAGCTTTTCTTATAAAAAACAACCAATCAGAGTTAAGACTTTTTTCATATAAAAAAGGGGAGGCAGTTTTTCACATGTCACATCTTAATCTTGAGAATGTCTTGCTTCATTTACTTCACTGTACACAGTTGTTTTTTACGACAGTTTTATTGTTTATATAATTTTTGGTGAAATTTCGATTTTTCCTTCCAGAGTTATTGACTATATTCATTTAAAAGGGGGTGAGATAATTTTTCATATATCACGCTATATCTTAAGAATGTCTTGCTGAATTTTAATTCCAAGATGTAGCTTACAAATTCAACAGCATAAATGCATCTATTTAAAGTTTTTTTATTCAGCCATGCTGGATCTATGTGATCACTCCGGATTTGGAGATTGTGCAAAATTCTAAGTTGGAGATATATATTGAAAATAAGTGTGTGTTTCTATGACTTTATACACCATTTTAATTATCAACTGCAAACTTTAAATATGTTATTTGTCCTTAAATCAAGAAAAGGTTAGACGAAAAACTTCTTTGTTTTAGGTATACACTTGCATATATAGTTTCTTTGTAAATCAAAATTCATATTAAATTGCCATTTATTTATTAATGTGTAAATGTGATTTATCAAATTTAAGCAGTCGATAAGAAAAAGGAAAGTGTTTTATCAGTATCTTATGGTCCTATAAGCCATTGGATACAATTTGGTCCAAGATGTGTATTGATATCAGAGTTGATTCCCACACTTTTTGAAATGCTATTATTCACATTCTTTCATTTGGCAAAAAATAGTATTGATACAATACAAGTATGATAGACAACTGTCACTATTTTCAAACAATTACACTCAACGGTTTAAGTTTTAATTGGATTCAATTGCAATCAACTGCAGTTGTAATTGACCTTAGTTAATACATCATGATAGTTGATAATCATACTGGTATTGAGGTCAACAATTTGTGTATTCAATTTATTACACATTTGAATATACAAATCTTGACCTCAATAATGTACCTATGATTTATTTTGACCAACACTACATAATGTAAACTTATTCTGTTAATTTATGTGTGAAAGCTGAGTGATTAATAAGATGTGGCTTTTTTCAAAGATAAGGTTAAAAATAAAATATATATAAAAATTGAAAACCCTTTTTTATTCACAAGAAACAACATATCTAAAATTGAAAAGATTTTGTCAAAGCATTTTCATGCTAATGAGTGGACACTGTTTGGTAGCCGCACCCGCCCGCTATGACTTCTACCGTGGACTCATCACCTTCAGGTTAGTTATAATTTCAAATGTTTTTAAAGAAAAGATGCTAAAATATCTGACAGTGTTTTCAATTGAAATACCAAAATACTTTGCATCAACATTGCAAAATTTTCCATCTTTGGGCAATAGAATAGAAATTTTACAGTGAGAGTATGGAAATGAGAATAACAAAAGAAATATTGAAATTTTGGTCAGAAAAAAATGTCAGCCTAGCTACAAAATTAGCTGATTCAAAACATCCATGATGATTGGATTAATAGCCAAATCGCCGTCCATACATCTTCAATCGTCCAACTTTGTTTAGAGTAAATATTATTTGTATTTCCCTGTCACTAGGCGAAGGGGGCATAAAGTGTGACCCCTGTCCATCCATCCGTCCGTCCGTCCGTCCATACGTACGTTCACATGTCTCGAAATTGGTTTCTGTGCTCGCACTTTAATTTGGTCTGTCCAAATGATTTGAAACGTATACACAATGCTTATAACCACACTATACTGACCAATTTCGAATTTGGTTTTGCATCTTTCACGGCTCATAAGTAATGCTCCTTGAAAAAATTTAAATTCTCAATCATGTTGGTTACGTGCTCTGACTTTACTCTGCCTTGGTCGATTATTTGAAACGTAAACACAATGCTTATTACCACAAAATACAGATCAAGTTCGAATTACGTATTGTAACTGTTACTGTTCAAGAGTTATGCTCCTTTGGAACAAATGTGTAAGTGTGTAATAAGTGTGTAATCTGTGTCCCATGAACACTTTCTCCAATTTTTTAATCTGTATTTTGGAGAAATAATGTAAATTTCATAGAGATTGGTAAGAACTGGGTCTATTATACTAATTTATAGTATAATGGTCCCAGGTAAGATTTCAAAACTAATTGAATTGTCCCACTGCCCCACTTGCTTAAAACAGTTAGATGATCATCTGCAAATTAAATTGATGTGACCATACTGGATCTTTCTGAAAACACAGAATTAGAAACATAATTTAAAAATTTGAAATATGATATTTTCGACGCTATTTATAGAAGTGTCTTCTAATAGTACGATGAAATGGTCTTGTAGTGTAATCAAATAGTCTTCTGGTATATAAATGACACCTCGTGGTATAAGAAAATGGTAGCTTGGTATTAAAATCTGTCTTCATAAGATAGTAATATTACAAAATAGTATGAAAAAGTTGCTCCATGTTATATCGAGATGTTTTATCGTAATAAGATAGTAACATGACATAATAGAACAGTGAGTTGACAAAATAGTATGACAAAGTTGCTCAATGTAATATAAAGAAGTCTTTATAGCATAAAATGTATCTTAATGATATATAGCAATATCGCATAATAGTATAGTAAAATGACAAAATAGTATGAAAAGGTAGCTGCGTGTTATATCAAGATGTCTTCATAGTATAAAAAATGTCTTCGACACAAAGTAAATTGACAGAAAACGTCTTTATATCATATACGTTTATCTTAGTGATATAGCAATTTGACAGAGTAGTAAAGTCAAACGTCGTTATAGTAAAGAAAATTTGCTTCATGTTATATCTCAACCCTTAATGATATGGTTGTCGTCGTCATAAGGCAGCTGTGGCGTTCCATAGAGATGTTTAATCTGCCATTTTGTAATATTAATTATTGATTTCCTAAAACTATTTGCTAAAAGCATAAAGAAAACCATTGTGAAAAGTATGTTATATGCGGTTAGAATTAAGGGTTCCTACGGACAACTTATTTACTTGAAATGTGTGATTGATATTCCTTACCAGCATTCTTCGCTATACATCTTCGATTGGTAATTATCGTTTTCATAACAATAAACACATTGTGTTTAGAATTGTTTGCAACTAACTTGTTTCTGCGTTGTCCTATTTTAAGGTTAATCGGTTTGATTTCGTGTTAATTCAACAGGTATCAACAAATATTGATATATTACGGTAAAAGTGAGAATTTGGTTGAGTTTGCAATGTTTCTTACAACTTAAAATAAATATTTTTCAATTATAGATATCTGTATGTGAACAAGTTGGCAATTGTTTTGTTTGTAACTACTGCATCAAAAAAAAAACTGTTGCATAAACTATTATATACAACACACATGCTTAAATGACCTCTAAGTTACAAATGAGGTAACTAAATCAAAATTTGACAATTGATATTCTTAGTACAAACAAGAAGATGGGGCATGAGTGCCAATGAAAAAACTCTGCTTGCAAGTCACAATGTATAAACAGTTAACAATTATAGGTCAAAGTACGGCATCAACACGGAGCCTTGGCTCACAACGAATAGCAAACTATAAAGGGTCCCAAAATGACTTGTGTAAAACAATTAAAACAGGAAAACTAACGGTCTAATCTATATAAAAAACCAGAAACGAGAAACACATTTGAACCACACCAACAAACGACAACAACTGAACAACAGGCTACTGAATATGACAGGTGAGTTAGTGTCTGCAAACACTTCTATTGACCTACCTATTGTGAAATATGGTCTAAAAGAAATTTTTTGGTATTTAATTAATTGACTTTAATGTGGTTAAACGGTTTGAGAATACAAGTTTTAAGGTTTAGGAACAGATTTTCAAAATGTTATTCTCCGACTTTACTTTAAAAATGGCTACTTTTTGTATTGCATCTATTGTATGTATGCTACCTTAAGGTATCTTTCGTCCCTCTTTTAAACAAGTTTTCAAACAGTTTTAAGTACCAAACTGATGCCTTTGATTTTTACAAAATTAATGTAATGTAAAACTCAATTTTTAAAATGTCATTTTCAGGTATTTGCATAGAAATTCAATTACCCAGATAGATGCAAACGCCTTTGACGGATTATCGGCACTTGGACGTTTGTAAGTATGTAAAAACATTTACCAACACAAATGTCGCCATGTGTTACTGGTTTGCTGTTGCATTAGATCGTACACTCCTGTAGTTAATTAATCCCTGTTAATGTATATTTTGAGAAGGTAATATCTTTTGCCATTTCACCTATCCTTTGGAAAAGTTAATTTCAACTTTTCTACAAATTGCAGTTGAATAAATTTATCAATTTGTTACTTTACATCTTCTATTATTAGTTCTCATTATAATAACCACAACATTGTACCTTGGACCAAAACTTCTAAAAGAGGATCTAATGAATGATTTTTAAACTGCTAACATATTCTATTTTTTTCCTCGAGGATGTTTTGTTTTTTTCCATGTTTAAGCCAATCAAATGGATACAAAAACAATGCTTAGTGTGTATCAAATAATAACAGAACAAAGCGATAACGCTCAATCGGCTATAGAAAGGAGAAGAGTCAGTAACCCCAATAAAAGGCTCTGCAAAGGTTCATTTTAAAAACTTTAATTTTTCTAATGAATTTGCTGTGTATGGATTGCTATATATTTTATGTTTTGAAAGTATTATAAGAGACAATGTATATCTACTTCATATATTATAAATATATTAACCTGAAATAGGCCAATGTAGGTATAGTTTTCATTTTAGGCCATTTTTCGAGAAATTCATCATCTCTTTCGACCTTATTTCATATGTGGCGCCACCCCTCGCCCATTGAAATTTTGGTTTAAAAGAACAGTCTATGGTATATTCAAGATATTTCATCGAAAATATTCATGGGCGAGGGGTGGCGTCAATGTTAAGTATTCAAAAAACTGACATAAATTTCGTCAAAGTATGCCAAAAATCAGGTGTTCACAAATTTGCATATATTTATGACTTCAGAAATACATCACTAATGACGATATTGGTCAAACATCTTTACTAACTGAAACAATTGAACATTTTAACATATGTCTTCATATAATTTTCACCACATCATTGCAGTTAAAAATCTAGTTTTTAAGATCAAAATTATGAATCAGTGAACCAACTCCTTTCAATAAAAAACAAAATATTTTTATTTCATTCTTTAAAGAAAGTGATGTAACCGTACATTGCAAAAATTATATTCTTTTTTTTTATAAAAAAAAACAAAACATAAGGCGTGATGTTATAAAATCACAAATTTATCCATCTCGTCTTCGGTATAATAAAAAAAAAAGAACGATGAAAATCTTCCGTCTTTATATTGGATACCTTAACTTCTCAACATTCCGTATAGTCACCGATATAAAGCAGTATAGTCAATGCTATACTACTTACACAAACACTGTTCCATCAGAGTTATAAAGAAGAACGACTGAAATCGATATTCCGTATAGTCACCGATATAAAGCGTTATCGTTAAGGGTATGCTACTTACACAAACACTGCTCCAACAGAGTTATAAAGAAGAAAGACTGAGATTGACATTCCAATCTGATTGTTATATATTACAGAAAGCAGTCGTTATTTATAGCCAACCTATTAAAAAACAAAACAACGCTATAATCGATTATTACTTTTCTTAAATCATCTGCTTAAACTAAATAAAGAAAACCATTGTGCAAAGTACATTATATGCGTTAAAAGTTAAGGTGTTCCCATGGACAACGTATATCACTTATTAATAATTGAAATGTGTGATTAATATTCTTTGCTATCATTCTTTGGTGATTTTTACTGATGGCAAATCATTATATCTATAGTTAACATTAAGCTATGAATGTTTCATCATTATTTAATTGACGAAAAACATTTGTCTGAATGTATAAACCAGTTTTCAAACATTTCTGCCCCCACGGTAATTTTCATATATACGTTGCATGTATTTTGTACGTATGAAGTGTATATTTTACCACTTGAAAGTAATGTAAAAAGACTTCATGTTTATGTAACTGAATTTGAATTTTGTCTATTTAGAGGTTACCCCGCATATGTGTTGGACATGATAGTGAACAAGGGCAATGATAACTATATTTTCATTTAGATTGTTGCCACTACCCCTTGAGATAAATACTCTTAACTATCTATACATTTTAGATTGGTATTTGTTTTGGATAGTTTCCACGTCCCTTGTTTCTGGTTTGTCCTATGTTAAGGGTTATCAACTGTATTCTACGTTGATAAAACAGGTATTAACAAATATTGATATGTTACAATAAAATTTTACGATACAATTTAGATTTTGGTTTCGTAAGGAATGTTCAATCATGTTTGTATTACTGAAATGAACATTTTTCAATTTTAGCCTTTTGTATGAGAGAAGTATGACAAGTGTTTTGTTATTAACTACTGAATGAGGAGGACAAACTATTTTTGTTAAAAAGTCAACAAAAAGTTTTGTGTTAATTATTATTCAGGTTTTACTGTCCTTTACAGTTACTAAGGTAAAATTGATGATTGATAATCCAGAAACAAAATTAAAAACACTTGTATTGACCTAGCTGTTGTATCGTATGTCCACAAATGTAAATGTATAATACGTTCAAATTAATTCACAATAATGCAGTAAAACGGTCAGAAAACAAATAGTGTTTATGTTTAGGAGCAGATGTAAAAATTGTTACTCTCCAACTTACTTTTTTTTTATTGTAACTACTAAGTGAATATCAGTATGTGATGTATGTATGCAATGGTTAAACGAGTTTTTAAACAGCTTTACGTACACAACTGCCAGTTTTCTATGATTTCTTCAAAATGAATGCAATGCTAAATTCATGTCGTTGATTGCAATCGATTGCAAAGGAGTGTATTACTTCTAAATCAGCTGCTGATAGTATATTGACAGTTTACCTTCACTTATTATCATTCCAAGAAATAGCTTTCAATAGTTTGAAATAACACCTTGAAGTTTAATATCAAAATAAGATGTGGTATGATCACCAATAACACAACTATCCACAGACCAAAACCGAGATATGTAAACATTTACGACTTTGAAAAACTGGAAAATCTAAAACTACCTCCACACAACCGCCTTTCAATCCTAACATTCACAAAACGGGACATTGCGTGATGATGATGAAATGTTCAATGGTAACAACTAAATTTTGTTTGTGTATGAAACACAACATTAAGTTTGCAGTTAAAGTAAAATCAACATTGATTTTGATAATTTTCATTAAATTATAATTTTGTAAATCAAACATGAATAGTTAAACTGTTTTGTGTATTGATAATGCATATCTATTGTCAAAATTGATGTAATTTCAACCCTTTTCAAGTTGCCTTCTATTCTCAACGTTTATCTGTTTGAATTGATTAATATGAAAATTTAAATATATATATTAATTAAGAAAATGTTATTTGTGAGTGAGAATTAAATAACCACACAGATGTACATATTTTATTAGGTTTGTCGGTTCTTAAAAATATGATTTCAAAAAAACAAATATGCCGTCAGGTGTTGCTGCTTTTCTGTCCCATTAAATCATTATCTCCTTGTATTTATTATTTCAAGTAAAATCAGTTTTGCTAACTCGTCCGCCTTTTCACCAAATGTGCCCTTCAGAGTTAGACTCTTCGCAGGATGTACTTGCATGAGCAACACGACGGATGCCACATGAAGAGGAGGACCTGAAGTCATCTTGTTTTTTTCGTTTCTTTTCTTTTTTCTTTTTTTTAGGAGGGAGATGAGGGGTCGGGGGTCGACGGTGGTGTTCGTGTTGCTCAGTATTTAATTTTGTATGTTGTTGTTTGTATTTTTATCTATTTTAAAATTTACCCTGGTGTTGTGAGTTTGATTATGAGCAATGTACAGGTTTTCTTTTATCTTAAAATGACAAGATTGTAACCCTGAGCAGAGATAGACAAATTATGCTCAAATTGAGACCAATACAAAAAGAAGATGATTTGGTATGATTGCAAAGGAGATAACTATCCACCAGAAACATAATAACGTGGAAGTTAGCATCGTTAGGTCGCCGTATGACCATTAACAATGACCAAAAGCGACATCGAGTAGCAAGTCATAAAAGGCCATTAAATGAAAAATGTAAAATAGTTGGTAAAACAAAACAGTAGTGTAAAATACCATCAATGCATTAATGAATTTTTGGGGTTCATTTGAAAAAAAAATGTTAAAGGAATTGAAAATATTTGACCGATTGTCTTTGCCAATTTCCTATTTGACATGCTTCGTTATGCACTCAAACTAGCTCAAATATATTGATTTTGACATGATTAAATATGGGTATCCATCATAGATGTCAGACGATCTCACATAAAGTCTACCAACCTGGTTTCGCCATAGCTGTTGTGAAATATGGTCAATAAGATAATAATTTAAGGTCATATATGCATAAGTACTGTTTATTGTATCATACAATTCTGTGAGTATTTATGCAATGTAGTATCAATTTCCAAGCATCTCTGCATCTGTCCAGTTGATTTTTATTTTTACCTCAAGATGTTTGTATTTCTGAATAAGGAAAAGAATAGAAATAAATTGCAAAACACTTTTTTTTTCAGGCACCTTAACAACAATCAAAGTTCCACATTGGATGACAATCTATTTCGGGGATTAACGGCTCTAATAGGCTTGTAAGTAAAAATGTATAGCAATAAAAATTTGTCGCCCTATATTGTTGGTTGGCTGATTTAGTATATCACAAATATCTTTTTATACATTTGTTCGGGTAAAATAAGATTTACGATTGTAATTTGTAACGTCATTTGTTTTCATCTTTTGAAACCATTTCACAGCAATGATATAATTGTTATTAAATTCGGTATTATCTTAATGGTTTACCATTTTTAAGATATCAGAACGTTTAGATATTTGTAAATGAATTGATCAGGTAAATTTAAGTGATTTGAATTGTTTACTTATTTTGCCCTGTATCTTTTAAGACAAGATTGGAAACTGGAATAAGGAGAACTAAATTGTCAAATTGATACTAGTCATACTAAAATACAAATGTAGACGTTACCTACGATTTAGCTATTTGCAATTTTGATAAGGACTCAATATTTTACTTTAGATTTTCTTCGATTTTTTCTCTTTTTTTTGGGGGGGGGGGGGGTTATGAACTTGTTTCGATGATAATATATGTATCAACTAATACATGTAATACTGATATACTAGTATAATGATCAATTATATTTTAAAACTTTGTAGATTGTTACTCTAGAATGAGGAGAGCAAATCATTTTATACCAATATTACTTCCCAAAAATGTAGGTCTGACAAACTGCTATCGATCTAACGACTGTTTAGCAACAATTTGAATACTAAGACTATAGCATTTTTATTCAAATTCATCATTAGAAAAAAATTGTAATTTCATATTTTGAAATTTAAGAGCCGAGGTTAAAGTTTAAATATCACTTTAATTTAGTCATTAAAC
Source organism: Mytilus edulis (assembly GCF_963676685.1). Classification (NCBI taxonomy): domain Eukaryota; kingdom Metazoa; phylum Mollusca; class Bivalvia; order Mytilida; family Mytilidae; genus Mytilus; species Mytilus edulis. The sequence continues at coordinate 68,826,274 of NC_092353.1, read as the reverse complement.
AGGTTAAAGCTATATCATAACTACATGTAGTTATTTCAACTAAATCATATATTAGTATACTGTGGATACATTTGTTTGTGTGGGTACCAATTTTCGTAGATTGGGGAAAACTTGCATTTTTGTGAATATTTGATTGAGTTGTTTTCCAAAAGTCGGCATTTAATCATACAGCAAATTTGCAATTCGTGGAACATTTAAATAAGTGGTTTCCCTGTAATCACGAAATGGACGAAAATTTGTATTCAACGAATAATAATGAATCCACAGTATATGCAATATTTTACCTTGTTTACAGTCAGCATAATCAATCTGGTGCTATAAATAAGTACATCTTTGATTAGAAATCCACATTATCGGAACAGTAAAATCTTTGCGGTTTGGACTACTTAAATTTGACTTTCTTGTTTTTTGTCCCAAAACTAACTAATTGTTGAAGGCCGTACGGTTGCCTATAATTGCTTACATCCACTTCATTTGAACTTTCGTGGATAGTTGTCTCATTGGCATATAATTCAAGACCGAATGTGTAAAAGGAAATATCACTATTCAATTCTAATTATAATAAAGCGCTATTTGTTCCATTGTAGCTCTAACATAATACGCACATTTGCTAAGTTGTGTTTATTTTATCCTGCATATGAAAGGCATACCATATTTATACCAATATTACTTTGTTAACAACAATACTAAGGAAACCATTGAGCAAAATGTGACATAAGAGTCAAAGAAATTATAGGTTAATTTCACTCAATTGCTGCTAGCTATGGACCTGATTAAATGAGGTTATAAATCTAACACGTCATACGACCTTTCTGGAAGTCTGTCATCCCCCTTGTATTGACCTACCTATTTTAAAATATGGTCTATTTGATATTTGCTTTTGCTAGCTTATCATAAATGACACGGTTAAACAGTGTGAAAACAAAATTGATTTTTACAGACTTTACAGCAAACCTCAAAGATGTCTTCGTCTTGTGTTAATTATTTGAGCCACTGATGAATGATAACTACTTATTTTATAATGTAATCTTTCAGTACGAATACAATGTACATGATATACTAATATTGTCAGTATGTATGCAATATTATACCACTTTTTAATCAGATGTATTATACTTCCATTGTTCTCCTTTTTTTAAAGTAAATATTTTTCTGTTGATGAATATTCTAGAATTGACGCAGAAACTCGTTTCAAAAAATATTATTTTGCAGGTACTTGCACTTGAATAGAATAACAACGCTGGAAATCAATCTCTTCAAAGATCTGACAGCTCTGACCACACTGTAAGTAATCTGATTCCACAAAGTATAATTAGCCTTCATGTGTTGCTGGTTTGCTTTTGAAAACATCTAATTCATCTTTTTGAAAAAAAATTTAAATTTCCTACAATTTGTGACAATGAATTTAGTATAACATCTAAAGTGTACCATTTTCAAAAAAAAATTGTAAGGGGATATTGAATTAACAAGATAGCTTAAGATGATATGAAACGTTCTAAATGGTGCTATTTCCCTGTATCGTTTTAGAAAAAAAAAACCCGTTTAAATGAAAAGAGATGACAGATTTTTTATTGACATTGAGAGCAAAACTTGCACAAAAGGGATAGCATAATCAATCTGGTGTTACAAATAAGTACATCTTTGATTAGAAATCCACATTATCGGAACAATAAAATATTTGCACCTTGGACTACTTCAATTTGACTTGCTTGTTTTTTGTCCCAAAACTAACTCATTGTTGCAGGCCATGCGGTTGCCTATAGTTGCTTATATCCACTTCAGTTGAACTTCAGTTGTTGGTGGATAGTTCACCCATTGGCAATGATACCACATCTCCTTATTTTTATAACATGAATTTTATATGACCTAATCATTTGATAAAGCAATTTGAAATCTGACTTTCCTCTATCATGTCCTTATGGTCATGCACAAAATATTTTGAATATAACAAATGTAAAAGGAAATCACGATACAATTCTAATTCTGATAGCGCGAACACTTATTGTTCAACTGTTGCTCTAACATGGTACACACATTTGCGAAGTGGTCTTTAGTTTATCCTGAATATGAAAGGCAAACTATATTTAGACCCCTCTACAACGAAATTTGTAGCATGCAACGTATAAAAATTGCGGTTTTTATCCAACGCAATCATAGGTTTGAACGTTGTTATCAATTTAGACTTGTTTATATTTATTTCGTTTGGGCTTGTATTATATTTTCCCTCCGGTTTATATAATCCGTTCATCCTATTTTGACTCTTTTAAAATTCAAGAGTTTATCCTAAATTGAGGTAAATTAAATGGCCTTCCAAATACTTTTCGATCCCTAACATAAATGAAGAGACGTTAATTTTTTCGAGGTTTGACGGCTCTCACAACATTATAAGTAACTTGATTCTGAAAAAAATATTGTCTTTCCGTGTTGCTGGTTTGCTCTCGCAAGGATTACATTTATTTCTACACAACCAAATGACATGATTCTGCAGAAATAAGTTTACTTGATGTGTTGCTGATTTACTTCCGCAATGATTTAGTTTTTCTTCTAATAACATTTTCAAATTTTCCAACTTAGATTTATTATTGTATGTCAATTTATTTTGGTATTACATGTAAAGTGAACAATTTTCTAGAAATCAAATATAAGGACGTTTAGATCGACATTTGATGTGTTTCCGCTTTTGATTTTGCCGTTTGATAAGGAACTTTCCGTTTTGAATTTCTGCTTGAGGTACCTGCATAACAATCCAATTACAGCGCTGGACATAAATCCCTTTAAAGGTTTGACGGCTCTTACAAAACTGTACGTAAATTATTTCAATTAAACATAATTTGCATTCGTTAGTTGCTGGTTTGCGCTTTAATGAATCAATATTTGTTTTTGTGAAAGCAATATTTATGGTCATCGTTTTTATCATTTGTTTGCAGTTTCCCTAATGATGTTTAAATATCGTTTATAATTTATTTGCTATAACGTTTAAAATATACCAGTTTCAAGAAATGAAAAAATCATTTTCATAGATGTATTGAAAAGATAAGATAGCTTAAGATCATACAACTATGGTCAACGAAAAGGTTACCCTGCATCATTCAGTACATGCACAATATTGCACTTTCAGAATTTTTTGTGTATTTAAATTTGTCATTTTGGAAAGGAGTAAAGCTGCCAAAAGACCAGATTTTTTTAAAGATTTTATAGTACCTACAACATCCTATATTTAACATAAATAATCAAAAATCAGACGTGAAACATGCTATTCCCTGTACAAAACATCTGTCAGTATGTAAGCAATATTTTATCCAGTTTTTAGACAGATGTATTACACTTCCATTGCTCTTCTTTTTCCAAGGTAAATATGTTTCCATGTATGAATATGACAGAATTTATGCAGAAACACATTTCAAAAATATTTTTTTGCAGGTATCTGCAACACAACCGATTAACAACGCTGGACATCAATCTCTTTAAAGAATCGACAGCTCTGACAACACTGTAAGTAACGTTCTAAATGGAGATAGTACCCTGTCTCTGTTGAGAACAAAACGTTTAATTGAGAAGAGATGACAGAATTTTTTATTGATATTGATGGCAAACCTTCCACAAAAGTGATATCATTATCAATCTTGTGCTATAAATAAGTGCATATTTGTAATCAACATTTCCAGAACAGCAAAATATTTGCACTTTGAACTACTTCAATTTGACTTTCTTGTTTTTTATCCCAAAACTAACTAATTGTTGAAGGACGTACGGTTTCCTATAATTGCTTATATTCACTTCATTTGAACTGTCGTGGATATTTGTTTCATTGGCATACTCTTTATTCTTATAACATGCACATTATATGACCCTATTATTTGATAAAGCCATCTGAATTCAGACTTTCTTCTATTATGTACTATTTAAGGGTCAACAACAAGATTTAATTTAAGATAGAATATGAAAAAGGAACCATCGCGATATCACTATGCAATTCTGATTCTGATAGAGCAGGACATTTAGCATTGTTCCATTGTAGCTTTAACATGGTTCACACATTAACGAAGATGTTTTTAATTTATCCTGAAAATGAAAAGCAAACAATAGATATATCAATATTACATTGGTAACAACATTACTAAGTAAAATTATTCAGCAAAATTTGACATAAGAGTCAAAAACTTTAAAGGGTTTATTATATTCCATCGACGCTAGCTAGCTAGCAACGAAGCTGAATGAATGAGGTTATAAATCCAACACGTCATAAGACCTTTCTAAAAATCTTTCAACACTGGTATTGACCTACCTGTTGTAAATATGATCCATCGGATATTTGTTTTTGCTAACAAATCATGACATGGTCAAACAGTGTGACAACAAAATTTATTTTTACAGACTTTTAAGCAGACCTCAAAGATGATATGAATAATATCTAGTTATTGTATTATGAAATCTTTCTGTACGAATACAATATATTAACTAGTGCTTAAACAGATATAACGCACTTCTGTTGATCAATTATTGTCAACATTTTGTTGTTTATATTGAGGATTACGACAAACACAATGCTGAAATACGTTATGTTATTTTGTAGTTACCGACAGACCAATCGAATTATGATTCCCCATATGTTGCTGCTTTGCTATTGCATTATATCAACCTCTCATTTAATTTCTTAAAAGTAAAATACGTTTTTTTTATAAAAACATTAAGTCAGTCTTTTATTATTTTGAGAACTTTATGCAATTTTTCCAAAAAGGTGGTTAAATATCGCCTTAAATTATTTAGCATAACGTGTAATATGTACATTGCATAATGTCATGGTTTTCTCTGACTGTTAATGACGTCTTTACGTATATCCATTGGATAGTGGATGTGTACTGACTGGGTTTTTTTTAGTGTTAGAAACATGATGTTTTATTAGTTGTTATTGACTTTGAACTAGCATTCAGTAATTGCAAGGTACTCTCATATCCGTACTGTGTGTCTTTTGTATTTATTTGTTATACTTTTGTTTGTGGTTTGTGTCGATCACATGAGTTAAGCCCTTATAAACTGGTTGTTATAGTTTTCTTTTATAGTGTTCTGCAACACCAGTTTTGGCGCAAGCAAACGTGTTTTTACATGTTTAACCCCTCCATATTCTGTTTGTGTCTGTCCGAAGTCAGGAGCCTGTGATTCATTGGTTGTCGGTTGTTGTTGTATATCATATATGTTTTTCGCTTAATGTTTTGAACACAAATCAGGTCGCTAGTTTTTACGTTTAAATTGTTTTACATTTTGTTTTTGCTCATTGTTGAAGGCGCTATGATGACCTATAGTTATTAACTTCTACCTCAGTTGGTCTCTGGTAGAAAAATGTCGCATTTGTAATTATATCCTATCATTGTTATTTTTGTGATTTTAAAATTGAATAAAAATTGTTGTTTAAATCAATGTTATTGAAAAGATCAGATAATTTAGGCTCATCTAAATGGTGTCAATGGAGAGGTTCCCCTGTATCATTTCATGATACAATAATTAACTGGACTAGGGATTACTTTTTATCATATTTCAGGCCAAACCTTTCTAAATAGGAGTGCACTTATAAATCCAGTGATAAATGTCTAGACTTAGTAATTCACCTTTTCAGAATAAGATAAGTGTTGTACTTTGTTACGTTTTACATTTGACTGTTTTATATTTTGCCCAAACACTAGAATAGAAACTGTATAAAGCTACTGAATGTTTAACCGAACTTCTATTTTGTCATTGTGTAGGGTTATTATTAAGATATATGCAATAGTTGTAAGAGAAGTGTATACATTTCTTTTAAATTTGAGTTGGCACCAAGAACATTTAGATGTATGTAATTGATTTGATGATATAACTGAGGAGATATGAATGTGATCGATGGAGAGATTTCCTAATTTTTTTTAGGACAAGATAGTTAATTGGAGCAAAGATGACAAGAATATCCTGATAAAATTGAAAAATAATCTAAAAGTTCATACTTTAAGATCAGCATACGGCCTTCAACAATGAGCAAAACCCATACCGCATAATAACTTATAAAAGACCCCTTCATGACGAATGTAAAATAATTCAAACGATAAAACTACGACCTGAATTATACAAAACAGTAAACGAAAAACAAGTATGATATGTGTATATAGCAATAAATGATGTGTGTATTTATCTAACCGCTCTTTTGTGAAAATGGTGAATACTGACTTCTAAAATATTGAAGTACAATTTTTTGATTTGCGCTATAATTCACATTTTTGTCATTGCAAACAGGGGATACACGTTGAATTACCGGTCGAAATATTTATTCATTTCAGTATATTCAAAGTGCATAGTTCTGCACTTATTTCTATATATTCAGTCATCAGTCGTATACTTTCTTTAGAATTTCAGACTTTCAGATAATTTAGTTAATCGGGTAGAGTTTCTACTGTTTTGTTTCCATATTATTTTACTATTGCATAAGCAACAAAAAGCCGAAACTATTCCCAATGCGGGTCAAATATGCTTGTATAGATTATAAGTATACTAGTCAGCAAGTTTGTTTATGATTAAAATTTCATTATCAGTTAAAATGATATCAAGTCAATGTTAATTTTAAAATAACTCCGTTACATACAAAAAAAAAAGACAGGGAGATGTAGTGTATGATTACCAATAACAAAACTATCTATAGACCGAAAACGAAAGATAAATAGATAAGGCTACAGTACGACCTGAAAAAACGAAACCATATTGTAAGCTCTAAAAAGCCAAAAACAACGAAATGTTAGAAATTGAAAAATTTGAAAACCAACGACCGGTTAGTACTACAAACATGAACTAAAAAAATCAAATATTACAAACAGGAACAAAGACAGACATTGGGCAAACGTGACTTAGTTGATCACTGTTCTCTGAATGTTTGTTCTTTTGAACAATAGAAATAATGTTTCAACTGACTTGCGACAACCACGTTATTTCAAGTATATATCGTTGAATAATACATGTATACAGTGGCATAATTTAACATCCAGTCAGTGTTAGATTCAAAATACTGATCTAAGAGTACTCGCAGTTACCAACAGCGTATTCAAAGACCATAACAATTAATTTCAAAATCAGAGGGAATTTAGCACAAGGACCAATAAAAATGAAAAGGAAAAAATACACAAAATACCGATATAACAGTCAATCAATAATTGAAACCGACATTTGTGTATCATCTTAATAACGTTTTAAATTGTTCTTTTATTTGTCTTTATTGATATTACTTTTACTGTTTGATCTGTTTTTGGTGATATACATTTGACGTGGCTCTGTACTTATGCATCCCGTCATTGTGTTGTTTGTATTATTTTTCATTTTTACTTGTGTGCTTTGTCCGTGTGAATTTTTATGTTTCTTTGATACATATGACGTGTCTCTGTACTTTAAACATCCCGCCAAAATGTTATTATTCTATTATAATTTTTGCATACTTTGAACGACAAAATTATTTTATATCTCTACCTGTGTGACGTTTTCATTCTGACATCACAAACGCGATTCTACGCCAGAGTTAATGTTAAAATTACGATTCGGTCCCAGAGCTTAAAATCCCTCGATCCTTTATTGGTTGATTTGGCATACATAAATAAAATACAAAAATAAGTTATCAATGAACGAGGTTGTTAAATGTGATATATCCTTTTCTGTGCTTCTTTTTTAAATATTTGTTTGTTTTTGTTGTGATTAAGATTGTGACACGGTGTTGACTGCTGTACCCCTACTTTGACATTTTTACCTTTTAAGTCTGTTTGTTTTATTCACGCATCGTTGTCAATATAATGAAATTTGATGCGACTGTCATACAAGTGAGAGGTTCAGCTCTATAAAACCAGGTTCAATCCACCATTTTCTACATAAGACAGGAATATGACAGTTGCTGTTCATTCGTTCGATGTGTGTGTGTTTTTGATTTTGCCATTTGATAAGGGTTTTTCCGTTTTGAATTTTCCTCGGAGCTCAGTATTTTTGTAATTTAACTTTTTTGTTATTCTGTTTAAGATGCCTTCAGATGATTTAAGTTTTGTATTTTGTTTCAAATCAACTAAAATTACATTTTTATTGTTGGTATCAACAGGCTATTAGAGAATAATCCACTGGACTGTTCCAAATGTGAATTAAAAACGTTACAGGAATTTCTGCAAAATAAAACAAATTTGTATGTTCCCGATGCATCGTGTGACAATAAACCGTTAATTGATCATAACTTCACCAACTGCAAAGGTAGTATATTTAATCCAACTTATATTTGAATAACAATACAGAAAAAATCTTTCGCTGTTAAATGAAAACAAAGGTATGCAGCATGCAGCGAATTTTTGCAAACGAAAAGAGGAATAAGCTGCCGTTATTTGACTTAATAATGAATCCTCCCACTGAGTATCGACACATGTTTAATGAAAATTCATTTTTTTAATTATTTGGATTTATTTCTTGGAACATTGAAGTATACTAACATGAATACTTTGTATGCAATGCAAGAAAACGGTGTGTTATTATGAAAAAGAAAAACGTTTAATTGATTCTTAAAATTTGAAAAATGAAAACAAACTTTTTTTAAGTCATCTCAAATTGGAATGCCACCTTGGTACCCTATCTTTCCTGTTAATGGCAACATAAGACTAGAACTGTACACCATAGTGTTTTCTATTTATCTTTTAGCCGTGATGTTTGATTGTCCCCTAGGTATCCTCTCTTTCCTATTTGGGGCAACATGGGAACAAAACGAAAAATGAAAAAAAAGACGATTTTGTATAATATAATGAGTGATTATTACAGTTCTAGCTGTGTCTTATAATATTTTCGTCTTAAAACTGAACACTAATTACTAGTTATATTAAGATACTTTTCAGCCCAGAAAACGTTTCGTAAGTTAAAAGAAGTTTACTTAATTTCAAAGATCTGAAAAACTGTCACATTCATTATTTACATTTGTTATAACATTTTAATCTATCTTTGAACGCTTGACAACTTGTACATGTTACATAAAACATGTACTTAACTTTAACAAATAAAGGCAACAGTAGTATAATGCTGTTCAAAAGTCATAAATCGATTAAGAGAAAAAACAATCCGGGTTACAAACTTAAACCGAGGGAAACACACCAACTAAAAGAGGAAAACAACGGAACAACAGAAACACTGAACTGCAACAATAAGAAGCAAGTTAAAATATGTTTCTCCGGATATAAATTATCCTGTTATCAGTTGTTATACTATTAAAACGAGAGCCTAGGTCAAACTAACGAACATATGTTCAATACAGTATCCTGTAGTTTGAGAAATTTTGACTGTGTCTGCGATTTGTCTACTTCTCTCTTACTTATGTATTCGAAAATACGTCTTCAATAAGTTGTTTTATACTAAAATTTGATTTTATATTTTTATGAATTTACTTATATTCATAAGTAATTGTAATGTATCTCTAATTTTCTGTAACCAAATTCTGGAAAACTAATATATTGTATCATAATTTTACCTTTTTATTCTCTATCATCTATTTTCACCAATAGCAATCATATCAAGAGAAGCATTACCCATTCAATCATTGAAATATGATTTAGTACTGGTATAGTTAACACTTTGATTTCTAGTGAAAATAATTGTCGACAATTGCATTACTTCTTTCTATGCTGCTATCTGTTTGTTGAATAGTTATTTTCTCCAAAAGACATGTTCTTACTCATTTTATTGAATGATTGATTGATTCTTGCTTGTTTAAATAATTTCTTGTTTACATTTCTTTTGTCAGAATCAGAAACAACAGAAGCATTTCCATCTTCTGTTGCAACAGATAATGCAGCAAGTACAACAGAGAGCACTACAGGTAAGATAAGACCTCGTTTAAAATAACGGAAGTGAAAATTATATACTCATGAAAAAGGAAACACATAATAAAAATTACCAAAAATAAACGTTTATCAAAAATATAGTCAATATACACAGACCAATTCTGGAGAAAAAAACAACTTAATATTTAATTGTGTTTATTGAAACAACTGGGAAAAAAGTTTACTGCTGACTGAATATTAAATGACTGGTTTCAACACGTAGATCTCGGTAATAATTTAGAAAGAAGTTGTCAAGCTAAATGAACATGAAAACAAAGGATAGATAAGATAATATGGTCACTCATAAACCTGTATTTGCAGGTCTTTAGTCTTTTGATGAGAGTTGTCTAATTATTTTTCTACTTATACATAAGCTAATTTACATGTATTCATGTTTTTCAATCATATCTATAAACATGATAAAGTAAAATTCAGTGCAGGGAAATTAAATCAAGATATCAAATTATTGAAAACTACTTTTCTATCATGAGAGGGTATAGCCAATTTTCATATAACCGACTTTTGACTCCGGAGTATATAATTTTTTGAGAAGTTATCTACATTGTGGTAGGAAATTCTGATACTAGGTCAAGTAAGAGCGAGTTTGCGGTCGGTGAAATTTAGGGAAATAATTTACTGTTTTAGGTTTTCTATACATGCCAAATCTTTGAAACAAGTTGACTTTTTCCAAAAATTGGAGTGATTGTAAGCCTGCTTTATTTCTTTTAGTTGCTCTTATTTGAACAAGTTTCGAAATGCATTAACAAAGGATAGGTAACCTGTCGAAAAATGACAGACTCCGGGGTTAAAATTCGACTATCTGAAGAGTAGTATTAAATCAACTTATAAAAATAATAAGAATGAATATTCCTGTGCAAATTAACATCTTGAATTGTTAAATAACAGAAATCGATACGTTTGAATCTGTAATGATATATACAAATTTGAGACCGGAATATGGCAGGCCGTTTTAATATGTATTCTATTTTCAAGTTATCTTATACATGTGTACAATTAATAAGATATTTTTACAGCTAATCAGATACCTTAATAATTTAATCAGATGTATAAACAAGTTAATCGGATATCTTATAAAGTTAATCAGATATCTAACCAAGTTAATCAGATATCTTATAAAGTTAATCAGATATTTTATAAAGTTAATCAGATATCTTATAAAGTTAATCAGATATCTATAAACCAAGTTAATCAGATATCTTAAAAAGTTAATCAGATGTCTTTCCAAAAGCACTGGCGTCTTATCGAAAATGACTCTTCCTTAAAAGAAATTAAAAAAAAAATATTATAAAGTTAATAAGATGTCATATTAGGTTGATAATATATCTAATAAAGTAAATATAAGATGTATTGTTTACTTTTAAAGATATCTTATAAACTATATAAGATATCTTATGAAGTATTTGTTTAAAATATTTCTTGAAATATATGTGAAATATCTTATAAACTATACAAGATACATTTTTTTATCTAAACAGAAAATTTATAAAGTAGAAAAGATTTGTTATACAGTAGATAAGACATCTTATTAACTTTAAATTAGTTACACTGTCTCATGAAGAAAACAAGATATCCTTTATTCTCTTCAATATATGTTATTATTTTTATAAGACATCTTGACATTGATTAAATATGAATACGGCTTGCAATGCATGGACTTAATTGATTAGTATAAAATATCATCTTAATGAATACAATTGTGTGATTTATGTTATCATTTTGACCTGGTTGTTTCATATACATGTATCTTTTTTATTTAGTCATCCACAATGATATAATCAAGATCGGTTAATTCTATAAATAGGAGGTATATTTAATCTAATGTTTGTTTCAGTGTCCCATTTTTTTTTACTTTCATTCATAAAAGATATCTAATTTTGCTTTTTCACTTAAGCATGTCCTCATTCAGTTTTAGTTTTATTCACAAACTGTGTTTTTTTTCTATTTTTTTTTTCATTTTTGCACAAGTAGTTTAAAAACCAATACGTGATAAAATCTGTGTATTATATTTTTGAAAATAGCATGATGTATACTGCAATTTTTGCAAATTTACAGAATTTCTGGCGTGTTTTAATTCATAAACCCATCTACCTTAACGTGATATTAACTTGTTTCCAAGTTATTATTTTTTTGTGAAAAATTGTGGCCTTATATAGAGTGCATTTATTTATACATTCATGTGCGGTATCAATTACTAATTGTCCTAATCGTATTGACTTCAGATATGTCTCTTTGCTCAAACTTTCAATCAAGTGAATACGATTTCGTAATCAATAGTAATCATACTGCAATTCAGTTAACGATTTCATTGGATAGTTGACATGGCCCATAATGGGATGATTCAAAACTTTTGCCGCCATAAATATTAAATCGAACGTAGCTAAGTAAAATATAGATAACAAACAAATTGTTTAACAACATATTTTTATTCCTTTGTAGGTATACTAAAAAAAGAAGTTATAATTTTTATTTCGTGTGGATCTGGCTTTTTTTTTATTCTCGGTTGCAGTGTCGTTTGCTTTTATGTACATAGGAAATGTAAAAAAGTAAACATAACCCGAAATGTAGAAATTGGCCGAAATACAGAAAACCGTGCAGCTCCGGAAAACCGTAATGCTGAAATGATCCGACATATTTCGACGGAAAGAGGAGGTGATCACGAGTACGCAAATACTAACGAGCTTGAAATGTCAGATTTCGTCGCATCACCATCCGAACAAGGTGTTCTTTCTGACGATGATAACTCAAGCGAGTCATCAAATGGGATTCGGTTAACAAGCGATGGTTATCTAAATCCATACCAGGCATTGCTGCCTGCACCGCAGCAGCCTGAAAATAGTCATCAGGAGTCTGATGAAAACAGTGATACATTAGAGGAGAATAGGACCTATACAAATTTATATGAATCTTTGGAATCAAATAGACGAGAGGAACCCCATCTATATGCCAGATGCATCAATGAACAGTCGTTAGAAATTAAGGATGAACCCATCTAAAAACAACTGTACAGTGCTATGTTTATTTTCTATATCAACTGGTCAGTACAACTGGTGGAGACTATTAGTCCCTTACGTACCTTCGCCTTATAAGTCAATGCTTTCGTACTTTTATGCTGTATTGTATGCCATTCTCATTTGATAGATTTCAGAATAATTAAAAAAGTATGGTTCAATACCCACCAAGTGAAGTTGTCCTTAGATGGAAGTAGATATTAATTTTAGTTCCTTTCTCATCATTGAGCTTTAAAAGTGATCAGGTACATTTGTCCGTGAACACAGAAATCGTCCTTTGATTTTCGTCGTCTACTATAAGAGTCCCTAGTATGGATAGTGTATAACTTTTTACACAAACCTTCCAAATTTATTCATTTATATTTTATGTAAAAAAAAAAATAAGTAGGGGGATGAACATACTTGTCTAAACAAATTGGGGCATACATTTTTACGTAAAAAAGTGATTTGGTCTAGTTTGAAAAGGTAAAAAATAAGTATGTCTGAAGCTGTCAAACTGAATTACATACTCCAATAACAAAGAATTGTTCATAATTTGAGTTAGAGCCGATAGACTGTTCTATAATGTTGATATACTTTGTCCCTAAAGTAGTAGACTACACTGTAAAAAAATCGTTTTAGGATCTAGCAGGTGCGATTTTTTAATTTGCGTTTTTTGTCTAAAAGAAATGCACTACGAAATAATAACTGTGTTCTTGGCCAACATATAATCCCTTTATTGTCACCTTTTTTCGGCTTTGATAATGTTTCATGAATTTAATCAAGTAACTAGCTGCTGGTGTATATAATAACTTATATTGTGTTTATCTTGTTACAAAATCTTGAAACAGAAATTGAAACTGGTCACGTAAAGTAGAACGTAAAAAGATCAAAACATACAAATGCACTTCATGTCATTTAATATTCTCCTACCCATTTGTTATGTTAATTATGACCTATTTGGTGCAATTTGTAATGCTTTTTTGTTATTCAATGTTTCCTTATTTAGTTGATATCTCGTCTCTTTATTTTTAATATATACCAGCTTTGATAAGTGTTTACTATGACTATAAATTTTCACTTCTGTTCTCGTACCATAAACAACAAAATTATTTATTTTTATTATTATTGTTCTCCATTTAACAGTATACCTTACAACAACACTATTATCATTTACCAGTGAAAATTATTCTTTTTGGCGGCATTATGTTCAAGGTTATGGTTTTCTTTCTGAAATTGTTAAACCTCTAACCCCTTATTATATTGATTTTGTATTTACATTGTGTCATAGATCAAATTTATTTGTGTATGTTCAATTGTGTGTATATGTCTTTTGATTAATTAAGTTAAGCCATTTCAATTGATATTTTATATTGTATCTTTCTATGTTGTGATGTTTTACTATTGTTTTAAGATAAGGGTGAAGGTCGGTACCTATTAAAACATTTAAACCCACTGCATTTGTTTGCACCTGTCCTAAGTCAGGAACCAGTCTCGTTTTTATATAGATTAGACCGTTGGCTTTCCCGTTTAAATGGTTTTACACTAGTCATTTTTGGGAGCCCGTTATAGCTTGCTGTTCGGTGAGAGCCAAGGCTTCTTGTTGTATACCGTACTTTGGCCTATACTGGTTTACTTTTACAAATTGTGACTTTTGGATGGAGAGTTGTCTCATTGACACTCATGCCACATCTTCTAAAATCTGTCAGAATGTCAATTTGAATTTTTGTTAGTTTTTTTAAATAACTGCATACAGCTGTATATAAACAACCTGGTGTGTATTTATGTAATCATGGTCAGATATGTATTGTATGGAAGTTTATCAAATATTGATTTTTTTGTGTTCTGTTTAATAGTATAAATGATAAGGTAAATAGTATTTAATGCGTTTATAAATATAATTCAACATTTCTGTTAATTGACGATAGCAAAGCTGCAATTAAATACCAAAATTTGCGATATGACTACTTCACGTGTTAACGTTTTTTTAACATTGCCATATAAACGGGAGTTTTAGCTAGCTATAAAACCGATTTTAAACTAATATTTTTTTCTTAGATTAATTGTCCTGTACCAAGTCAGGAAAATGGTAGTTGTTATCAGACAGCTCTTTTTTATGTTGGCGTTTGCTTTTGTTGTAGTTCAGTGGTTCTGTTGTTCCATTGTTTTCCTCTTATAGTGGATGTGTTTTCTCCAATTTTAGTTTGTCAACCAGATTTCTTTGTTTGCGTAAACATCAGTCAACCACACAGAAAACTGACGACTAAGAAACACGAGCCAACAATGAAGTCGACAAGAAATCATATACCAATGAGAATCAACAGCTATTGCTGTATGATTGGCAAGCGTTATTATTCCTTTGTTATCATAATAGCAGACATGTGGGGTTAGTTTTATATATTTTACATAACATTCAATTTTGTAAAACGAAATGCTATCAATTGCGTTTAACAGATATGTATTATTTATGTCTAGAGTGTATACTAATCTTGTTTGTCAATGAAAATGCTCTATCATCTCTAGAGTCCTGTCATTACCGTTATTAACTTCTTCTATATTGTGTAGTAAAATGCATCTAGTACGTAGTATATTTGTATATTGATCTATATTTGTGTTCAATGTTCGATTGACACATTGTGTACTTACATAATATCTATTTTTCCCTTTTATTCTTTGTTAAATTTGCATATTTTTTTTTAATTGAGCAAAATCTATCTTTGTTTCAAATAAAGAACTACTGGGTATGAGTAAAGATTTATCCTGTCCAGTACTACAGACAAAATTTCACATAACATTTCATCGTATATAAGATAATAACCAGCACTTGTAGTAAATCAATTAAATGTCCACCCCTTCCTTTCATGTTTACAAGATTTAGTGACCATGTAACTTCAATTTTTCAAACTATTTTATTGAAACACCGAATAAAAAAAACAATGGTGCTCTGAACCACCCAAGATATATGTTTATGACTCAGAAATTTTTTACTGCAAGGAAATGCAGGATTTATACAGCTGTCAAATTCAAGGGAGTATTTTTTTCTACCCCTTTTCGTATGCAATCAGATGTGACGTACTATGATTTAGTGGTATCACACCTCTATGGGAAGATTTTTTTTATAAATTTGCATATAAAAAAAGCAACTGCTGTATATTTTTTTCTTTTTCTTTTTGTCTACTCTGTACATTTATTTACTCTTTGTTATTATTAATCAATTATTCAATTTTTTGGTTTGTATATTCCAAACACCTTAAAATCATAGTCAGGTGGTGATGTACAGGGATTATAAAAGCCTGACTACTGAAAAAAAAACTCTCTCAAAAAAAAAAGTTATAAATTTGGATCGATTTGTTTGTAATTAAAATAGTTTTTGCTTACTGATATTCGTTAGTTATTATTCACCCTGACTGCTGCTCTCGTCAATGGAAAACATGCTGACCGTGTTGGACAGATACATGTATATTAACTTTAAATGACATGCATGTTTTGTGTACCCATTGTGAAACTTTAGTGGGTGGTGTTGAATTCAAAACAATGTAATGAAGCAAGTGAAATGAAAAGTAATCTATTAGGATATTTTAGGAAGTTGTCAGCTTCAGTATAAAATCATTTTAAAATATGAGTCAACTTACCTGCTTTATTCAAAGGAGGCAATCCCCAAAAGGTCCATTGTAAGTTTTTCTATGATGAGAATGTGAAGTGGTTGTATTTGTACAAGGTCAGTTTGTATCAATATTCTATGGAATAATAAAAATACGCATATCGAAGAAAAAACTGAAAACGCCATGTAAAAAACAACGGAAATGAAAAACATGAAGCGGGCGTTTTCTAAACATAACATTAGAAACTTATGACTGAAATAGACGAACTCCATCATCAACCAGGGTAGAACTCAGGTGCTCCTAACTGATTAACAGTTCCTGTGAGAATTTTGTACTCTGATTCTTCGCTGATCATATTGTGCATGTTCTATCTGTGTTGTAAATGGATACAATTCTTGTGGCAATTTATCATTTGAAGTTTAAATGATAATTTCGAGTGATACATGTAAAAAGTAAAATCATAAAAATACTGAACTCCGAGGAGAATTCAAAGCGGAAAGTCTCTAATCAAATGGCAAAATCAAAAGCTCAAAAACATCAAACGAATGGAAAACCACTGTCATATTCCTGACTTGGTATAGACATTAATGTAGACCAATTTGAAAACAGGACCAAAAATTAAGAATCTACATACACAGTTAGATTCGGCATATCAAAGAACCCCAATTATTCAATTTTTGTTGAATTCAAACAAAGTTTAATTTTGGACCCTTTGGGCCCCTTATTCCTAAACTGTTGGGACCAAAACTCCCAAAATCAATCCCAACCTTCCTTGTATTGTCAGAAACCTTGTGTTTAAATTTCATAGATTTCTATTTACTTATACTTAAGTTATGGTGCGAAAACCAAGAAAAATGCTTATTTGGGCCCCTTTTTCCTAAACTGTTGGGACCTCAACTCCCAAAATCAATCCCAACTTTCCTTTTGTGTTCATAAACCTTGTATTTAAATTTCATTGATTACTATTTACTTATACCTAAGTTATGGTGCGAAAACCAAGAAAATGCTTATTTGGGCCCCTAATTCCTAAACTGTTGGGACCTCAACTCCCAAAATCAATCATTTCAGTGATTACTATTTACTTATACTAAAGTTATTGAATGTGCGAAAACCAAGAATATTGCTTATTTGGGCCCTTGTTTGGCCCCTAATTCCTAAACTGTTGGGACCAAAACTCCCACAATCAATCCCAACCTTTTGGGACCAAAACTCCCACAATCAATCCCAACCTTCCTTAAGTAGTCATAAACCTTGTGTCAAAATTTCATAGATTTCTATTCACTTATACTAAAGTTATAGTGCGAAAACCAAGAAAATGCTTATTTGGGCCCTTTTTGGCCCCTAATTCCCAAACTGTTGGGACCAAAACTTCCAAAATCAATCCCAACCTTCCTTTTATGGTCATAAACCTGGTGTTTAAATTTCATATATTTCTATTCACTTATACTAAAGTTATAGTATACGACCACATTTTGCGGTCGTATAAAAACTTAACAATGAGCAATGAACCGTAAATATAAGGTCAAGGTAAAATAAAACTGGAGAGACTGACATGATCCTCATGAAATATTTTAATACACCAAATAATTATAAACGGCATATAGTATTAGAAAAAGACCAAAAACCTCAAACAACTTTTGACCACTGAGACGTTAAGCACGATATTGCGTCTCAAATGGTAACGTCAAATTTTTACGTTTTACGGCGATTACCGATTATTTGGGATAAGTTTCGTATTTAACTTGCATTTTTTGTTTTGCACATCAATGTGGATACGTTTTATAATGTTTTGTTGTACTGAATATGCATTGAATATTTCCCAATGAAGGTAACGTAAGCAACAAACAACAAAATATATCGTGTTTGGGTAATGCATATCTTTATGAAATGAGAAGATATATATACGGTATGATGAGTGCCAATGAGACTCTCTACCAAAAATCAATTGACATAAAACATATTAAAGTGCAATGTTTTCCCATTTAGATCCGAAAAGGAGGAGGATATATATTTTGCTTTAATATAAAAAGTTTGTTGGTAATAACAAGTTAAACGGGTCTTGCTTATAAAATTCACTATACTTTCTTTAATAGCGGTACAATTAGATTATGAAATGAAACGATTGTCAGAAAAAAAAAGGTTAATTATTATAATTCATCTCATGTTTACAAGCTTTGTATGATGTGGAGAGGTATATAGCCACACTTTAGGCCCAATTTTATTTTCACTTTCAATTCTATACACATGAATCTTATTGCAGAGAAATAAAAAAAATTGCAGTCAGTTTACGCTTCCCAAATTTGAAAATTTGATAAAGATGATTTGTTATCCTCTTGTGATACAAAACTTTTTCACAACTTGAGAACCTCATCTAAAGGAACAAACCCAGTCATCTGAATTTTTTTTATGATGCTTTGTGGTCTTGTTGATAGTATCTGACTATCAAGAAAATTCTATCTAAGGAACTATTAAAATACAGATGATCCACCATAAATAGCGTACCCCGAATCGACAACGTTGAAAACGTACGAAAATCGTCCAGTGGACAAATTTGCAAGACATTTCATTTCTTTGAAAACGAAGTCGTTTTGACTACGCAAGTTATCAAAAAGTATGTAGCTGTTTTGTAAAGTTAAAGCACAATTACGGAAAAGGACTATTTAGCATGCTACTAATCTAAAGTTGTAATAAATAACGTCGCAAATGACAATTTATTTGTAAAAAAAAAACCGGCTAAATCCGACATTGGACATCTTGCAAGACATTTGCCAGAAGCCATTGCATTTTTATATACATTGTATATGTAGTGTGAGTGCTCCAAAAATTCGATTTTGATATGGTCTATGTATGCACATATGCGAGCCGAATTTACACAAACGAAATATCATATAATCTTATATTTTAAAATTTATAAATTTTGATAACTTAACATCTTCCAAAATCTGACCAATATGAACACTATTTGTTTTTTGCCAAAAAATAGCGTTGGTCGTACCAGAAACACATATCCAGTAATATCGTTATACTTTATATATGAAGCATATCATTCATTCGAATTTTCGTCGATATAACACTATTTTGAAGAACACAAACACCCCTGCTAAAATGATTATATACGTATAGTCTGTTACGTCTGACACGCATATTTTTGACGTTTTGTCAATATGTTGTCCTTATTTTAGACTAAAGTAAAATATGATAAAATAATTTGTACTTTTTTTCGGAATAGTATTTACCATTCCAGTCTATGGATATAAGTTTTATAAAACTTAACTGTTATGATTTTATAGAAATAAAATTTAGTTCGTCGTACGTTCATGAATATTCATGACATGTGACCATTTGTCCGCACTTAAAACCTGTGCGGTCACCTTTCTGACCATCGACTCTCGTTATAGCCAGTAAGAAGACACGTGTATTCACGGATGATTAAATGTGAATTTGAATTAGAATTATGATATTATTGTTATTATGTTTGTATTCGATACATAAATTGATGTATTATATAGAATTAAAGGTTATAGCGAGTAGCACACCTACATTATGTCGTTTGTTCTTTGTTTAGGCCATAGAATATTAATTACTTTATATTCGGACGAACGTAGTGAGGGAGAATATAAAAGCTGTTTATTAGTGTGGACTGGTTGATTACACGGTATTGACGCAATAACGTGCGTAACGTCTGAACGATGATACGAGGTCAAGGTCAGATGACACCAGCCAGCTGGACATGTACAGCTTACAATCATTCAATACACCAACTATAGTAGACCTATTGAATACAGTAAGAAAAACAGACCAAACTCAACTATAACCACTGAACCAAGAAAATGAGGTCAAGGTAAGATTACACCTGCAAGTTCGACGTGTACACCTGTCCTTCCATACACACAATAAACTATTACCTATTGCGAAAGCAATAGTATCGGAGATATGGACCTAGACCACCAAAAAATTGACCTTGTTCACGGATCCATGAAACGAGATGTCCAAGTGAAAATTTTCCGACGGGCATAAGGACATTGCAAGGTCAGTATACCAAAATATAGTTACTCATTAAAATTAATATTACAAATCAAAGCGCGAAAGCGCTGTAAAGGCAGTTAATTACAGGTTGTGTGTATTTCTAGTCCAGTTATATCATTATCTTCCATAGAACAGAGGTGGTTTGTAGTATTTAAGATTTAGAGTTCTCTTGTACCTAGTTCACCTATATCTATAGTCTACTGTTTACAGTATATTTTCTGTACCTCGCCATGAAATGCATTTTTAAGACATAAGAACTTTTCCTTTTTAATGTAATTAAAACTATTTTTAATTATTGATTATATACACATATTCAATTACTCCTATCCTATGAAAAATAATTCACAAAGATTGACTAGTCTCCGTTCTGTGTGTATTGCTAGAACATCAAGTAACATAATGGTTAATGTACATAGTAACATGTCAACTCTTTTGAAGACAGAACTTTTTTTAAAATTCTCCCTCCAAGCAAAATTATTTTTCAGTATAAACATGATAAAGTTATCTACCTGTATTAATGACCTAGAGACTCCCAAGAGCCTGTGTCGCTCACCTTGGACGGTCTATGTGCATATTAAACAACGGACACATATAAAATGACAAAATTGTGTTTTTGATGATGGGGATGTGTTTGTAGATCTTTCTTTACTGAACATTCTTGGTGCTACTATTATCTCTATCTATAATAAACATGGCCCAGTATTTACAGTGGAAAATATTTTTTAAAAATTAACAAAAAATACAAAAATTTATGAAAATTGTTAAAAATTGACTATAAAGGGCAATAACTCTTTAAGGGGTCAACTTAAAATTTTGGTCATATTGACTTATTTGTAGATCTTACTTTGCAGAACATTATTGCTGTTTACAGTTTATCTCTATCTATAATAATATTTAAGATAATAACCAAACTCTGCAAAATTTCCTTCAAATTACTAATTTGGGGGTAGCAATCCATCAACGGGTTGTCAGATTTGTCTGAAAATTCCTGGGCAGATAGATCTTCACTGAAGAGACAATTTCAACCATGTCAGATTTGCTCTAAATGCTTTGGTTTCAGAGTTATAAGCCAAAATCTACATTTTACCTGTATGTTCTATTTTTGGCCATAGTGGTCATCTCGGTTGGTTGACCAGGTCTAACCACACATTTTTTAAATTAGATACCGCAATGATGATTTTGGCTAAGTTTGGTTAAATTTGGCACAGTAGTTTCAGAGAAGATTTTTTGTAAAAGTTTATGGACGACGAAACCAAGTGATGAGTCAGGTCAGGTGAGCTAAAAAGGAGTTTTTAATCAAGGTAACAATGAAATCTGGTGGCCATAAAAGCTGTCTCATTAGCATTTTAACCACTTCCCATATTTGCTTTTAAGACAATAGAAGAAAATTATTCAATGCAAAAACAAAACTTACTTGTAAATATGAAATTCTCTTTACAGTATAAGTTTTTCTCATTGTTGGAGATTGTACAGTAGTACAGTCCTGTAACTGCTTATACCCATTTCTTATCCCCTTTAGTTTGATAAACTCACAGAATATCATAATTGTAATTCAAATCTATATATCAAAGCAAAATGAATTTCACTACTTTCATTCATGCATCCTTTGGAAAAATATAAGTTCTAAAATGACACAATATATGTTTATTTATATAAAAATAATATTTAGTTTTCGACTCTTAACAGGTATAAACAAGAATGTGTCCCCAGTACACGAATGCCCCACTCCCACTATCATTTTCCATGTTCAGTGGACCGTGACATTGGGGTAAAAACTCTAATTTGGCATTAAAATTAAAACGATCATATCATAGGGAACATGTGTACCAAGTTTGAAGCTTGACCAAAAACTTTAACCTGAAGAGGGACAGACGGATGGACGAACGGACGCACAGACCAGAAAACATAATGCCCCCCTAATATCGTAGGTGGGGCATAAAAATGCACAGCTGTGTCATGATTTGTGAAATCTGTGCTGAAAACATAGGCATTTATGGTGTTTGAGAAATTCCATCTGTGAAGCTCAACATTAGCTCGTCAGTTGGTGGTGGACAGTTATAAATCTTTCCTGCAGGATGAATGTACATCTGTTCAGGAAAACCAATTTCACAAATCAAAACTTTCCTCTAGATTTCTCCTACAATATTCATCCAGTTTAGTTCTTTTGGTTTAACGGGACACCGTCCTGATTTTTAATTTTGTAAACCATTCAGTCTCTTGCTTACAAATGGTGCATAAAAATAGGATGGGAATGCATGGCAGTAGACAAGTCTCTATAAAGTGGGTATGTGCCCTGAAAAAAGTTTTATAACATTAGCTTTTTTGAAACTTGTGAAAGACTTGTGCAACACACATACCTAAATAACTATAACATAGGTGGAGAGCATCATTCATGTCAATGTTTTGTTCCTGTTTACATTGTCATTGATATTTTTCAAGAAAGCCCGAGGCATAGCTCATGAATTCTTGTCATTAGACATTACAACCGAAATTTACATAATTACTGCTAAAATAGTATAATATATCTCTTGTAGAAAAACCATACAATTGTAGTATTAACCAAAAAATGTCAAACAGATGATATTGAATCGTAATCCTAAAAGTTATGACGTCTTGAATGCACCCCCCTTTTTATTCTAAAACGATAATTGCGGTTGCAAACAGACTTTGGTTTACTTGCATGGCGATTATATAAATAACAGTATATATTTCTTAAAGAAAATAAAGTTTTACCATGAATAGTTTCCTGAACGTAGTCGTTTTCAGTAAAATGTGCCTTGCAAACAACAGCTATGGGTTCTACGATTGCATCGCACATGACAATCTACGTTTTCCTTCTTATAAAGTCATTTAGAAATGCAAGTCCTCCTCTTAAATGACACTCAGGTACACACCAACAAGGACTAGGCATCGTTAATTGTGTGATTGTTTTGCAGTGCAAAAACGGAAGTTAAGGACGGAACTGACTGGTCTCATTAATAAGAGACAAGAAGAATTTTAGAGACAAACAGCGACAAGAAGTTTAATTTAGTGACGAAGCGACAATAACTAACAAGGGACAAGCGAATCGTAATTCTCTCACGAGGCTATTCTCATTTGATGTGATAGGGTGAAGCTACACCTATCAAATATGTCCCTATGAAAAAGAAGAATTTCACTCTTAGAAAGGAAATGATATTGCATGGTTTTGATTCAATAAATTCTTTAAAAGGAAATTGATTTTTTTTTGTTTTGATGGCCATTTTTTAGCGTGTGCATAAAATATATTTTTTTTTATATCTAATAAAAACTTATCCCTTTCTTCTTAATAAAAACATATTTTTATCTATCAATGTACAGTAATATAAAAAATGTTTTATAACCGCCCCTAAGATGTAAAAAAACTGCTTGTTATCACTGAATGGTAAAGATTATTTAAATTTATCAGTTGGTAGTAAAAAGTGAATATACATTGTATATTGTATATAACAAAGATTTAAGTTGATTCTGGACAAAGAAAGATAACTCCAATTAAAAAAAAAATCTTGCTATTGCACAATATTTTGCAATTAGATATTTCTTGCTTACTATTCTGGACAAAGAAAGATAACTCTAATTAAAAAAAAAATTGCTATTTCACAATATTGTGCAATTAGATATTTCTTGCCATTGCGCAATACTGTGCAATTAAAAAGACTTGCTATTGCACAATACTTAATATAATAATTTTAGATCCTGATTTGGACCAACTTGAAAACTGGGCCCATAATAAAAAATCTAAGTACATTTTTGGATTCAGCATATCAAAGAACCCCAAGATTTCAATTTTTGTTAAAATCAGACTAAGTTTAATTTTGGACCCTTTGGACTTTAGTGTAGACCAATTTGAAAACAGGACCAAAAATGAAGAATCTACATACACAGTTAGATTTGGTATATCAAAGAACCCCATTTATTCAATTTTTGATGAAATCAAACAAAGTTTAATTTTGGACCCCGATTTGGACCAACTTGAAAACTGGGCCAATAATCAAGAATCTAAGTACATTTTTAGATTCAGCATATCAAAGAACCTAACTGATTCATTTTTTTGTCAAAATCAAACTAAGTTTAATTTTGGACCCTTTGGACCTTAATGTAGACCAATTTGAAAACTGGACCAAAAGTTAAGAATCTACATACACAGTCATGACAGTTAGATTCAGCATATCAAAGAACCCCAATTATTCAATTTTGATGAAATCAAACAAAAGTTTAATTTTGGACCCTTTGGGCCCCTTATTATGTTGGGACCAAAAGTCCCAAAATCAAACCCAACCTTTCTTTTATGGTCATAAACCTTGTGTTTAAATTTCATAGATTTCTATTTACTTATACTAACGTTATGGTGCGAAAACCAAGAAAAATGCTTATTTGGGTCCCTTTTTGGCCCCTAATTCCTAAACTGTTGGGACCTAAACTCCCAAAATCAATACCAACCTTCCTTTTGTAGTCATTAACATTGTGTTTAAATTTCATTGATTTCTATTTACTTAAACTAATGTTATTGTGCGAAAACCAAGAATAATGCTTATTTGGGCCCTTTTTTGGCCCCTAATTCCTAAACTGTTGAGACCAAAACTCCCAAAATCAATCCCAACCGTTCTTTTGTGGTCATAAACCTTGTGTCAAAATTTCATAGATTTCTATTAACTTAAACTAAAGTTATAGTGCAAAAACCAAGAAAATGCTTATTTGGGCCCTTTTTGGCCCCTAATTCCTAAAATGTTGGGACCAAAAGTCCCAAAATCAATACCAACCTTCCTTTTGTGGTCATAAACCTTGTGTTAAAATTTCATAGATTTCCATTCACTTTTACTAAAGTTAGAGTGCGAAAACTAAAAGTATTCGGACGCCGGACGACGACGACGACGACGACGACGCCGACGCCAACGTGATAGCAATATACGACGAAAATTTTTTCAAAATTTGCGGTCGTATAAAAAGTAGAGGAGAAATTTAAACATTTCCGGATCTATTTCTTGCAAAATGACCCCCAGCAAAGATCTGCGTAAGGAAAGATGAACCTCATGACTTGAAAGTCAGGCCTTAAAGCACTGCCTTTAAAAAATCCTACCTTTTTCAAGTAGTCACTGAACATTGAAAATGAGGTCAAGGACAATTGACAGAAGAACTTCACAACACGAGGCATATATATATATACAAAGTATGAAGCATCAAGGTCTTACACCAACTAAAATATAAAGCTTTTAAGTAGTACAGGCTTACATCTCAAAACTAAACCATACAAATGAGGTCAAGGTCCGATGATGCCTGCCAGTTGGACATGTAAACTTAACAATCCTTCAATACACCAAATATACTAGACCCATTACTTATTTGTAGTTTTGGTTTAATCCACCATTTTCTACATTTGAAAATGCCTGTACCAAGTCAGGAATATGACAGTTCTTGTCCAATCGTTTTATTTGATTTTCCGTGTGATTATGGACTTTCCGAATTGATTTTCCTCTAAGCAGTATTTTTGTGATTTTACTTTTTATTCAATTATGACATTATGAAATGCTGCTTCTTCCCCACAACAGCAGTTCGAATGGGTTAAATGAAGATAATCAACTTTAATCACTTTAATTGAAATCTGGAGAAGGCATGTCCGCAACTGCTAGTGGTCCTTTGCTAATTCAAGTATCATTGTCATTTTGTTACCTATTCTGATAATGGACTCCCAACATCTTTTGAAAAAGTTTTTACTGTGCATTTGTTTATTCTACATTAGCTAGAGGTACAAGGAGATGATGGAGATCTAACAAAAAACAATTTTTGCACCTGTCCCAAGTCAAGTGCGACATCTATACCACATTTTGTTCAGGGGCCAGTTGAAGCACACCTGTGGGTGCAGGATTTTCTCAAGTGCTAAATCCATTGGCGACCTTCAGCTGTTTTCTGTCCTTTGTTTTGGTTGCCAGTTTGACACATTCCTCATTTCCATTCTAAATTCTATATTTTTTAAGCAGACTGGGGCACTTCGAAGTCAGAATTGTATGTCAAGATGGAGTCTTTTGTGCTGACAGGTCTAATGAAGTTGCAGTAAGACAGTCTTAGTCTTCGCTCTGAATATGTTATTAGACATTAAACATCCTTTAGAAGAAAAATTTGAGACAATACCATCATAACTAATGTTGTATTACTACATTTTTAAAGGCATGTTGTACTACATCATGAAATATTTGTAAATCACATTTTCAAAATTATATGAAATAAGACCAGACAACAGAAACATGTTGAGAACATTTTAATTATCAAAACATCTCAACAGTAAGATTAGTCCATGATTCTTCTTAGTATATTCTCTGAGAAGGTGTCATGGTTCCCTTGATGTAAAGGGCTCGCACGTTTTGCCAGTTCTTCTTCAGGAGAGACACCAAGAAATTGATGGACAGAGAAATATTTGAATAGAGTTCATCTGGGCTCATGTTGACATGTCCTACACATACAGCTAGACAGAGTACCTGAAAAATATAAGTTCAGTAAATACAAGTTGCAACATTATCAACATCAGATGTTATTTGTTGGCTATAGAAATAATTGATTGATCCTTCTATTTGTTTCTTCATTTTATGTAGGAAATCAAAGTATCTTGACCTTTGTATCACAAATGTAGATATGTAGTTTCAATTGAAATTAATCACTAAATGTGATTTAGTTATCTTTAAAATACAGTTACTGAAATTGTCGCAATATTCCTAGTGTTTTCTCCAACAAATTTCAGAAAGTCTCCTGGTAAAAAGAGAATTAAAAAAAACCATCTTATTTCTAAAAATTATATCATCACATCCATAATGTAATAATCTCAGAAAGAATCAAATTACCATGATGATGAGAGGCCCTGGGGAGAACACCGATTCCATTTATAAAGGTTTACAACTCAAGTGACAAAAGTGAAGACATATGTATTCAAAATTTGATCTGTTTGGTGGTAATAAGCATTGTTAAGATTTCAGAATATTTGATTGTAGCAAAGTTAAGTTGGAGAATGGAAACTAATTTAGGGCATGCAAATGTCTACAAGGGTAAAAACTTGATACAAATGTCTACAGTTAATGTTCACTGGCTATATGCACAAGTTTGTGTCAATTTGTTTTTCATTGGAAATTCAGGAATTTAAAACTAATCTCAAATTGTACCAGATCTTGATGTTTTCTATAACAAACCCACCTTTTTCAACTGAAACTTGATGGTTGCTTTCTGTTCCTCACACTTTGTGACCAAAGATTCATTATGAGAGACTTGGATGGGAAACTTTCCTGCTTTGTTTAATCCAGGACCCAACAACCTTGGGATGGTCTTGATGATAGAGTCAGAAGCCAAGAAACCATCATATCTCTTAGCTACAAAACAAAATAAAAATATAATACTTTGGTACATATTATCAAATGGTGACTTACTTCTCTATGCTGTAGTACCTGTGTTTCAAACTTGCTCAAAGCGAGTGTGTACTTGGTGAATAATCAGCAAACCACCAAGGTTTTGTACATACAGTAAATCGAGAAGAAATACAATAAAAGCTTTAAGTTTTTTATGTTATATGCAGGCCTCAAGGGCAAATAACAAACCAGGCTTGATCTTGATTTAGAAAAGCAGAAATAAAAATGGGATCTGCAGTTGTTTGATGTTGTAACTTCAGTACATTCAGAAAGAAAAATTATGTTATAATAGATATTGAAATGACACTTCCGTGGTTGCAAATCCTGCAATAAATCATAATAGGTAATTATTTTGATAGTCAATTACATTTTCTTCATCTCAAATATGAACATCAATCCATGTCATCGTTTGATAATTTGTATTGCTGTTATGTTTGTTGAATAGATTTACAAGGTATACCCAGCATCTCTCTTCAAGATAAAATTAACATTAAAATGTTGCATTCATATACAATATAAACTATTTATAAGTACCTAATTTTTTAACAAGCTTTTTGTCCTTGTTCAACTTTTTCAAGGAATCAGTATCCATACTGGGGAGATCATTAGCCTTAGCCTGATCACAATGCACTTGGTCACCCAAAATACAGATCTTCATCTTTGGTCTTGGAATGTGTTTTAGTCTGTAAACATTTAAAGTTAGGATTCAACAATAAATCAATACATACATCATGTACATGTATGTAGAGTACAATGAATTTTGTAGCTACACAATAGAAATTACATTTTAGAGTACATTTAAAGAACATTGCTATTCTGCATTGTTACAATCCACACTTTCAAAACACGGAAACTTTTAACATATTACATATTTTTAAATAAAACATGGAACTATTGTATGAATTATATTTCTTGCTAGAATATAAACAGCTAAATATTATTAAATTACATAGGTTTTTTTTTAACATCATGCATGGTATTGGGACACTTTTTGATATGTATTTCTTAGGAATGTTTCGTGTTTAACTTCAATAATCTACTATTTGCAAATTATCTTGTAAAGTTCAAAATGAAATTTTTGGGATAAACACCTAGCAAAATTTCATTGATCTTTTTGTGACACAATTTGCAACATTACTGCTAACAAATTCTTACCACCAGCAGAACTGTTTCTGTTGAAGAATCACTGATCTCTGGCTTTACTTAACTTTCTGGTACCATCGTTTGTGCAAACAATGTATACCTTCCCAATTATTTTAAGACCCTGGGTGGAGGTCCGCTGGGAAGTTTCCCAGCTACCTATGCCAGGATGCCAACAACACCATAATTTTTTTCTTTTAACAGATAATTTTGTTACTTTTAAAATACAGAGTGTTTAATTCAAATGTAAAGTTCCAAAGAGTCTTAAAAATATAAAATTCATACATTTTCCACATTGGCCTTGATTATCGTTATAAATAAATTAAACAAAGTTTAAGTGTTGTTGGCTTTTTGAGAATTTCCTGGAAAGGTCATGTAAACCTACTTGACTGTGCCAGAGAAACGCTTGTCCTTTTGAGGATCATAATTCTTCAAAGCAATCTGGAGCTCTATAGACTGCGTAAATTTCCTCTTCTTGTCATTGGAATCTTTCAGGACGGTGGAAATGGCCTCGTACAAGTTGTCACGAGAAATTTTACTGAAAAACAAAAGTAAAGTTTTCACTGATGATCAGGACTAACAAACTAGTCTTTATAAGAAAATAAGCAAATTGAAACGGTATTACAAATGAATAACATACATGTACATGTACGGTATATAATCAGACTTGCAAGCTTTTGGTGACCGACACATTAAAAGAAAGTTTATTGACTTGCAAAAAAAGGCTACAAGGAGAATGTGCTGTTCCTGCCATCTTTAATGAAAGATGTCAGCAATACAACCGAACAGATTATAAAAGTTGCACAAATACATTCATCAGCGTTGTTATTTTAAAAGATGTAGCTATGCTTACATGTTACTGGTCTACAAGACAGATCAGTGATATAGCAAACAAAGCAGTTAATGTTACAGCTTAAAACGCCAAACATGTCATGGACTAGACAAACTTGGAGCTGGAGCTGTGTTATTACAAATTCACAAGCATATAAACGAACTCTATACAATACATGTACTTCATAATCAATCCGTTACAAATTATGTAATTCTTTATCATTAGTTGCAAGGAAGAATAATATAACTTGCTTTAAATATGAGTCAATATTTATTTTAAACATGATTTGTAGAATGAAAGCTTTGTGAATGGCCAGATGATGAACTTGCCATACAATATCACCTTCATACACATTTCTTTTACAGTATAGGAAACCAACACTGCAATTAATGTGCAGATATGGGGCAAAAACTGTACTAAGGACACATTGAATGTGATGATTGACAATAGACATGTACATTTATTATATGGTAAATTCAGAAATTAACATTGATGTAAGGAATGTTGCTATTGACATTTATAAAGATGGAGCAATGTTATATGAAATATACAATTCTAAAGCAAATTTACTAACTCTTTAAAGTCTTTAACTAATTCCTTACAAATCATTGATATATATTTGTTCACTAGTTATGCAATTGCAACCAAGACTTAAATTTTTCTTATCTTGATATATACAGCTCAACGTTTTAAACATTTGTAGTATGAAAGCTTTGTGAATGGCCAGATGATGAACTTACCATACAATATCACCTTTCATACAAGTTTCTCTTACAGTATAGGAAACCATCACTGCAATTAATGTGCAGATATGGGGCAAAAACTGTACTATGCGCATTATAATATCATTCATTAATTGTACTGGAAATTCAGGAATTATTATTGCTTCAAATGGAACAATGCTATTGAAATTTTTAAGTTGAAACGTGTTCAAATATTTCACAAATGTTTCTCGGTTTATTATGTTGGTGGTCTGGGTGAGTCACCAACAATACAGCAAAAAGGGTAGTTGCTTTTACAGCTTAAAACGCCAAACTTGTTACTGACAACACAAATTTGGAGCTGGAACTGTTTTAAATGGGCCATTTGAATTTTGTATCAACTGTCTACACCCCAATATTACTTCTGAACTATGTAAAGATGTGGGATATAAGTCAACAAGACAACAATCAAGCACTTTTTTTTAATTAACCATTAAACAGACAACTAAGGGTCAAACGACTTCCACAACAGATAGCAACCTATTTGTTAGTCTTGTATTGTTACATGTAGATTGTCCTTACTCCAAGTTTCATCTTAATTATTTCAGTCAAATTTGTTGTCAGACTTGGCATCTTTCTGTTCATACATGTTCTTTGTATTTACAAATCTGACAAGTTGGACAACAAGAGCTACTTAACATTTGTATGGATTGCATTGCAAACCAAAGCCTACATTTCTTGGAAAAGGGAGTTTTTTTTAAACTTACTGGTATCTTCTAAAACTGACAAAATGTTACCCCGCTTCACGTGTCACTTGTCTATATGAAAGACATATGATATAGCGAACAGGGCAGTTTTATATTACAGCTATAAACGCCAAACTTGTCATAGTCTGGACAAATTTGGAGCTGGAACTGTGTAAAACAAAAGTGCCAAGATTCTAGATCTATTGGTACAATGTAAATCCTGCACTATTGAATTCAACTTGACAAGCTTGTATAAATAACCTGATAAAGGGATACAACAAGAACTGTAGAAGTGACCTCCCCGAAATTAGTACTTGCATGTCAATCAGAGTTGAGGAGGGGTACATGTAAATTGCACCAGTTTCACATCATTTGGTTGAGGCAAACTTAGGTCAAATAGCAGAAACAAAAAAACATCAATTTTCTATTTGTTAAGCCTTAAGGGCACAACTCTACAATGGAAAAAAAGAGATGCTACCAAAATTCAAATTTGATACATTTGATGTATTTTGGTAGCCTCCCTTTTACCATTCAAGATAATATATGATCCATGTTAATTTCCTTTGAACCTTAAATGTGCTAAAGTACGGGAGACATTGCAATTATATCCATTTAGATTAGTTCTATTCATTGATTAATAAATAACTGATAAAATGTAGCCCAGCTTTACGTGTCACTTGTCTATATGAAAGACATATGATATAGCGAACAGGGCAGTTTTATATTACAGCTATAAACGCCAAACTTGTCATAGTCTGGACAAATTTGGAGCTGGAACTGTGTTAACATAGTACCAACATTCTATTGGTACAATGTAAAATCTAAGAATTATAATCTTTATCTTTATAATACATGTACATTCTTAATCTTCAGAAAGATACTTGTAGTATTACATTCAATCTTTAAAGAATAATTATAAATTTATACAGGGAAGCAAGTTCTGAATTTTTATGCTATTTGATATTAGAAATGGCATTGGTCTGACAAGTGGACTGAAAAGATCTGAACTGTTCTGTCGTAACAAGAACTCATGTGGACTGAAATTTGGGACAAAACACTAATTCGGCATAAAAATAGAAAGATCATACAATTTTTAACATGTGCACCAAGTTACATGTACAAGTTTATTGGACTTCCAACATTATTCAAATTAAAGCTACCTCAACCAAACACTTCCCCTGAAGCAGGACAGACAGATGAACAGACCAAAAACATAATGCCCACTAGTTGGGCACAAGTCTACATAAATAAAATGAATTTACTATGTTGGAGCTTATTCCCTTCAAAATATAGTTTCTTTGGAGATCAAATTATTTTAAACTGATAGAAATGTAGCCCCGCTTTACGTGTCACTTGTCTATTTGAAAGACATATGATATAGCGAACAGGGCAGTTTATTATCACAGCTATAAACGCCAAACTTGTCATAGTCTGGACAAACTTGGAGCTGGAACTGTGTTAAGACATTGCTATCACTATTCCAGTGTAAACAAAATCATAAATGCAATCTTTATCTTCCCTGTAGAGCCAGAGGTTGAAAGCTCGTGTCTTGATGCATGTAGGCATAAGAAAGGTCTTAATCAAATGATTAACCCAAACCTTCAAAGAAATAGTAGTGTGCTGTAATATTTTTAAATTCTTTTTGGGATGACCTTGAAATTTGTAACAATATATTTATGGGAAAGGTACTTTTCATGGTTACGACAGAACAGTTCAAACATTTTAAGTGTTTTTTTTTTTTTTGTCATATTGGGCAACAGTAGGTCTCGTCGTCCAAATAATTATGATGTCTGGCAAGACTGTTTTAATATTTGTCAATGACACAAAGACTTAAGCTTGTACAAATGTACATGTATACAATTCTTCATGTCATTTTTTTAAATATCCAAAGGTTTTCATCAACTTCAACTAGAAAAAGTTTGAGCTTATCTACTGTAAATTCAGAAATTATTGCTTACATTTATCATTGTGATCGTCATTTTAGACTTAAATGTGATTTTACCTGTTGAATTCATCTAAAATAAAATAAATCAAATGTAAAAATATTCCATCATTTGAACAACTTGAAAAGATGTTGCCCAGCTTTACGTGTCACTTGTCTATAAGAAAGACATATGATATAGCGAACAGGGCAGTTTTATATTACAGCTATAAACGCCAAACTTGTCATAGTCTAGACAAGCTTGGAGCTGGAACTGTACAAGTCATTAGTCATTACTATCACTTGTATTTCATAATGAAAACAAAATCACGAGTGCAATCTTTATCTTCTCTGTACTGTAGAGGTTGAAAGTTAGTCTTCGAGGGTTCTTAAATCTTTTCATAAAAGTAAGGACATTTCCTAGTGCTTTTTTGTCATATTTGGCAAGTCAAATCTTGTCAGGATGTATTCATAAGGGCAGAAATGCACTTTAACGTCAAAGGTCATTTTCTGCTACCATTTGCGTCAAATTGTTTAAATTTTTTAATGTAATTCGTTAAAACATCCTTTTTATGATATGTAAGAGGTCTTAAATAATTATTATATCAGAACAGTTTTTTATTGGAAAAAAATTTATGTGTTCATCGTCTAAAAGAAGTTGCACATTTTAACATCGTTCACCAAAAATTACTGTGGTCATAATTTGGCCAGAATTTTTACGGTTATTTATCTTGAAGGTATCACCCGTTTCCACCGTTTCATGCATACAATTCTTCATTTTTTTTAAAGTTTCCACACCTGCCATCATAATTTTTTCAAGTGCAAGTTACAGGTAATAGATGGCAAAATCTTTAAATGGGGCCTTCAAATTTTGTTTTAATGTTGTTTGTTTGCTTCTCCGTGCTTTTACAATACAAAGCTCAAATTGTTTTGCTTTTAAATTCTAACAACTTCACACCTAAAAGTACATCTCATGGATATTTAATTATTTATAAATAGTTTTAAATAAATGTCACCATGCTTTACGTGTCACTAGTCTATATGAAAGACATATGATATAGCGAACAGGGCAGTTTATTATTACAGCTATAAACGCCAAACTTGTCATGGTCTGGACAAACTTGGAGCTGGAACTGTTGGCTAGTCATCGAAATTGCAGGGATCTCCATGGCCTGTTTCACGATGGCGCCCCGCCATCGTTCAAATGTCTTGCGCCATCGTCAAATGACTTGCGCCATCGTTAAATTGTCTTGCGCCATCGTTAAATTGTCTTCCGCCATCGTTCAAAACTTCATCGTTTTTTGTAGCCCAACGCCATTTTTTTATCAATTATAATCAAATGCATGTAATTGCATAACCCTTGGGCTTTTTATGTTATAATCAATACAGTTCTAACGCCTGAGGGATATCCGGATTAAGATCGCTAATCACTTGTACCTGAGCTTGTATACAGGTAGATCAACAAACCAGACAGGAGAATACTATCTGAGGATAGACGATCCATTTGTCGAATTAGTCAACTAAGTTTCAGCAAATGATTATGATAATTTAGATTAAATAAATAAATTAATAATCCAGTTAATAAGAAGAAAACAGTTTAACAAGTCGAACACGTGCTTTATTTTGACTTACGCAATCACCATCCCCTTTTCTTAAGAAGTACAAGACGCAAAACAGTAAATATTATTTCATCGCAAATAACTCAAGTACTGCTGTAACGATAATTTAGAATTACTTTAAAAGTTTAAAGGGAAAATTCGCGATTTTTTACTTATGGTTTAAATATGTTCATTATGGCAAAATATATATATTCACAAAGTTTTATCGCTATATGTCCAGTAATAAAGGAGAAATTCAACAATTAATGAAAAATTATTAACTACTTCCTGTAGGTCGTGACGTTTTCTCCTGGTTTTTGCATGCCGGGATTTAAAATACAATCAGTAAAAGTCTTGGTTTTTAATGATATTTAAACGTAATCGTAAGCGCGCCGATGACTTATGCTTTATCTAATAAACATCCGACAATAAGAAGATAAGACGCACAGACGTGCAATTGTACACATTCATGAGATAAATTTTCTATGTTAAACGTATATATTCGAATTATTTTTGTAGACACCCAAAAAAGTTATAAATTTATTAATTAATGCATTTTCGGACTGATATATGAGGTGAACAAATTAAAGTACAATAATCTGTAAAGACAATATGTTGGTGTACTCTTATTGACCTTTTACTATCTCTGCTATGACTAGATTTATACAATGTGTGTATTCACGGTTCTGTGGCAAATTAAATACTCGTAGATGGCTTGTTGAAAGGTAAATTGTTATTTGCACTTCGGTATTTAACCACGCCTCTAGGGCACACCTTGCCAGGTGTGACTGTCTATTCGGATCAGTGGATTATAAAACAAGGGAGCATTCAATATACACATCTATAATACTAATTCAAGTTTGTGACAAATAAAAATAGATCGCCGTGGAATTATTTAATTATATTTGCTGTATCATTTATTTCAATTCAAATAAATTAATTTACTAAGTAATAAACAATTTTCGGTTAAAGACGGGAAACTTAATTCATGTGTCAGAATGAAATGATATACACCTCTTGTCCTTGATTTAAGTCTCATTAAAAAGGGGAAATTAGAAATAGCTTTACCAAAGCATTTTGATTTTCTTTATTAGGCAAAAAATGTACGAGAACACTTACATTTAGACTTTTGAAAGCCATGTATTAATTGATATCTGAAACTATCTGAAGATAAGTAGATAACTCTACCGAAGCGGAGTATAATTTGTACGAACAAAGAAAAAATACTTTTGTTTTTAAATCTTTGCACATTTATGATTAATTATTGTTATTTATTACTCATTCAATTACTTAATTGGTACCTAAAATATATCTACCGCTTGGCATTAAAACTCTGTGTAGTAGGAAGGGGTTATGTCATATACTAATTCAATTCAATTGAATGTCATATACTAGATTATATTATTTGGATGAGGATTTGAGCTATCCTATAAAACACATTAATTAGTTAACTACATTCGAGGCCAAAGGATATTAACTTAAATGATTCAATTAACTTTACTCACATATTACTTATATGTCTATCTTATGATTTTTGCGTGCTTGTTTTTATAGAACAGTTTATA
This sequence comes from Mytilus edulis, assembly GCF_963676685.1. Classification (NCBI taxonomy): domain Eukaryota; kingdom Metazoa; phylum Mollusca; class Bivalvia; order Mytilida; family Mytilidae; genus Mytilus; species Mytilus edulis. The sequence continues at coordinate 68,789,890 of NC_092353.1, read as the reverse complement.
TATGGTCCAAAAATTTATCATAAAATCATAACTAAAAATGTCTTGTTCGGAGAATGATAGTACTATATAAACAGTGGTTCCAGTCAGTCAAAAGAGTCAGATTTTGACGAGTATGGTCATTTTGGGTACGCACTAGAGCCAGAGTATACGGAAGAAGAGCTCCATGAAATGGAAGCTGCAGAAAGTTCCCGAAATCAAGATTTCCTTAGCAACCATCGCTAGTTTTTAAAACACAGATTGGTGTTCGTGTACTAAATGCATACTTATGCCGTTATTAACAGAATGTCTTTGTTGCCACGAATTTACTCTCTTTGATGGTAATATTGAATTGGGTGAATGCATTAGTAACAGCATCGATTTCAGAACAGTTTGTCTGAACCCGGTTGTTCTTGAAACTAACTATATAAGTTTTTTTTTAGTACAATCGTATTCATATTATACATGTTAAATGAATGAACAAATATTAAACCTATCTGTTTATTGTTTTCCGCCCATGTCTGCTCATCGCCCGGCAGAAATAAAGTTTGTCGCACGAAAAAATGGTGTTAATTCCAGAGTCAAAATTTAAAGAACTTATTTTCCATGTTTTCTGGTATTGTTCGAAAGAGAATTGACCTAACAGAAGAATTACTATCTTAGGCTGTCAGTAACACATGTAGAGCAGTGGGTCGTTGTTGGACATGTAAATCTTATGAAGTGTATCATCTGTTAAATGTGCAGGTCACTGAAAGGGGAAGTTCCATACGGAAGTAGGTTTTGAGATTGATTTTTTTTTATATCCAGTGACACATTTTACATGCGTATTCTTGAACTTTTGATACATCATTTACTCTCAAATTGCAAAAAACGAAAACTTCCACTTGTATTTATAGTATTTGTTGAAATAGTCCTCGTCTCACAACGTATAATACTCTATCTATTTGACCAACGATGTTCAAAAACAAAAGACAACGAATTTTATGTCATCTTTCCCTATTTTTGAATGTAACTTATAAGGCTGTTCAACTGGCAAGAATACCGCTAAAGCGGATAAGCAGTTTATTCTTTAAATTGCTATCATATCACGGCAAGAAAGAAAATAAATCCCGAAATTGATTTGAAACTTTAATACTCAATAGTTTTCCTAGAAAATACTCACACCCCTTTGGGATTATTAGTGTACGTCCAGTTGCATATATTTTACATGAATGTCGGAACAATTGTGATGATGACGAATTTCTTCCTTTATTCGAGAACAATCTAATTGATATATAAAACTGGGATTTTACTATGTTCATAACTTCGATGAACCAAAGCAAGATATATATCGACCTGTATTTAAATCAAACTGGTTCTCTTCTTCTTCTCCTTCTTTTGGTATACAATATAGTCTGATACATGTATATATTTTGAATTGCACTATAGTTCCGTAACTTTCTATCCAGGCGTATAAGCCAACATCGACAAGTGCGTACATTTTTTAAATCAATATTTTTGGTATGTTCCAGTCTGTCCTTTACTATTGACAAATTACATTTTCCCAAATTAGCCCTCGGAAAAAATATGTATATAGATTTTTATTTCTTCAAATCTTTTTTTTTTTTTGTGGTATTTTTTATATTTTCATAAATAATATTCTTTACACCAGAAATGTTATTTATAAACAAGCGTACGAGTTAAGTTATTGGCATCATATCACTTTCGGACACACAAGACAGAGATGTGTATTATACACCTGATAGTTCAAAATGGAAAGTTATTAGTCTGCCGTGTACACTGATCAATACCTACAGAAGTGAAACGATGCATGAACTTGCAAGCCCGACAGGAAATCGCTTGAATACCTGGACGAGTCCTCACACCCCTCACAATACCTTTGGGAGTAATACCTTTAGCCATGCTGGTGATCAGATGAGGAAAGATCCGAATTTATTTGAATAAAGTTTATTACTTTAAAGAATTATGAAAACAATTTTCACGGAACACTTATTTATTATTTGAACTTTGACTTTTTAACTCATTCCAATATTAACAGTTTAAAAATAACAGATATATAATAATGGTCATTTTCCCTCAGCATTTTCCGTATCAAGTTTATAGTTAGTCAGATAAAACAATCGTACGACTGACAAGATATCGACACGCAATTACGACTACATCGGTTACTGTAGTTTTGGTTCTTTGTGTTTTATAGACATATCGTGATTATAATCGTAGAAGGTGACAAAATGGCGGAGCGTAGAAAATTGATACTCAAAATTTAAAATCGATGTTGATCTCTTATCTAGCGGAATAAAACTTTAATATCTATAAATTTTAGCCTTTTTATACAGAATGGACATAATATCAATTTTTGATTTTTTTGCGAAGTTTCCCTTTAAAAGTAAAAACTTAAATATTTCCTGTAAAAAATATCGTATCGTAATTCCGAATTCATTTCGTATATTACAATCAAATTGATACATCCGCGTTTCCGGTTTCTATTCAGACTCGAAAGATGCATGTTGCACAGCATCAATTTGCCAGATAAAGTCATTAAAAACCTTTTCATTTGTCAACGTTTGCTTTACAAATCTCTTTAACCTTTAACATAACCCGTACAAATCGTTTTGTTGTTGCAGCAAATCAGCCATACCGGTAATTGGTTCTGAATTTGACAGTGTCCATGAAAAATAAGCTCCACATCATATGATTTTTAACCCCCATAACAATTACCAAAAATACAAGAAATCTACATGGGGACCTTCATGACAGCTTTTGGTCATTCTCGACTAAGGGGGGACCATGAAGACTTGGCATTTGAATGGTTAAAAACGGCAATAAATGAAAATATTGATACTTCTTATTCTATAATGAAAATAACTATAATTTAAATAAGCAATAAATTAGCATGTTCACCATTCCTTGTATGGAGGGATAAAATACTTCCGATCGCGCTACACTGTACAGCGTAGACACGGTTTGTAATGGTGAAAGTTCCTCCATGGTTCAATTTTCATCCATGGAGATCCCTGAATTGACAAAAATTTCTAAGGTTTACTTCAATCTAATGATTTTCAACTCAACCACACTGGTCAAGACTAGACAGTCACCACCTGTCATTAAAAGACTGAACATGTAGGGGGTAACAAATGGAGTCTTGTCATTCAACTTGCAACTGATACAAGTCCGAAAACGTGTAGTAAATTTTAAAGTCTTCAAAAAAATGTGGTCACATCTCAAAATCATCGTTTCAATATTACAATGATACTTAGAAACATTAATATGTCGTGTGTAAGGCAAATAAATAACATTTCAAGTAAAGTTTTCCAGGATTAGGTGGATTTTAAAGAGCGGTGAATACACACCTCATCTTGCCTGCTTCGGGGAACCGGAAAAGGAAGTTGTGAGGAACTCTGCGATCGAAATAGGTAATGAATACAGCGTAGATTTTGTATTGCGAACGTATGACGGACACATATGATTGCTTTTGTTTATAAATTAAAACCATTTTCCTCTTTTAAACTAGTGCCCTTTCTATAAACTAGGATAATTGAAAGCTGAAGTAATAAGTTTTAATTATGAAAAAAGGAAAAGAAAACAATTGCCAGTTACCGTATACTGGGTTCATTCGCCCATAGAGTCCTTAATTCCTGGTTTTAACTGCTTTAAAAAAAAGCAATATTAATATTAAGAATAATATGAGGCCGGTGTTACCTGTGAAAAGGTAAGAAGTCCGTATCATTTACATTTTTATTAATTATAATATTTTTAATTTAGGTACATATCTCTCCTCGGTCCATGGCATCTTCCTCTGGTCATACTATTGAGGGAAAGAAAAGCAATTAATCTATATAGTTATATAAAACACATGTTGTGTTAGGCTCTGATCCTGTCCATAACGTTATAGTATGGTATTAGTTTTCTGTTTTGCTTTTTCCAAGCATATTGTGTTGTAAAATGATGCCCTAAAAGGCTTTATAGGTTCTTGATTAGAATAATAAAATTCTTATCTTATCTTATACTCAATAGCACTTTCAGTTTAGATTTTTCTTACACATTTTTTAAGGACATCTAGAGAACAACATATGAATGAATGAATGAATGAATGAATCTTTATTGCATTAGCAACAACATTGCTTTAGCATAAAAGAAGGTATATGATATAGAATAGAACTTAATAATTTTCAACAAAAGATAGGTGTCAACACAATATCTTCACTAATGATTAAATCTATACAAGATTAAGTTCATAATTTAAAAATACTCAGTTACCAACCTTTAACTACATAATTGCGTATTTCCCCTCTTCATATACCCTACAAGAAATTTTCATAGGAGACGTGGATTGCGGAAATTCGGCGTCCGCATATTTCCAAAATGTTAAAATGTTAACGTAAATTGATGGCGTCATACGTTTAAACAGTTATTTGCCAATCAAATTAGTATATATCAATAAACCGTTGCACGCTACACTCCAGCCTCAAACTTAAATTGGATGAGACGTTAATCACGATAGTGTGTCTCAAATGGTAACGTTAATTGTTTACGTTTTAACGGGATTAGTGATTATTTGTGATATTTTTTTTTATTTCGCTTGCAAGTTTTGTTTTGCACATCAATATGGATACTTCTTTTGATGTTTGGTTGTACTGAATATGCATGAAATATTTCCCACTGAAAGTAACGTAAGCAACCAACAACAAACGATATAGTATTTGGGTAATGCATATAAGTCTATATGAAATGAGAAGATATATATATATGGTATGATGAGTGCCAGTGCACAGACAACTCTCTGCCAGAGACCAATTGATATAAAACGTAATAAAATGCATGGTTCCCCATTTTAAAGGAAGAAGATATATATTTTGCTTTAATATAAAAAGTTTGGCGGGAATTACAAGTTAAACGGGTCTTGCTTATAAAATTCACTTTACTTTCTTTAATAACGGTACAATAAGATTAAGAAATTGAACGATTGTCAGAAAAAAAAAACTGAAGTTATTTATATTCATCTATAATATGTTTACAAGCTTTTTATGATGTAGAGAGGTATATAGCCACGCTTCAGACCCAATTTTATTTTCACTTTCAAGTTCTATACATAAGAATCTTATTGCAGAGAAATAATTAAAAAAAATCGCAGTTTTACGCTTAAAGCGGCGAAATCCGACATTGGACATCTTGCAAGACATTTACCAGAAGCCGTTGCATTTTTATATGTGGTGTCAGTGCTGCAAAAATTCGATTTTGATATCGTCTACATGTATGTACTTTTGTGAGCATAATTTACACAAACGAATTTATTATATAAACTTATAAAATAAAACCAAAATTTTCAAATTGATAAGTTAAAATTTTCCAAAATCTGACCATAATGAACACTATTTGTTTTTGCCAAAAAATAGCGTTGGTCGATACATGAACGCATATTTAGTTATATTGTAATACTTTATCTATAAAGCATATCATTCATTCGAAATTTCCGGGATATAGCACTGTTTTGAAGAACACATACACCCCTGTTAAAGTTATTATGCGTATAATCTGTTACGTCTTACACGTTTATTTTTGACGTTTTGGCAATATGTTGTCCTTATTTTAGACTATTGTTAAATATAATAAAACAATAAATGTATTTTTTTTTCTGGAATAGTATTACCTGTCTTGTCTATGGATATAATTTTTATATAACTTAACTGTAATGACTTTATAGAAAATACTGTTTACTGATTAGTTTAAATTGGACTTGTTGATTACACGGTATTGACGCATTAACGTACATAACGTCTGACCTTGGGTCCATGCATTGGAACAGTACATTAGACATTAGACATTAGAGATTATTTTATTAAACCAATCATGGGCCCTTGTCGGACAAGATAAAAAACATCATACAATGATTATATAAACATTAGTGGAATACACAATATTATAAGTAATACACAAATTTATAATAAATTGATAATATGAGCAATGTAGGATATAATTAAGGTAAGAGGCATTGAGTGCAATGAGGTCGATCTAATATTAAAAGAATATGATATAAAGTTTATTAATACGAAAACAAAAAGTAAAATTAGAACCAGGAATATAGTATCTCATTCTGCAGTAGTTCTCCTCATGACCAGTGCACAGCATTGAGGGACTTTTACATCACAACAATGCAAAGGTCATCAAGGGGAGATCCTTCAGAACTAGCATATTCCAGCATACATGTTCCTTGCCGGCGCCCTTACCAATATGAATACCGGTACAAATTCGTGCTAAATGAAGTTAACGGCAATTTTGGTGTATGAAATTAATTCAATCCGTAATAATTCAGAAATTACAAAAGATAAATGCATGATTTTTCGATTTTCAATTATGGTTCAACTAGCCAAAGATTTATGCAAATTTTTACCAAAATCTGTGACATAGGCCACAGTAACTGCCGCCTTAAACAAGTCTTTAAAGGTACGACATAAAATGACCGTTTGACGCCTGACGACCATCTAATATTTAGCAAGGGCAGTTTCATAACATATGATTAATAGGGAATGACTGTGTATGAGAAACTTTAAAAGATCCAGTCCTCTTCAACTTTGTATTTGTTTGGCTTTTTAACTGTTTTGATCTGAGCGTCACTGGTGAGTCTTATGTAGACGAAACGCGCGTCTGGCGTATTAAATTATAATCCTGGTACCTTTGATAACTATTCGAGCCTCCGACGTATAAGCTGACCACACTACGAAAATGCATGCAAAGGTCATTTCATAAAACTTGTGGATTAGGAACTGCATGCGTTTGAAAAACTTTGAAGGCGTCAGACAAAGAGTCTCAAATATATGGACTGACCACACGAATAAGCAAGGGCCATTTTCACGCATTTGCTGACCAGGAACTGCGTATGAAACGCCTTGAAAGCTGCAGGCCTCAAGCTTCGAACTTTGGGGATGACCTTCTTATATTAGTGAACGTCTTCTGTCGTATCTGATTGTGTTTTTTTCATGGTGGTGAATTTGATTTCGATCTTTTGGTTGTGTCTCTTAAATAAATGCACTTCTCTTGTCAACCCGGGAATACTTGTAGTACTTGACTTGTAATTATAGGATTAATTCATGTTACTTTTAGGTTAAGTTTGTGAGTAAGTACTATAATTCTCACTATTGAGTGCCGCAACTGATCCTTGAAATATCTTTTGCGAGATTATTGAATTAGCCGCAACTGATCCTTGAAATATCTTTTGTGAGATTATTGAATTATTCAATAATCTCGCAAAAGATATTTCAAGGATCAGTTGCGGCACAAACATTCTGAGGAATTGATTTGTCGATAATATCCCCCATTGCAAGTTCTGGTTGGCGTTTCAACGTCAGTGGAGCGAATTTCTACTATGGTGTCTGAATTTTCACTATAAGGGCAATATTCTTTATTATTGCATAGCAATATAATATTTCCCACAGAAAGTAACCAAAAGTTAGCGTGCAATAAATTACAATATTGCACTAGTGCAATAAATCTTCAAAATTCATGACGTCATCAACGACAAAATCTTAGTTTTAACCAATTTTTACTTTCAACTATTATATTGCTATACAATAAAAAGGTTATTGCATGAATATTGGGGAATTTTGTCCCTCGTAGAACATAAATTGCACTCGCAAGCTCGTGCAATATAAAATTCTACTCGGGACAATATTACCCAATATTCATGCAATAACCCTATATTATTCTATCAGATTTGTCACTTGGGCCAAATTTTATCGTACTATCAAAATCAACTGCACATATCAGTTAGATTTTCGGTCTCCATCTGGGTATTTTTGTATCATGTTTGTAAATAAGAATAATGATGAGTTCGATACTTCAACCTTACTTTTTACTACTTCAGTACCTGTGACTTTGATGGAGAGTTGTCTCATTGGCACATCTTATTATATCTATTGGATAAAATTCTATAGTGTGTAACTTGACACGATTTTTTATAACAAAATCAACACTATATTTTTGAACATGAATCAGGCCGTTAGTTTTCTCGGTTGAAAAGTTTTACATTGTCATTTCGGGGCCTTTTATAGCTGACTATGCGGTATGGGTTTTGCTCATTGTTGAAGGCCGTACGGTGAGCTACAGTTGTTAATTTCTGTGTCATTTTGGTCTCTTGTGGAGAGTTCAGTGTCTCATTGCCAAACATTCCACATCTTCTATTTTTATATATAAGTTACTGTACAAGTTATAAGTGAGTTTGTATTCCACGGAAGCCTTTTAGGGCCATGCCACTTTACTTTTTACAATTTGCTATAACAGATTATTAATTTGATATAACAGATTGTTAATTAGATATAAAAAATTATCAATTTGATACAACAAATTATCAATTTGATACAACAAATTATCAATTTGATACAACAAATTATCAATTTGATACAACAAATTATCAATTTGATACTATTAGTTACACAGTGTGCAATTGTCCTAATACGAGAATTTATCGGGTCAATAAAATTCATATCGGGTGAGGCGAAGCCAAACCCGATATGAATTTTATTGACCCGATAAATTTCGTATTAGGACAATTGAACACTGTGTAACGAATTTATCCTGATTTTGTTATATTACATATTATTATATTGAAATTAAATTTTAGAACAACATCAACAAATATATTTTAGATATTTAATCTAAAACTATGAAAAATAAAAAAATATTATGATTAAAGCAACTCATTTTTTTTTATTAGGTCAATGGTATAAGGGAGATAATTTCAATTGACGTAATAAATAAGGGAGATAATTCCAATTGACGTGATAAAAAATTGTACTGAAATTTATTAGGACAATATCAGCCAATCAAATTGCGAGAAATTACTCTAAATCAGGATAAAATAAATTATCAATTTGATACAACAAATTATCAATTTGATACAACAAATTATCAATTTGATACAACAAATTATCAATTTAATATTACAATTTATTAATTTGATATAACAAATTGTGATTGATAAGTTAAACTTGCTATATTAAATTAATAATCTGTTATAACAAATTGTAAAAAGTAAAATGACATGGCCCTAAAAGGCTTCCGTTATATTCATTGTTATTTTTGCAGGCAATTTTTGTACAAATTGCAATTTAAAGTCAAAATACAAATTTTAATTTGTACAAAATGATAACTTGTACACAACATATACATTTATAAATAATAATATATCAAAATAATACATATCAATATATAAAGAATGATCCATATAATTGAAAAAGGTTTAAAAAATGAAATTGAACAAATAAAACTCACAGAAATTTAGAATTTTGGCAAAAGCAAAAAAAATGTATCTTACTGATAGCATTCATTTCAATCACAAAGGATTTTTTTCGTTTCCATGATAGTTGTACAAGCAAAAACAGTTAGAGGAACATAAAAGTGGATATAATTAAACATAGCGGACAAAAACATCAAGCATACATATAAAACAACAGTATCAAATTATAACAAACTGTAAATGCTGATGTGGATAAGGTAAAGAAATGTAAGTGAGAGTAATTCAAGTACACAAAATACCTATTATTTTATAAGAAAAAAATCTTCTAGTATTGAAAGCCAGGGGTCCCAGAAGATATTGGCCGTATGAAAAGGGTTACTTTTAAAAAATATATTCTTTTCTAGTGTAAGAGATTCTTTGAGGTATTTTTTTTTTGTCCTGTAAAATTCATCTGAAGTTTTGTTCAATATATATATAGAATTTTGTAAGGAGCCGGTATTATTAAGTTTTGTTATCAATTATTATTTCCCTAAATTGTTTTCCTAAATTGCCAAATAAAAGAATATGTATATCAAATGAAATTATTATTTGTGCTTGATTATATTTTCAATCAGCGGTTTTTTTTCAACTTTAGAGCGGCGATCAGTTATAGATTAAAAAAAAATATCGAACAAATATACATGTATGATTAATGCTGGTTATTTTGAAATCTTCCATTTATTCAGAAAGTCGGCCATCATTTGTGAAATTTGCAATGCACTTATCACTATGGGGTGAACAAAACCTTTAAATGGCAAGATATTAAAGAATTAACAAGAAAAAATGGTTACAGGTGACAACTCACAAGTTGTCCCAACAGAGGTGAGACCAAATGTTGTGAGTCCTCTGTTGTCAAAACGAAAATCATCAGTTGTTATACTTCCTTGAACGATTCAATGAACATTATAAAAATACATGTATCATAAATCCATGTTTTATTGATTAATTCATTATTATATATTTAAGTTAACATAGAATACAGTGAATAAACCCAGCAAGCTTGCACATAAAATATGATGAAGTATCGAAGGCTATAATTATAAATGAAGCAACTCGTTATAAACATCATGGTCATTCATACATTTGTAAATATAAAATAATCAGGGTTGTGTTCAATTTCGTAGCAGCTACATAGATCTAAATATGGCTATGTAGATTATTGACTACTGAATGTGTAGCTAGCCTAGCTCCTAAATAGATCTAGATTGCAGTTAGGTTAGCTACAAGTTGAGTAGTCAAAAATCTCTGTAGCCCTACATGTACAATGTATGTATCTGCTACGATATTGAACACAACCCTGCTAGACACTTTCTTGCTGTTGGTGTTAAAGCTAAAAGTGTACATACACAGATACATACTATTACCATGATTACTAAAAGCAAAATGTTTGATTGTTGATCCAGTGGTATGAATTGTATCTCTGTCGGGATATCATGGATATGATATGCATTGATTGCCTCATTTATATGCCTCATTTATGGGCATTATGTTGTCTGGTCTGTGCGTCAATTTGTCTGTTCATTCATTCATCTGTCTGTCTGTCCCGCTTTAGGTTAAAGTTTTTGGTCGAGGTAGTTTTTGGTGAAGTTGAAGTCCTATCAACTTGAAACTTAGTACACATGTTCCTTATGATATGATCTTTCTTATTTTAATGCCAAACTAGAGTTTTGACCCAAACTCCAAGGTCCACTGAACATAGAAAAAGATATTTCTCAAGGTCTTTCAAACCTTACCAGATATTGAGTCTAGCTATAATGTTTATTGATTCAAAGACCAATATTTGTTCAATTTGTCAGTTGAAGTTGCAATTGAAGAAAGCTGAATTGTCTACAAATTACATTGTACACTTGGATTAGGCTGACATCATGCAACAAAAGCTTTCAAATTTAAGATAGCAAATGTTTTAAATTGAAATTTAGATTTTTGCTCAACTTGTGTGGTTGTTAGTAATGACAGAAAATTTGCAAGTGTAAGTAAGTCTAACATTAATCCTAAAACATGTTAAAAAAAATCTTTAAGTTTGTGAGTTTTTATAACTCTTCAAACCCTTTTATACGTACATCCATCATGTCCTTTTGAGCTTCATGATCATCACAGCAGAATAAAGCGAAAATAATTAAATCCTAGTAATGCCCCTTTAAATTTTTTCCATTTTTGAAGATTTTGAGTTTTGTGTTAGACATGTTAGATGGTTACTTAAAAATGTACATATAGATTAACATACATAACAAACTCCTAAAATAATCACTTTCATTTATATGAGATTATTGATTCTGCTTAATTTCAATTTTAAAAATTTGATTGTTACTATCATGACTATTTGGCCTCATCTTTATATGACTTAAGAATTTGAATAACTTTGTAAGGAAAAATAGTTGTAGACAGCAAAAAGTTCAAAGGAAAATGAATTTGGACATGTACAATATAAATATATGCCTTTCTGCTGTAACTAAGAACATGCTTTTTTTATGATGTACATGTATGGTTACTGTGTCAACGATGTATACCTAAAATATCCTGTTCTTCATATCAGAAACCTTGAAAGAGTAAGATTTCTGTATGTATCAATTCTTAAAAATTAATCTATCGATAACCATAACATTTGAAACCATAACATTCCTAATGTTAAAATCTCTTGCATTGTAAACACAAATTTAAAATAGAGTGTCACATCTTGCTTAACTTTGACCTACACTAATCAGCAGATACATTTACTAAGAATAGGAGATCTCAACTGTCCCAATCTTCATTAGAGAATTGATTTTTTATTGCAGAATGTGTGTGTAGCAGAAGAACCGCGGATTCTATGTGTCATCCGTGACATGATAGATCCGAATACAGCGGGAAATAAAAAGACCGTAAATCTACCAGCATCAACATCTATTGGAGATGTGATAGATGAGATATCCAAATTAACAAGATATATTGCCAGCAGTATTAACATAAAATACAACAAACAAGTGGCAGCAGAAATGGAAGAGGTAAAATACATGTTAATACACAACAGTTTACACATATATGTACACACATCAGGTCACATGATATTTGTTTTTTCACAAAAAAAATTCAGATCTAAAAATTCTAAGAACGGCAATAGCAATTTTTTTTCAATCATTGTGATTTGCAGTTCTGGTATAAATAAAAATTATTTTAAATTGAAAACAGCCGTATATATAGTAAAATGATTTTGAATGAGTTTATTGATAAGTCCACTGTCTCTTTTTGCTCACAAATACAACATAAGTTTATATAATATACATTAATTTATGTGTAAACTCAGCTGACTGGCCAAAAAAACTGAAAATGTTATATACAAAGTATAATACATGTTAACATACTGATAAACTCTATTGAGAAAATTACTTTATTGCTTATAATAAGATACTCTGAAAAAAATGCCCAGAGCAAATATTTTATGAGCACTTTAAAACAGAACTATTTCTCACTCTGAAGTGACATATGCTTGAAGTTGTGATGTCATGTAACAAGTTTATACTTTCATTGACTTTATATTTGTATAATCATATAACCATAACTCTACCCTTTAAAATAAAACATATATAAAAAATTCTTCTTAATTTCAACTGCCAAAAGTCTGAATGTATAACAGTTATACACCAAAATAGAAATCTATTACGTTTTCCTATAAATATAGTTCAGTGTTCTTTGAGCAAAGGTCATATGTATGTTATTATTATCACTATGAAGTCAATGAAATTAACACCTTGACATATATCTGTTTAATTTTCTTTAATTTGAAATTTTGTAGTTGATTACAATGGAGAAAATGTATTCTATAAATGATCAGAACTTACCATATTTCTTCTAGATATCCTTGTATACTTGTGCAAAACAGAAGTTATCAGATATCTGTATGCTTGGAACAAGACGACATGAATTCACAGTGGTGGAGAAAGAGGACACACTGCCACAAAAATTGTCTGAAATTCCAGTAAGTCATTATATTGGGGTCAAAGGTTGGATACAAAAATCAGTATGATCTTTAGAGTTAGTCAAAATCCTTATTTTTGAGCTCTTCACAATATATTACTTCAGTGATTTTGTATCTAAATTTCTTATTAGAATCTCAGTGATTAACAGACAGTTTAATAAATTCTGATAACAGTTATTTTCTATGTACAAAAAATGTATCTCACTGTTAATATGGCTATGTTCCTATTAATGTAAATGTAGTAAGCAGTTTCTTAGTAATTTTTGTCTGGGTAGAAGGTTTTGCTTTGTACATATACATTTGTACCAGGTATTGCCAAGATTGTAAAAGTATTTTTACCATGAAAAAGTCTACAAAAAATGCCTTTTATCTTTGTTGTTTTCATTTTTGAGAAATTTGACAGCTAGACATTTTCATTGTATGTGAATTTGATTATATTTCAGCCGGCTCCAGATCCACCAAGTTATGACAGTGTTGCATCCACATCTTCATCCTACATATCTGGATCCACACCTGCCAACGAAACAGTCTCTACATATCCTGACTCAGGCTATACATATGCCTCCATTATGTTGAAATCAGACACAGGTAAATATGTACATACTAGAAACAGTTATTTCTGACAATGCATATTTTTAGGACCACTGACACTGTCTCTGTGATCTTGTACATGTGGGAGCGTGATGTCTCGAGTGAAAATTTTGTAGTTCAAGGCACCGCCAAGGAATTGAAAAAAATGAAATTCTTGCTGTCCATTTACCAAGAATTAACTTGTATGTACGTTAACATGCATATAGCAGTAAGATAAGGGACTGATTAGCTTGTGATTATGATGATTGTTTTGAAGTATATAAACAAATATTTTGTTTGTCTTAGGAAATTTAGTTTAATGTTATATTGCACATGTTATGGGTGTTTATTTCTATTGTTATATTACAGGATATGTTGGACTGGTCAATCAAGCAATGACATGTTACCTCAACAGTTTGATTCAGACATTGTACATGACTCCAGAATTCAGAAATGCTTTATATAGGTAAGATAGATCAACAGATAATTGAGTAAAGTTCCATTATTTGTAACCGTTTTCTCATATTTGTTTTTAAATGCATTATACTCATTAAGACCTTTAATTATGTGTGATAAAAATTTGAGAAAAAATATGTAATTGGCACTGTGACAATTTTGCCATTTACTAGAATGATTAACATTTCTTCATAGCCTACTTTATAGTTGAGAAATATATTACATAAGTTTCCCAAATTATGAAACTATGAAAATTGGTTTTAATACCAACAATGAAATAAAATTTTATTATAGAATTATACAAGTATTTCTATAAATTTTCTGTTTAGTCGTACAAAGAGAATAAAGTCCATTAAATGTAAAATAGCTTATTCAAATTCAAGTTAGTAGTATAAGTAACCAAACACATAAGCCTTCAATGAGCAACCATACAAATTAATTACAATATTTTCTTGATATTATTACAGATGGGAGTTTGATGGATCAGAAGATGAGGCTTTCAAAAGTATACCATACCAACTACAGAAACTTTTCTTACAGCTACAGGTACTATTATCTCACCATCATTCAATCATCCATTGCTTTCAATATGTTGATTCACGAAAAAAAAAGAGAAAGCCCTCCTGAACATAAATATCTGTTTAAAGACACTGAATATCTATATATAGCTATTAAGAAAAATATTCAAAATTAAATCCATGATTTTGTTGCAAAAACATGCTTACTAAAAAAAGCATATAGTATGGTAAAGAGGTAAATTAGACATGTCCTTATTAATTGCACCTTATATAAGAATGCAGGATTTTAATTGGTTGTTAGCCAGTATATTTTTCACATATTCTAACCTTTTTTCTACATTTCAAATGTATTTGCATGTTATTTAACCTCTGCCAGTGAATATGCCTCAAATTCCCCTCTATGCTGTGGTACTTGCCTTTTTGGATATTTCTTTTGTACCCTCGCGAGCTTTTTCTAGCCAAAATTATTTAGAATCTTTCTCACTTTATCCCGATTATTAGGACAATATGGTTAAGCAATATTGATTGAGTTAAATCGAAAACTAATCAAAAATATTAGAAAACACGACTAAACAGCACCAATCACATGATATACATATAAAGTGGGAAAAAGACGTCTACACAAATGAATTATTCAATGATAGAAAAACAATGACGTTTACACAAAGATACCATGCCATTACAAAAAGACTACACAAGTATATGTATAATTCCCGCGGTACTACAATTTTCGCCTGTACATACAGTTTCAATCAAAATCTATTCGATATAATTAAACAAATATATCATGTTATGGAGGGGTGTTTGTGAAAAATACCAGTCTTGGGACCAAATTTCCCTAGCCTAGAAGCTCAGGAAATTTCACAGTTCCTTGACTGATATTTAGCAAATACCCCTCAATAACATGATAATTATACCTGTTCAGAATATATACTGAAAAATTCTGAAATACATAATAATTATACCTGTTCAGAATATATACTAAAAAATTCTGAAATACATGATAATTATACCTGTTCAGAATATATACTAAAAAATTCTGAAATACATAATAATTATACCTGTTCAGAATATATACTAAAAAAATCTGAAATACATGATAATTATACCTGTTCAGAATATATACTAAAAAATGCTGAAATATGAATAATGTTCAATGAAAATTATGGATGATACACTAGTGAAATAAAGACTTTTGTATGTATTGTTATAATTATAGACAAGTAAGAAGAGAGCAGTGGAGACCACAGAGCTAACGAGAAGTTTTGGTTGGGATAGTAGTGAAGGTAGGCATTTAGTTCATATTTAAAATAGAGAATGGAAATGGGGAATGTGTCAAATAGATAACAATCTGACCAAAGAGCAGTAAATAGTCCAATGCCAAGTGGTTTTCAATACAGCGAAAAAATCCTGCACACAGATTTGACATTTTTGTGACTTTTTTCTATGATGTTCATTTATTAAAAATATATCTGGTCCTTATTCATTGAGGATGTGCAGGTACAGTTGAATGCAGTCTTAACTTGTCAATTATCGTTGTTTCTCTCTGAGTACTCAGGCTTCTTCCATCATGAAATAACCAATAGTGTTGAAAGTGGTGTTAAACGCAAAAAAATCAATCAGTCAATCTCTATGCCATTCCTGGAGTTTTAGTGATGAAAAATTGTATTTTGTCGAATTTGCTATTGCACATTTTTAGCCAAATATTGCAACCCATGTAAAGCTCTCTTTCCTGCACATAAAAAGGATATAATTTATAGACATAGCATTTATTTATTTTTTCAGTATGGCAGCAACATGATGTCCAAGAACTATGTCGGGTGATGTTTGATGCCCTAGAATCTAAATGGAGGAATACAGACCAGGCTAATCTAATTAATCATCTGTATCAGGGCAAAATGAAGGACTATGTCAAGTGCTTAGAGGTAAACAAAAAGTACACAAATATTTTGGAGACAAACTGGATTTAGTTTCTTCCTTTAGTAAATACTAATTCCCATGGTTTATAATTTGAACTTTAATGATTTTTGATTGAATTTACTTTTTACATGATGGAAATTTTTTATTTTGCAAGTAAACTGTGAAAAAAAAACTAACATCAAGGTGTTTATATTGTTTGAAAAAAAGAATAACTTGCAAAAAAATGGAGCTCCAAGAAAAATTCAAAATGAAAAGTCCCTTATCAGATTATGGCAAAATCAAAATCTCAAGGACATCAAATGAATATAACACTCCTGATAACATGATCTAATTAGAAATAACATGTGGAAATATCATGCACTCAACCGACAACGACATATATACTGTCTTAATCTTTTTATATGTATATTTTAAGAGCAATATGCCAATAATGCATGGAAATAAGAAATATTCTATCAGAATCTTTAGATGATAATCATCCTTATTTTTGAAAAACTGTATATGATGTTTTTATGTTTTTCTTGACAGTGTAATAATGAAAGTGCTAGAGTGGATGCGTATTTAGACATACCCTTGGTAATTCGTCCATTTGGATCACAGACTGCTTACAGTTCTGTGGTAAGTTTTTCTACATAGTAAAATGTACAAAATGTATTATTAGTAATTTTTACATTCAGCTAAGAAAGTGTGTATTGAAAAGTACCATCGGTATCTTAGCTAAATTAATATGTTGACAAGTTGAAAAAACTTTCATGGTTAAAATTTAAATGAATTTTAGGAAATGTATGAAATTTTGAATGTGACATAAACCCAACAACAAAAAGGTTGACTACAATTCTGGTTATACAGCAAAAACTACCATATTATTTTTATAATTTGATGTTTATATTAAAGTCATATAAAACGAGTGAAGGGTGAAAAATAATGTTAATCAAATTCTTGAACCAATGCAGATATATATCATAAACTTAATCTTCTGTGTACGATTTTATCTTTTTTTTACGCTTCCATTTCTTATAATCGTCGAATTTGTTGAATTTGTAGAGAGAAGCAATAGATGCATTTGTACAACCTGAAATACTGAATGACACAAATCAGTACTTTTGTGAGAAATGTAACAAGAAATGTGATGCCCATAAGGTACTTGTATGTTAATTAACACTTCAGGTGTAATACCACCAAATCACAGTACTGATAGGGGTAAATCAATGGTTTTATTATACCTTCAGTGTAAAAGACACATACAATCTTTTATAATAGATAAATCCAAGACTTATTTAGTAAATTTTACAAAACTGCATTTTAGACTTGCTTTTCAATTGTAACACATACATATATAAGGATCTTTATGAACGTATTGTGATTTGTGACAGATAGATTTGAGAAAGAGTTTACTGCAGAGAACTTTTAAGTTTTTTTCACACCATCAGTGCCATCAAAATTAGTTATTCATTAGTAATTATTGAGAATCCCTATTTACAGGAGATACATTGTAAGGCCAGCAAAAATAGACAAATCTGTCTTGCTTGAATTTTAAAAGCATGCTTCAAGAAAAAAATAAAAAATTTAATGAGAGATGTATGTTGACTATGACAATGTGTTATGCAGGTATTTCCGATGTATGTCTTTTTTCAAACATCCGACATTTTGATTGTTATTTTTTTGTTTTTGCAGGGATTTAAATTTGAGACGTTCCCCTACCTCCTAACATTACAGCTGAAAAGATTTGATTTTGACTACAATACAATGCATAGGATTAAATTAAATGAAAGGTACACAATTGCTTATTGTATCAGTAAAATTAACTGCACGCTGAAGTCATAAAAGACATCTAGAGGTAAACTTCTGTCTAAATGATATACAAGGATCCATGTCAAATGTGAAATCAAACCCTCATTGGTGTAAGAAGTGTGGCTGTATTGCATTCAATTTTTCCCTCCGAAGGAATCTTTTTGTCACACTTTCCAATGTACTGCTGAATGGAATGACTTCATATTTGATCTGCAAATTCATAGCAATGAGTAGTAATTTATGAGTGCTTATTGAATCTGTATAGACAACTACATTCTGTTTTCAAGTACTTTGAACAATGAGTGGAGGTTTGCTGAGTACTACAATAAGTGATTGTCAAGTTGTGAAAGAATTCATCAAAAACTACCAACAATCTAAATATAGAATACACCTTATCGCTATTTGTCCGCCATTGCTGGAAATCACACAGGTTCCCGTAAAATTTTGACGTCATAAAACAAAATGTCTGACGCCACAATGGAAAAGTGATTGTTGTTGACGTCAAAAGTTCAAGCGGACGGGTCAGCCGGGAATAGCGATAAGGTGTATTGAATTTCATATAATCCAAAAATCGTTTCAAATTAGAATTTCAAACCGTCATCTATCGTGTACATTTTGATTACACTTAAATATGTGTTCACAACAGTTTGTTTGTTTTCCTACATGAAAAGCATATAAAGTGTGAAATAATATAAATGTGTTTTGAATTTTCTTTTACAGAATGACATTTCCAGATGTATTAAATTTAAATCATTTAGTAGAATCGACCACAAATTCCACAGAATGTGCATCAGAGAAAGTGATACCTGATCCTGCAGAGGATAGTAGTGATGAAGGTAGGTAGACAACTCCATAGAATGTACATCAGAGAAAGTTATATCTGATCCTGCAGAGGATAGTAGTGATGAAGGTAGGCAGACAGGTTATCAAGGTCTTAAACCAAGTTTTCCTATAAAAATGGGAAATTCTTTGAATTTACATTAGTGGAAATGGTGAGAAAATGTTAATCTCTGATTGGATTAAAAATGGAAATGAATGAGTCGGGTGTATATCCTGAGGATACTTTAATTTCCAAATTACCAGAAAGAACAGAAGTCATTAATCATACAACACTAAAAAATCATATATGGCCTTCAATCTACAGAAATCATAAGAAAACTAAATCATGACCAAAAATGCAAACAATCTGTGGACAAACCTTTTTTTTTGTTTTAAAAAAAAAATAGAAATGATAAAAAGAAGATCTTCAAAGTATGTTTTGAAGAGCTTATATTATGTATGTTTTACAGGTATAGATGAAGGTATTGAGGTAGAGAATTGTGTGTCAGGAGCTTCATCGGGAAGTGATTCCTCTAGTCTACTCAACGAAGCTGCTGCTAATTCTAGAAACGCACAGGAAATGAAGGTATGTTTAAGAAGGTTAAATCTGTTTGCCTCAATCAAATGTCATGACTATTATATACAATGCTGATTACTCAAAACACAAATCAAGTTTTAATTTTGGTGGCGTCACCTTTACCATTTTAGAGTTATGCCCCTTAACAAATGGAACATTCAGTTTTTTCATTTCTGTTCTCTAACTTAAGTTTGCCCCAATCAAATGTTATTAATTTTGAACACAATTTTGAGTACGACAAAACTCAGATCAAGTTTGATTTTGGGTAGCATCCCTTATATCATGATTTCATCCTTGAGTTATGTCCCTGTATAACATTATATTGCCCATTTATTTTGTTGTTGTATTGAAATAAAGCTAATTTTTACTTGGTAAGGGTATAATTGTGATATGCATTGATGAGTTTTAAGACAATGGCTAGTATCATTAGATTAAAATCATTAAAACATCTTGATCAGTTGCATATTGTAGTTCATTTCAGTGTTATTAGTTCTACTTTTTTTCTATCCACAGGGTCCATATATGTACGAGTTGTTTTCAATAATGATACATTCAGGAAGTGCTGCTGGCGGCCATTATTACGCATACATTAAGTAAGATTAACTAAAAATTTTATTTATAAGTTTACTGTGTTTTAAACCAGTCCGAAAGCTTATAACAAAATCCTGAACTTGTACATCATCTAAAGATGGGGACTGAAAATAGTATAAAAACGAGTTTAAAGTGAAAAAAGGGTTGATACAACTTTTATGCATCACTGAAAAGAAATAAATTGGTCAATGTGCCAAAGTTTGGGTTTTTCAATAAGAGAATTTCCTACAGGGACAAAAAAAATATAATGGATAAGTAGGCATCTTTAATACATCTGTTTCATAAATTTTATCATCTTCATTGAATAATTTTTTAGTATTAAAGTGAAAAGTACAAACATGTTTATTATATTATATTATGTGTAAATCGATTTTACCTTTTTATTCTATTAACATAGATGCCAACCATTACGATTTTTCCGTAGTTTTTCCGATTTTGCGATAAAAACTACGCTATTACGGTCAAAGTCGAATAGTTACGGATTCCCAATCATCGACGTTCAATTTTGTAAAACGCGGATTTTTATCATTACTTTTCCGTCCTGGTCCAGTATTTAGGAAACGCCAATGTAATGCTTCCGGTTTCTCGGGAGTTATCAACCTATTATTGGGTAACTAACTGACTTCCGAAGAGGCAAACTTGCATTTTATTAAGTAGCTTTCCCCCTTTCTCTACTTCTCCTTGACAAAACAAAAATGTTCGAGTCGAGAACATTTGAACAATTAATGAATGGAATACATACTACAGACAACATGTTAAATGACAAGTTTTAGTGTACATCACTTTGCAACCACTCGTCAGTAATTTTTATTGGTAAATGCACGTTTATGAATGATTACTGAAAACTTTTCAAAAATACGGAAAATTTGATAGTTTGTTACTGATTGTGTCAAAAGGGGGTTGGCATCTATGTATTAATTGTAGTCAATATAAGATTGTTTTAATTTGATAACTGTCTTATTTTTAGGTGTTTCATAGATGGACAGTGGTACAGCTTCAATGACCAACATGTCTCAAAAGTAAGATTATGTCTTGTAAACATTATATAAATAACACATAGCTGAGAGGGTGATAGAGCAGATTGTTACCCTGAGAAAACATTGTCAACCGCGGCGAAGCCAAGGTTGACAATGCTTTTTCAAGGGATACCAATCTGCTCTATCACCATCTCAGCTATGAGTTATTTAATTTATTATACTGAATGTCCTATCATTATTGTTTTTTACAGATTAATATTTTTTTCAAAAGTATTTCACATACATAACAACGTTACGGGTAGTAAAAAAAACAACAAAATTAAGCAAGATGGTTTTTAGTGGAAGAAGACGTCAAGTCTTCTGAAGACTTAAGGGGCTGACCTTTGGCATTGAGCCTCCGTATGCCGCATTCGTTTCGTAAACTTCAAGCAATACTATTTTATCAATCATGAATATTTTCATAAATTTAAATTTGATTATTTAAAGAAATAAAATTATAACAATTACGATTTTTGATAAGAGATTTTACACAGACATGCTTTAATCTATTTATAGCCAAATTAGTTTACCTGTGTGAAAATGTAAATAATTTGTTTACTAAACAAGTAAAGACAATATGGATGGAAGATAATAATTTACATAAATACTTCAGGACATTTAATTGATTTTAATAAATATAGGATTTAAAAACTGCAAGTGGAAACAAATTTATTCATTAGCTACATAATCAGCTGATAATTTTATTTCACAAACATCGTGGTGATGTTATTGATAAAAATCACTCCATCAATCCTCCAGCCCTTTCACATATTAAGCAATAGATCTACTTATTATTGTAGAATATTTAATGAATATACATTCATCGTCTTATTGAATATATCGGGTAATCAGATATTTTTAGCTGACAATCTGGGTATCCCATTGGCCGGAGTCTACTGTACTACCATAAACATGATAAAGATAGTAAATAGTATTTTTTCACTAATTTATTGACAATTTATTGACATAATACTGGTTGTAACATATTTTATTTTTGTATTTAGGTTGGGACCCCCCACCCCACCCCCACCCCAATTATGAGTGGTGTCCCTTAAATGAGGGACTGTCCCTAAAACAAGGGGTCATTTTACTGTTGAAAAAAAATAAAGTACATTTTGAAGATTTTTATTAAACTCAAAAGTGGGAAAATTCATATTTGGAACAACTTTTCTAAATGAGGGGTCAAATTATTAAAAAAGATATAAGTTTAGAAACAACAGAAAATTCTTTTGACATGTTTTGACTATTCAGTACTTAATAGATGCATAGTTCTTGGGGAAAAGTTTCATCAAATAATATGAATATAAATGACTTTTTTGGTGCTCATTTTTTACAGTGGGTTATACTGATCTTCCAGTTAGGTTAATCTCATTTGGAGTGTTGTTCCCAACCTGTTAAAGGTCCATCTTTGTGCATAATTTAAAATTGGAAATTTCAACAAGCATCTAATATTCTTACTCTGGAAAATAAACCCTGGTCTGCTAGCTTCATGTATATTTTTTCTACCGAATTAAAACTAGAATCATGCAAACAGACTTAAGAAAAAGGCATGTAAGTTAATCATACAAATATGACACTTTTTCTAGACAATCCAGATCGTGCAAAATACATCGCTAAAAATTGTAACCTTTAAAAAAAAATTTGTGCAGGAAAAACCCATATGGGAATTGGGAACTTTCAAAAGTTGGCGGGTATGTAACGAGCCTTACTTTTTTAAGCTCCATTTGTGGGCAATATGTTTTCTAGTCTGTCCTGCTTCTGGTTATAAAGTTTATGGTCGAGGTAGTTTTTGATGAAGTTGAAATCCAATCAACTTGAAACTTAGTACACATGTGTTCCTTATGATATGATCTTCTTAATTTTACTGCCAAATTAAAGATTTTACCTAATTTTCATAGTCAACTGAACATAGAAAATGATTGTACGGATGGGAAATCCATGTACTTATGACCTTTTCTTGTTTGAAGAAAAAAAATACATTATAACGATAATCAGGGTTTTAGCTAGGATTTTGAGGGCTTTAGTCACTTTTGCGCGTGACAAAATTCAGGCTTATTTTTTATAATAGCAAGGGGTCTTACCGTCTAGGATGTTTATATAACTAGCTATACATATATGTTTAAGTTCTTCAAGAACTAGTCTAGGATCTTTGAAGACTTTAGGATTGCTAATGTAGGCAGTTATTGTCAATATTGCATGAATTGACTGATGTGATGCTAAGTTATGAAGATAAGATCAGGGATCTGGTAATATGGTTCACAACTTCACTTCAGTTATTTTCAGGGCACATCCCTGATCAACAAAAGTTGTGTGCCTCTATTTTTTAAACTACTGCACAAGTCAAATGAACTTGTAACGACTTTTTCACTTCACAATCATTTATTTTCTTGAAAATACGTTTAAATATCTATTTGGAATCAATTTCTTTAATATTGGATAGAAGGATCTGCATCTATACTTTATGTGACGATTCTAATGACTGTAGACGTTTACTTTCGATTTTTAAACGAAATGAAATGAAAACGGGAAGTGACAATTAAATAATAATTTCAGAATAAAACCGGATTCATCTACGAACTTTCACGCATGCGCAATACATAGAACAGGAAGCACCTGTTTGCAAGTGAAAATATTTACGTTTTGAATAAATTTCATTCTTTTTAATCGAAGTTGTCGAAAGTTTTTGATGAATATTTATGTAAAGTATGACAAAAATACGTTAAAATGACGAAACTACGACAAGCAAACTGCAAATTATGATCGTAAAGGAAATATTGAAAGTAAAATAAAGTTGAAATGTCCGGGAAGATTATCAATTTTGTTCAAATGACGAAAATACGACAGAATTGTGAGAAATGATTAAAATGAATTGCTGACTGACTGATTTAACTTAAATAGATTATTATGATGGTCATTTATGAGGTTTTATAATAATAATTAAGGGATTAGTGACCCATCTGATTGGCGATAGGCGGATTACTTGTCATCACAACTTTCAACACCTGTGGTAAACGTTAATTACCTGAGGGTCATAAACTTGTCAGAAACATAAAGACAGGTAGAATTCAAGAAATTTGATGTGTAAATATGTTTACACTTTCCAAATTTTAGTGACGAAATTGATATGAAATATTTTCGTCATTTCGAAAACCTTTTCGTAAAATACGAAAGTGACGAGCGCTAGCTAAATCACTGACGATAATGGAACAAAGCAGCCTGGGTTAGTGGGGCTGCTTTTATGGTAATTCAAGTTACCTTTTATTCACCTTCTTCCACTTCAGAGCTATCAGCTCTTTGATTGTTAAGTTTTGACAGTTAAATAATAAAATCTGAGTCAAAATGTCAAACTAAAGCATTGTATTCAATTACTTGATGTAAATTCAATTCATTGTCCTTTAAATTGTTGATTTTTGATTGGTCTAGACGAGAGGGTAACATTTAAAAAAAACGTCACCCTCTCAGCTATGTGATAGAGTGAATTAACACCCTCGTATTAGCCAATCAAAATATGGCATTTCAACATGAAGTATAATAAAACTGATTATACATGATCACAATTATCCAGTATTTTATTCTTTTGTGGTGGTCGAAAAAAAGCCCTGTTGTTTCTCTTTTTGTGAATAATCATAGTATTTTACGTTTTACTGAAAAGAACCATAACACATTTAAAGAGAATGCAGTTTCTTTGGTTGTAAACCATAATGAACACATTGCAATATTTACTCAACTACAGCAGTTTAACAATACTTATTTAAACAAATTAATTCAAGGAGTCAATGTTATATTTAACTTTTAACAAAAGGTATTTTAGGTATTGAACGCAGAGTTTTTCCAATACAACTTGATACAACTAACAGAAATCAACCTACTTTAACTAAATTGTATTGATTTCAACACCAAGTAGTATTTTGAATACTTATTAATGAAATTTTAATAGATTGAATTGACCTGTTGCAGGAAAATAAAATCATACACATTTAATGAATACAGATATCATTTAGCTTATTTTAAGGATGTTAACTGAATTTGATATTTTCATACAGATTACATATGAAGAAATAACAAAAACGTACGGAGGATCAACTGGTTCCCGGGGTTATTACTCAGCTACATATACAAGGTAACGATAAATGCTGTAAAATATTATGTGCATATATTTTTGAGGTTGTTTAACAATGGACACAAATACCAGATTAATTGTTGTGATCTTAGTAAATGTTGCACACAAAATGCAAATTTTCATTGTAAAATTAATACTGAAATGTAAATTTTTATAGTCAAAGTTTCCTTTATAGTGATAGTTTTAATTGTGTTACATTGTGATAATGGCCATTTAAGGTGGTACCTAACAGTACAGGGAGATAACTCTGTAAAGTCAGCTCAACGTTTTAATTACATTGTGTTGTAAAGGGAATATTAAGCTTCACAGTGATCAAAATTGGTGTTTGTCTAACTGCTATATATAACCAGTGTAATTTTTCTGATAAAATGTTTGAAATTTTGAAATTTTTGTTAAAGGTTCATAGTAGATACTTTATCAAAATTTTATAAATATAAATACATTGTGAGACTTTATTATTATATGTATATTAGAAATACTAATGAAAATTGATAGCACTTGTAGGTTACTCTTGAGAAACATCATACAAGATAAATGTATATAGTACATGCATAAAATTGAGAACGGAAATGGGGAATGTGTCAAAGAGACAACGACCCGACCAAAAAGCATTGTGCATTGTATATTTGATAAAGTATATATAAATATTTGCAGAAGCAAATTTTTGATGTTCCCTGGCTTAGATTTGCACTCATGCTATTGTGATATTGTAATGTAATTATTGTTGAAAAGACTGCTTTATAATGTAAGTTGGCTTCAATCGTATTCATATTCATAGAATATTTTTTTCTATTTTTTCTGCAGTTCAACAAATGCTTACATGTTAATGTACAGACAAATCGATAAACAAAGAAATGCAGGTAAATGTTTATTTTTTGTAATACTGAGTTTTTATGTACGTTTGTAATCATCTAGCCTAGGAATCTTACTGTTTAAAATTATTACATTTTCCATAAAGTCTGTTCTGGTACCATCTATTGATTCAAAGGTAAAATTAAATAGAGATATAGTATCAATATTGTAGTAGCTACATAGATTTTATGACTACTTTTAATTAAATGTTTTTGCTAGGATCATGGAAATTTGTGTTCTATCAAGATTTTTTGATTTTTTTTATGTACATTTTATTGTGGATGCTGATGTCATAATGAATATATTTTAATGAACTGATTTTGACTGATTGTGAACACTTTATTAACATTAAGGAAGGTTTGTTTTTGTTTAGTAATGCATAAACTAAAGTCCTTGACAACCATAGGTTAGTGTTAGTACAATACAGCTACTATGGACTACAATAACCACTATATATATGGTTAGAATAAACTCTAAAGCCAAATAAAAGTATATGTGTGGTTCCAGTAACCCGATTGACCCTAGTTTAAACCTCACCCAATCCCAGAACTTTTATTTCATTTCAGAAAAAACAATTTCTAACAATCAAATTTTGAGGAATGTTAATTTAAATAACTAAATTCACAGACTTCTGTCATCTGAAGTTCCATCAGAAGTATCCACTATTGCTAAAATGCAACAAAATTAATAGAAACATAAGATATCCTTTTATTTTACAACCAAACACATGGAAAATTGTGATTTTTTGTTTGATACATGTATAATAACAGAGTCCGACTTGGTAAACACACATTTTTTTTCTGGATTTTGACAGTCCAAAATAAAAATAAAAATAAGATAAAATTGACGACCTACCGACCCTGTTTTTTTTAAAGATGTAACTGGAACCACAAGTTTAATTTTTTTTTTGGCCTTATTAGTTCCATTTGTGAAAACAAAATTCAGGTAAAAGGAGAGAATATTACAGACATTGTCATGGACTGCTGTCTATTAATGTTTACTTACAATGTTATGTATAAAGTGAGATTTTCTTGACAGATTTTACACAGCCTGATGGTTTCCCTGCTCATATCAAACAACATTTACAAAATATGAAAGATAAAGAGGAGAATGAAAAAAGACAACGAGAATTGGATAAGTCAATGTGCAAGGTATAATTATAGCTAACATCTCGAAACTAGTTAACATTGTATCTGAAACTTGTCACAGAATTGAAAAGCTAACTGTTCTAGTATGAAATTATGTATGTAGAAAGAAAGAAAAAGATGCAAAAAAAGTATGAGTGTCAATGAGACAACTCTCAATCCAAGTCACAATGTGTAAAAAGTAGAGCCTTGACTCCAACCAAACAGCAAGCTATAAAGGGGACAAAAATGGATGCTGTAAAACAATTCAAACAGGAAAACTACCAGTCTAATCTATATAAATAAAGAGAAATGAGAAAAAAGGACTAGTGTTTCCTGCAGCTTTTAAAAAGGGCAGGGTAATTGTTAGCTCAGAGGGCACATTAAGCGCGATGGACAACAATTTTAGGGCACTTACTTAACATAAACAGGCAATTTCTATAAAATAGATTCATTTAAAAAATACTAGTTTAATGACCTCTTAATAGTTATTGTTCAAAATATATACATCATTGTACATGTAACAGACTTCTTTCTGGGTCTATCATATTCTTGATGTGGTACCACATTGAAAAAAAATGTTGGTTTGCCAAAGCCAGAGTTCCATAAAAAAGATCAGGGTGATAGGTTGGATGTTTTTTTTAAATATGAATGGACTATTTAAAATGATTAACTTGAAGAATTTGTCTGGTCATTTTTAGTAACCAAAATTTAGTAAATTACAAAAAAAAAATAACTTTACAAATTAACCCCTTCCCCTCTACACCCTTTTCCAAATTAAATTAATATAGATACACCAAGTTTTACTACTTTCATGGCACTACCATATCAGCTGTTTGTTTTAAATGTCTATAAATAGCCAGAAATAGTTGTCTGTTACTTAGGTGTTTTCCCAAGTATTGTTCCCGCCTAAAATGATCATGTGACATGTTTGTAAACAAAAGACAACATTTCATCAAGGAATTCATTTATTTTCTAGATTATTCTGCTTTTAATAATTTAGTTTGGATTTTTATTCATTTCATTTAAGGTACAGTCAAGCATTTGTATTTAAAAATAGTTTGCAAAGAATTTTTACTTTTCACTTTGACAAATGTCTCATGATCGCCGTTCATTGGCTTGTTCAACCATGCAAACAATGTATATTATGTTAATTAGAAATCTATCAGCTGTCAAAAATATTGATCTAAGCAATAGATGTTTTGAAATCGTTTTCCGGTTTAGTTTCTTGTCAAAACAATGTCATATCATTAATCTTCTAGGCAAAACGATGTTTCTGGGACTTTGGGGATACAATCAGACGCGTGATTAGTATCTGTATTCACTATTCAATCTATTGCAGTTTGCTAATCAGCTGATTACGAAATCGATTACAAAATGGCGTCCTTGTGAACTTTTGTTTACGTTTGAAGGGAAATAACTCGAGCGGTATTCATAAAATATGTCTTTCAGTACCGTAAAGGCATGGCGTCAGGAATTTCGACAAAACTAGGGCAGGGCGCCAAATTTTTTTCCCAAAAAGGGCAGGGCGTCGAGAAATCGCGGCAGGGCGCCATTACACGCCAAAACCACCTGTAGGAAACACTAAGGACAAGCACTGAACAACAGGTTCCTGAAAGTATGAATAAAATCTGGAAGTCTCCTACAGTCTTGTTCACCATAATTGTCAGCAGACTTTTCATTGTTCTTCCATTACAAAAAAACAAATCTGTAATGTCTATGACAAAATTATAACGATCTTAATTTTGCCTATGCATCTATGGTGCATCTATTTAATATTTTCAGAAATCACTTGACTGTTAATTATACAGAATTTTTAAACTGTTCATTATTATTTTCCAGATTAAGCTTTTCTGTTATCACCCAGTGAAGAAAAGACAAATTGAACAGAAGCTAGAGATACACAAAGATAAAACGTTAACAGAAAGTACAGAAATAGCCTATAAAGTAAGGACAAGGAATGATAATGAAATTACACAATGATAAAGAATAGGGACCTTTTGGGGAAAATTTGTAATTCAAAACTTTTTTTTTCTACACTTTTTTGAAAGAAATTACTAATGAAAGTCTTTGGTCGAGGGTGATTTTACCATTGGTAGGTCATATTTTCATGAATATCCTATTCTTACCGTTAATAAGACTGGTAATGTTGACGAAAATATACTGCTAACCCATGATAAATTCTTGATTAACCACTGAATACTTTTTATGCCCCACCTACTATAGTAGAGGGGCATTATGTTTTCTGGTCTGTCGTCCGTGCGTCCGTCGGTTAGTCCAGTCTGTCTGTCCATTCGTCCTGCTTCAGGTTAAAGTTTTTGGTCAAGGTAGTTTTTGATGAAATTGAAGTCCAATCAACTTGAAACTTAGTACACATGTTCCTTATGATATGATCTTTCTAATTTTAATGCCAAATAAGAGTTTTTACCCCAATTTCACGGTCCACTGAACATAGAAAATGATAGTGCGAGTGGGGCATCCGTGTACTGGGGACAGATTCTTGTTGATTCAAAATTGAAGATTTTTTTTTTACCATAAATCCTGTATAATTTGAATTTTATAACATTTGTAAGCATTAATTTTTCTCAGAATATTTAAACATGGAGCAAACAACAATGAATAAATATTATGTTTTTTAAACATGAAAATTAAAATTGAGCAATTACAAAAGAGTTTTGTGTAATAAAACAAAACTTTACAAAAGAATCATATATAACATTCATGAGGCAATTAGTAATAAATTCACACCTTATCTGCTTAATGTAAAATATTACTGTTATTAGAGGAAACATTTAAAGTTGAAGATGACTTAAAAGACATCTATGTTATATGTATATGAGAGAAAAAAACAAAACATCAATCTTTATACAAGAAAAGTTAGTTGTAAGCTTTTTAGAAATAATTATGCAAATTTTTAATACACCCCTTCAAAAAATTTGCATGCATACACAAAAAGACTAAATACTTTAAAATTATATTGTTTGTTTCAGATGTTTGAATTAGAAGATGTCCTTCCTTTGGACTGTTGTAGGATTGTTAAGTACGACGAGTATCATGATTCCTTAGAATGTTCCTACGAGGGTCAAGAGGAACACACCATGGGTCAGATTCTAGGAGGGGTCAAACAGGCATATAACTTTGACCTGTTATTGGAAACTAAACATTCAGATCAAGAATTCCAGGAATACCGTCCAGGAGGTCAGTATATAGGACATTAGTTGAACTTTATCATGAACTGTGCAATAGAACAACATACAAAATAGACTCTTCCATTCTCAATTTTACTGCGCTAAAAATGTGTTTTTATAGGACTTAACATTTTGTACTTGGCATTGAAAATATTACAGAATTATGAGTAGGTACATTTTCTAGATCTGTTTTTTTGAAGTTTGAAGCATCACTTTGTGTTTTGTTTGATCTTTTTTTTAACTTTTATATATAGATAATAAATAATGTTAGAGATTTTTTTGAATGTATATGATATTTGATAAACTATAAATTTATACATTTTTCATTATTTAAGCATTTTCTATTTTTAATTACCCATGCAACTTGTATCAATACTGAAGACGACAATCATTATTTATTTTCATGTTCTGTCTTGCAGGTGTAACAGTAAAAGTCTATGTGGCAGACATAGAAAATGATATTCTCCATGATCCCATCAGTGTACGAGCTTATCAGACTCAAACTGTTAATGAATTTAAAAAACTAGTCTCAAATGTGAGTGTTATGGTAACATGTGTTCAAACAAGTATCTTCTAACAGGCTCTTATACAGGATATTGACTACTGTAGAATCATTTATTTTCATTGATACAAATTCAAGTGGATTGAGCAAATCTGGCATTTTTATGGATATTTTATTTCATGGTTTCATTGAATGAAAAGTTAAAGGACAGAAAATATCATGGGCAAAATAAAATCGATTAACTTAAGCATGTTAAGATAGAGCAACATTAACTGAGAAAACTTAAGATAAAGCAACATGAACTGAGAAAACTTAAGATAAAGCAACATTAACCGAGAAAACTTAG
The DNA here is from genome assembly GCF_963676685.1 of Mytilus edulis. Classification (NCBI taxonomy): domain Eukaryota; kingdom Metazoa; phylum Mollusca; class Bivalvia; order Mytilida; family Mytilidae; genus Mytilus; species Mytilus edulis. The sequence goes on along the minus strand of NC_092353.1, from coordinate 68,758,304 downwards.
ATAAAGCAACATTAACTGAGAAAACTTAAGATAAAACAACATGAACTGAAAAAACTTAAGATAAAGCAACATGAACTGAGAAAACTTAAGATAAAGCAACATTAACCGAGAATAGGAAAGTATTGGATTTAAATAATTGTGTTATTAACTTATAAACACACAGAGCTTACAGCTCTGCATTGCTAAAAATCAGTACCAACTGGACTGCAAGATCTGAATCTGATGAATCCAAGATCAACCATATGATTGATTTAGAAGAGCTTTTCCTTGTGCTCTGATAAAAATTACTTGATGAAAATTTTGGTTGCTGCCTCATTGTACACTTATGTCTGCTGTGTTGAATTCATAATGAAATTTAAATTTAAGGAAAAATAACACAGAAATTATGTATCATTTATTTTTTAGATACTGAAGTGTCCCGTAGACCAAATGAGATGCGTTTTGGAGAGATTCCATAGTGACTTGAGGTTTTTAGCTGTGCCAAATAAAACTCTTAAAGCAGAAGGATTCTTTAAAAGTAATAAGGTATGGAGATGCATATATGGTTTGAAAGGTATCTTAGCATTAAAAAAGGTGCTATATGTGACATTGTGAAATGAAGAAACTCAGAAATTCACATATATAAAATGAACAATTTAAAACATAGTTCCCAATAGACAATTTTACCCTTATAACCTATGGAGGTACACAAATTCCTTCATAAATCAAAATTCAACTTGAAAAACTGATTACTAGATTTTTCGAAAAAGTTTAATTCTGAACAAGTTAAATTGGTCCAGCCTTGTATATTTCATCACTTCGTGAGAATCTCTTTATCAGATTTGTGTGTAACATATGTTAAATTTTGACTAGTAAAATTTGAAAATTAACCAAAATTTGTGAAAATGTTTAATTCATGGAGATTGTTATATATGGAAGCTTTTTAAAAACTCTTGCATGAAAATAAAAATTTTAAGATGTATATGTAGGTTAATGTAAATTTAAGGTAATTTTATCTGAACCTAGGTCACGTGATTAATTTTTTAATGGCATTTGGCACAATCCAAATAAATGAAGTCTTGCAAGAAAATTGGCTAACACATGATAAGTATTTGTTAGCAATGTAGATAAACAGGTTGAAAATGAATAGAATTATTGAACTATATTGTATAAATATATATATATTTTGGATATATACAATTAACATTTTAGGTGTACATAGAATTCTCCGGTTTAGAGAGTGTAGAAAGTGGACAATTTCAGTGTAGCAGATTTTATAAACTTTTAGATCGACATCAAAATACAATACGTATATATGTAAATATACCGTCTGTAGGTAAGTCGTAATTCCTAGAATTGTTCATTTATTCATGTCTTACAAAACCTTACGTAAAGATGTCTTAAAGAAATACTCAGAAAAACCTTCAATGTGTTGTTGCAGAAAGAGTATGAACCTTGTTGCTTAAATCTTTTTTTGTGTGAGAAGAGTTTTTGTATATTCTGTCTGTCCTCTGTGCTAGAAAACTCTGTTATCATTTCAAACTTTTGTATTTGTTCAAGTTTAAGTGTTGGCTTTAAGTTAACTTTTCTTTTCTTTTGATGAGTTTTAATGTAATTAACATGTTTATTTTCCAGATGAAGTAAATGAATATATGAAATCTAGTTACCGTCACAATAAACTTTTAGAAGATATGTGTTCTAGTGTAAAATCTACACAAGACAATAATTCATTAGACGTTGACGAGGGAATTAGTGATAGGGGGAGTGATAGTGAGTTAGACTCCAAATTAAAATCTGTGACGTTGAATAATTCACATAGTGACCGGTCTTTAGGACAGTGTACCAGTCCAACAGAGACTGGTTCCGAGGGACGGACAAGTAGCCCTGTTGGGCAAAGTTGTAGTAGTAGTCAGGAAACCAGTACTAGTGCTGAATTTAGTCTAAATACTAATTATAGTGCTGAATCAGGAGCAGATAATTATAATGTTGATGACGTTATACGAGAACCTGTTGAACACTGTGATAGCGACTCTGAACAGACAGCGCCCCCTTCTCCTGGTGACAGGGGGATTAATGATATGGATACTCATTCAAGTAAAGAAGGTAGTGAAAATTTGGACACGGATAATAAAAATGAAAGTGAAAATTGGGACAATGATGAAGTGACAATTGTTCATGAAGAACCATTTAAACATTATTTTAACATGGTGAATAGGGATGAGGATATTGTATCAAAACAAAGATGTAAGTTTTATAATCTGTATTGTTAAAAAAAAGTATAAATTTAGCATATTACAGTCTTGAACCTAGATAGCTGTTAGTTTTATGCTTGCCATAAACAGAGGAAAGGTTTGTATGAAAGGATGTGAAAAAGTCACCGTACTGCCTTCAGCAATTATCAAACTCTTACCGTATAGTAAAGATTTAAACAGTCTAGGCAAACAAAATGCAAAATAATTTTAACAAAAAAACTACTGATTTAACTGCAAACTAACAAAAAATTTAGTCCAGGCTCCTGACTTTGGACAGCCACATAATAGCATGGCTGGGTTATCCATGTTTGTCAGCACTTAATCCTCCCCATAACATAAGACAGTGGTGTACAAACAGCACATTATAAAAACAACCTGTAAAATTTAGTTAAAAGAGCTTTTGGTCATTACTAAGCACAATAACAACCAACATAGGACACAAAGTAACCATCCTGGAAAATAAGTAGTTTTTGAAATAATCTATGAATAGATCATGTTTTATCAACTTATAACCATCTAAAAATGAATTAACATCATATGACATTTCTCTACATTAATGTTAAAAAATGTGAATTACACAATAAGCCATAAATTGAAAAAAAAATTGGGCAGAATAATGTGTCCGGCTTAATTTATATGTCTTTCGATGGAACATTAAAGTTCTGGCTTATCATGTTTGTCTAGCAAGAATCGGGTTTTATATCATATTTTAAAACATGTTCTTACATATTTTCAATATCTCTCTTCAATCTACACATTTATACTTTTCAGCGTTAACAATCTTAGTAGATAAGAGGATAACACTTGGGGCTTTCAAGGCAGAGCTGGAGCCTTTTATTGGTACAGACTCTGAAAACTTTAAGGTAATTAATCATCTGAAGAATAAGACGATTTAGCAATCTTTATTGTGGTGTAGTCTGTCAGCATTTAGCTGTATGTAGACTCTTAAGCCATTAAGGGATAACTACTGTTGTCTTACGCTGTTCCCTCAATTTATTTTAATCTGCAACTTTTTTGGTTGTTTTTTGTGGGTTCCTTTTATCTGATAACATGGACTTTGCCATTCCTGCTTTATACTTCAGTTTGTTGATCATCAACCCATTAAGAAAGACTCAATAGAATTTCAACATGTTTGCATAATCCTTATAATAAAATTGTAAAACTGTTATTTAATGATTGGTCTTAGAGAATTTTGGGGTTTCTCCGTACAATAACATGGATATGGTCAATTCTATTTATAGCAGTTTGTTTATCTGCTATCACTGGGAAATCTATCAATAGAACTTAAAAAAATATTCTTATAGTGTGATGTCCATTTTCACTGAACTAGAACACATTTTATTTAAGTGTCAGCTGAAGCCTGCCTTCTCACTGGTGAAGATCCATCTGTTTATATTATTTGGAGACACAGTTTCAATGGATGACTCATACATTTTGTTAATGAATAAATAAACAGTAAATTGAATTTAAATTTATATACATAGATGAGACCTTTTTCAGTGCATCAATTAAGATAAATATGAAAAGATTTATATCACAGGTGGTAAATCACTTTTAATCTTAATATGTGTGTTTATTGTAGGTGTATAGAGTTTACACTAAAAATCAAGAATTTGAAAGTATCCGGCTGTCAGAAACCTTGTCTTTCTTTGAAGATGGAAAAGTAGGTTTAATGTGGTATTCAAACAGTAAAAGTTTTAATCAGAAAATAACACCATGATAAAAGTTGTCCTTAGCTGTCAAGATGAAAATAAGGAAAGCAACATTTGGTGATAGTTTAGGGAAACAGGTTTTAATGAACCATCTAGGTAACTGTAGATCCTAACAGTTGATCAGTGATAGACAACTGATTGCCTACTGAGACTGTCTTAAAATTTGATGGTGTAGACGATGGATTAATGTTTAATGTCTAGTCTCATTATCTCATGTAATATATGCATAACTGGATAAGAACATGTGAATGTGATATGAGAACAAACCTTGATTTGTAGGATACTAATGCACTGAGTTTATTTTTAACTTGCTAGTTCCCAAGGTAACAGTTTGAGAAAAGACAACAATTATTTTGACTCAAAGCCAAAAAGTGTTCTAAATTTTAAATGCCTTTTGCTTACCATAGAAATATAGATTCCACAACGGCAACAAGTGTATTACAATATTTCTCCACTTGAGACAGTTAAATTTTAATATTTAAAGCGTGAGGCTTGCAGAGCTTTTTAAATAATTAAAATTTAACTGTTGAGAGTGGAGAAATATCGCAATACACGGGTTCCAGTGGTGGAATCTGTTTCTCTTAAGATTTTTACACTTCCTTTTCACATATTTGAGGAAAGTTGTGTACTTTTGATGTGACATCATCAGGCATGGTCGCTTTTTTTCATGACGTCACAATAAGAAAATTCAGAGGAAAGCAAGGAAATTTATCGTCACAATTAAATTTCAACTAATCATTTGCCGAGAACAGATTTTACACTAGTGAGGAGAAATATTTTTCTCACACCGGTCAGGAAATGTGAAAATAGCACAAAAATTAGAGAAGCAGTAAATACCAATTTTTATATCTTTGGTTGTACCCAGCTCAGGATCAAATCTTAACTGACCACTCTTTAGGCAAACCCAGTAGTATATCTATCATGAGACAGCCCCCATGGTCATAAAATGTGAAATGCTATAAATGTGTGGTAAGGGTGTTGATTTTTGTCACAATAGAATGGCCTGATTGAAAGTATGTATTTATGAAATGCAATTTTGTTAACAAAATTTATGTTTATAAGAATATATTGGTAATACAATTCAGTATGATTAATGTTTATCATTTTCAGCTGAATATTAAGTTAGGGAGAGCTTTAAAACAAGGAGAATACAGAGTCAAAGTGTTCCAACTTGATATCAATGAAGCAGAGGTATGAACAATATTTAGTTACTTAAGTTAAATATTCTTGCCATGTATAAATTGATTGATCCAGTCACACTCAGTACCTTTATTTTTGCTCTTTCTATATATCATCAGCACTTTTGTTTTTCAGAATTTTGTAAGCAACATCTCAAAAGAGAATTAACCCAGACCACATGAGAACAGTTTAGAACCTAAGGCATTGTGTCTTTCTTTTTTATTATTATGAAAATAAAACGAAATTCATGGATTTCAAAATAAGCATTGTACAATTGGTTTACCTGACTTTGTACTGGCTTATGTCTTCAAAGTATATTTTAATTTTCAAAATCTCACTTCAAAACTTTATGAAAATCAAAATCAACACATAAAACTAATTTTCAGTTCAAAGCACCAATGGATTATTTAAATGAAAAATAAGTAATATTTGATAGGTTACCAAATTTTAAATATTACAACTAACTGATCACTTTTTTCTTTACAGCCTAGTAAGTTTCTTATTGATACAATATTTGCCAAAGGAATGACGGTGTTAGAGTCAAAGAAACTGATAATTCCAGAGATTAAAGAACAATGTGGCCTTGACATTCCTGTACATAGGTATGGAGCATAAGGGAGCAAACTCTCTGAGAGCTATTCCAGAAAAAAATGTATGGGGGGGTTGGAAGGCAGTTTTTGTCAGCACCCGCCACCCAGACAATTGTAATTGAGAATTATAGTGCATTATAGCGTGAAAAGTTGCTCTGATACCCATCACCCATGTATTATTAATACAATGTGCCTTCCAACCCCCCCATACATTTTTTTCTGGAATAGCCCTGAGATAAGAAAACTGACAATAATATTAATTTTGTGTTCGAAAGTATAAATGAATTTGCAATAGGTATTCATCAAAAATTTCAAGATGTATACTATAGGATAGATTATTTTTTTTCAAATTTCAAATGTAATTTTGTTTTAAATTGTGTAAAAAAAAAGTTGAGTATGGATGAGGGTTAAATTGAAAAAAAAAGAGGGGTGAGGGATATGATTAAAGCTCTGTTCACATACTCAAAGATGTTAACAACACAAAAGAGGGGTTGAATTTAACATTGAAAATTTTCTATATTTTAATTTATTTTGTGCTCAAATTCAGAATAAAAATAGAGTGTATAACAAAGATAGGGAATTAATGTTCCTCCAAGATTAATTAACATGTTATTGTAGTTGATTTTCTGTATTGTTTAGATGTCGATTACGGAAGAAAACATGGAAGAATCCCGGTTCTATTTACCTTGACAACCAAGTGTATGAAGATGATGTACCTATATTTGCCAACTGGGAAATATTTTTACAGAAGCTTGATGGTAAAGAATTCAACAATATTTATTGATTTATATGCATACAAATGATACAATTATACCCCCCTCTCTGAAGCTTGACAACATTTGTCTTTTAATCAGAAACTTTTAATTAGATCATCCTAAAAAATTGGTAGTAAGCTTCATGTGAATATGCTTTACTGTGTTTAATCAATTATCATTCTTTCATATAAATACCATGTAAGAAATTTTCATTGTTTGCTTTTGTCAGGAACTACAAATTAGAGCTTTCTGAAATTTATAATGAAGCTTAATGTTATCTTGCCTAACTGTGTGATGCATATTCAGATTCATCACTCATTAACTTCCTAATCACTGAATACATATATATATTCTTATACATAAAAGCCACATGTTAAGTTCTATTTGTACATGTTGTAGATGAAGAGCAGATGATATCATCATCCCAGTTAGCCATCTTTGTACGACAATGGCACCCAGCAACTGTAGAACTAGAAAATTTCAAGGAGATATTCTTAACCCAGCAAACAGTCGAGGAACTGAAGTCAAAGGTTCATATAATATGATATAATAAATCATAAAAATCTGTTTTGGTGATACAGATTTATTTCATTTAATAGCAAAATGCTGGAGGAATTTTCAGTGTCTTTGGGTATAAAGTCACTATAAACCTTCCATAATTTTTTTTTTTATCAAAATAAAATACTGTGAAAGTACTTTAATTCGTGAGTATCAATTTTCGTGGTTTGAGCAATATTTACATGTTCGTGGGTTTTTTAATTCATGGAATTTAGTTTTCTAAAAAAAATTGAAAAATTAAAGCCTTTAGAAACGAAGGTTACAAATAGTCTGGATTGAAGGAAATTGCGAAGTAAACATTGACCAGTGGAAATCGTAGCCATAACACTAATTAACCCATGATAAAGTGATCAACAGATCAAAGTTAATTAGGCCATAAACATGTCACCTAAAGCAAACAGTAACATAAACAAATGCTATAAACGTATCTTGAATTGTCAAATAATTCTGATCAAAATCAAGCCCAGCATGAAATTATTTATTCCAATATGTATGAGAACTATGAGGATATATATAAAATGAACACTTTATCATACTAGCATATCAATACCGGAAATCTGACTTTCATCGATCAAAAATATTTTTTATGAGAATCAAAAAATCAAAAGTTGTACAGTTTAGTTTATAAAAGATTAAATGGGTATAATCCTGCATGCAGTTGTAGTTCTGTGACTGCTATTAAAGTATTCTCAGATTTGGCGTTATTCAATATATTCTCTAGATCATACCAGTAGTCAAACCTACTGATGGGGATCTTTCCATGTCTTGATTTGGACAATGGTTGTTTTATTTCGTTGGACACTTAAAAACGTGGATAAAGTCATCCTCTAAAACCACGAAAATTGGTACCCCACAAATAAAAGTACTTTCACAGTATTTAATTTAAAGAAAGGAAAAAAATGTATGCAATGAATAGTGACTTTGAATTTGTTGAAAAATTAGCAAATTCCTTTTCTCAGGTACAATGATCAATAGAGTAACTATATATATTTGGGGTATGGAATTATTTCAAAGTGTAAATATCCATCTACTGCGATTCAACTGACATCATTTTCATAGATTAGTAATAATGGTAGTTTTATGTTTTTTACTTGTTGTAAAACCTTAATTTAAGACTTTCAACATACATGTAACTTCAATTATGGTCAGTAAATCAGGGAAGACATTTCAGTATGTGCAGATATTGAAATTGAACAGTCATTAGAACGGTGGCTTATTCAGCATGATAAAATTGTTCTTCACTCATTTTGCTTAAGTACATAATATAGATCCATTTATAAGGAATGAGAAGATTTCAGTTTCTGGAGGATCATTTTGAACAATGTCTATAGATATAAATTACCAATTTTTTCTGTTTTAGATTTCAGAAGTTAGTGGAATTCTAGAAGACAATATTGACTATGCCAAGGTATGCTTTTAATATGTTTATCACACTATGATATGCTTATTACAAATTATTTACACAATTAGTTTAAAAAGAGGGCTGCATGATTACAGCTCTATACACATATTTGAGGAAGATTTTACAACTTGATTTTGTTTATATTATCTTGGTCTTTAATTTTCTATCGCATTTTCATAGAGTCTTACATATATATTATAAGTGTTACTATTAAAAATGTAATTCTAGAAATGTCAGAAAATGGGTCAATTAGCTTTGGATAAATACAAAGCAAGCCCATCTATTTTACAAAATGAATAATCTGTTTCATTGTCACACAGAAGTGATCAATAATGTTGTCTATAGCTTAATGTTTTGTGTTTGAGTTTTGCAGCAACTTTATCCATTATCTTGTCTAAAGCTTCACCAATTACGTTTTGTGTTTGAGTTTTGCAGCAACTTTATCCATTATCTTGTCTAAAGCTTCACCAATTACGTTTTGTTCTTTAGGGTTGCAGCAACATGATTCATAATCTTGTATATAGCTTCACTAATTATGTTTTGTTCTTTAGGGTCGTGGCAACTTTCCCTGTGATGTTTCTCTACTGGAGATGAATACAGACTTAGACTGGAGTCCACATGCCACAACTCTAAATACATGGCCCCTATATATCTGTGATGATGGAAGTGTTCTATTTTACAAGTAAGTTTTACCTTATTTTTATAGGTCAATTGGGTCTGGAAGGGGGGTGGAGATTTTAGCTTTTCTTTTTTTTTTCAAATAAAATGCTATCATATGTCAATTTATAAGCAAGATGGAGGAGAATTTGTCAAAAAGATTAAATTGAAAAATCAGTTTCATCAAATTCCGACTTCTTGTATGATAGTTCTTTGGGTAACAAATGGAGAAATATACCCATTTTCACCAAATCACCCAAAACAGGCAAATTTATTTATTATTTAAATCAAAAGTAAAAATGCTGCTATTATTTTTTTTCCTTTGCATTGTAATAGTCGAAATAAAAGGTACTTACTTTAAAAACCAACCCATTTAAACTAAAGTTATCATATTTCAGGGATAAAACAGAAAAGCCAATGGAATTATCAGAAGAACAGAAAAAAGAACTACAACAAAAAGAAAATACAAGGTAAATGTTGTTCAAGTAAAAATTTTTATTATAAAGAACCATATGTAAAATGTGGCAGAGAAATGCAAATTTTCACTTTAAATTGCAATATTTTAAAATATTGTCCACTGAATTTTGTAAAGGAGTGAATATTTTTGTTTTAATGCAAAGAAAATATTAGTCATCAAATTTTTGTTTTAAATAGTAATAAACGAATCTTGATATATATGGGGTGAACAATATACACATTCGAAAGGGATCTAGTCACCCCTAATATTTTCATTCAATAATCAGATCTGGTTCAAAAACAGGGAAAATTGATCCTCCCTCATTAATTTCTCAATTATAAATGATAGTGTATTTTATAGAAAAACTTGCATTACTAATTGGAGCCATTCTTCTTTGAAGGTTGAACAGAACTACTGCCAGGACGACATACTCACCTAGAAAAGAAAAGGCTTTGAAGATCTACACAGATGACCATCCCCCTAGCACCAATAAAACTTCCCCAGATCTGGACTGAAATGGTTAAAACCAATACATTTTGAACTTAATAAATTGTTTAACTTAATAAATTGTTTAATACACTTTCAGTTTGGTTTAAATGAAAGAGTTTGAAACAGGTTTAATAGTCAGAATTTCAAACTGGTTTTATTAATAAAATTGTTCTGATATTGAACAACACAAAATAAATAAGATAAAGTATTTACTGTGGTAAGGTTTCTCTTGGTTGGAAAAAAAATCTATTTTTAGCTTCACAAACTTTCTTGGAGTTCAACTGTTAACTGTATTAAAATTGTAGTTGATTTTAAATTGTGATGCCACAAGATTCCAGAAAACTGGAAAATTCACCAATTAAAGTTACCCATAGAACATTCATTTCTATTTTAATAGCTAGATATATTTCATAAATAAGAAAATGTTGAAACAAAAAATTGTTCATACAGAGTTAAGTTGAATGTAATGTCCAAGCACATGAATCAGTAGTACTGTAAATTCATAAATTATTGTGATGTTTTTATTATTGCGAAAAATGCAACAGAGTTTAAAATGGCAATAATTTAAACTCGCATTTTGATTTTTTTTATAGGAATTAAACAGGATTTTTCTAAATATCGCAAAAATTAAAATTAAGTCTAAAATGACAAAATTGCAATTATGAATTCACACAATAATTCTGAATTTACAGTATTTAAAATCTTGATACCACTTATACTTCAAGATAGTTGTTGAACATATGTTTGATCAATTCTTTAAAATTAGTGGGCCATTTGAGGTCAGGTTAATATCTTGAAATTGACAAAAAAAGTAGTTCCACCCAAGAAATCATTCATAACCATGTCCTATGGGTATAAAGATTATTACAACTGTAAAAAGATCATGTATAAAGTTTTTAATTGTCAAAGAATTAAATGTAAAATATTTCTTTTGTTATTTTTATTTCACAGCTTTCCATACATACAATTTATTTATGTGATCAGCTGCAATATCTTTATTTTATCAAGAAGGTTTAAAGGACTATAAATGTTGCATAATTATGATGAGAAAAAATGCAATTATGCAAATTATGTATGTCAATTAAAAAAAGTATTAAGTACTCCCAAATCAAGAAAATTTAAGAACTTTTGCAAACCTAAACTAAAAACATGCTGAATATAAAAGATACGCCCATCATCACATGTGCTTTCAACAGAAAAAAAGATGGAATCACTTTAAATTATTTAGTTTGAATTTATTAACACATATTCATGATTCCATTCTGATTTGCATATGAAATGTATCAACCAATAATGTAAAAGAAACAGATGAACAGTGATTTTGAAAATTTATTCACCATGTTTAGAAATTTAATTGTCAAAAATAACGTTCCAAAAAAATCCACCTTAATTTGTAGTTAAAAAATAAATAATGTTTACAATTGTTAAAAATACACTACATGTATATACATTGTACAAGTTGCATTAAATATATTTAGGGTTACTGCAATGATGTCTTTATGGAACCTGCATTTTTTGTCCTTAAAAGTTTGTATTGTTTTTCTGCACTTCAATTAACACCATTTAGTCCTACTGGCTTGGAGCTTTCAAAACAAGAGCCTGAATCTGTCTGGCAGTATCAGAGAATATCTGAAATAATTTGTTTATTTCTTTAGTAGAAGCGTTTTAAGTTGAATAATAAAGCTTGCAAATTTTTCATAAATATCTCTTTCTGCACTTAGAAAGATTGTCAATTGATATTATCTTAGTACTCTTGATCATTCTGTAAACATTTTATATCAATACTTTTTCAGATAATACACCTGAATGTCTCATTACTGTCAATTAGAGAATTGTTGTGTTTTTCTTTAGACCTTTTCAAGATATTCAGAAAAATATCAACCAAGATTGTCAATTGTTACATTATTAATTAATCTGTTTTGTTAAAGTAATTTTAATTTATAAGGTGCTGTGAGGAAAAATGTTTAAGAATACTGTTTAAGTATAAATTATTTCAGAATTGTAAAGAAGCCAAATATAAATACATGTTCGTGTTTTTCTTGGGATTGTATATATTACTATCTGTCTACATATTTCCAGTGTAGAATATATCCACACTGGCTGTTCAGATTTCAATGATTTTGAATAAAAAATATCTATTTAATGTATAGTGTTGTCATGGTTTCCATTGTAAGAGTAGATAGTGAAAATGTACAAAGAACTGCAAATTAGAATTAGAAACTTCGATTTAAAAAAACAGACATGAACAGATTTAAAATTTGTTCTCCCTAGATATGTCAAAAAAAACATCCTGTTTAAAAAGGAAATTTGAAATACGATCATGTTTCCAAAAATTATAGCATTACATCCATAATACAATCTATAAGAAAATCAATTCAGATAGCATCACATTACCATGATGCTAAAAGGTGTTGGGTAGAAAACCAATTTTATTCCTTCATTGACACATATACTTTCAAATACACACTTGGTTTAAAAAACTTAATAGGACCAATCTCAGCCCTTTATTTGATTATGCGTGTACAAGAAAAGGTACAGATCCAGAGAGTAAAATAACCAACAAATTAAATGACACATATAAATAATTTAGAAACAATGAAATAAGAGGAATACCTGCAAGTATATCTTCAGATGACAATACTAAATGACATTAAAATATAGAAATAAGGAGACATAGTATGACTGTAAGGGAGACAAGTATTCATTAAAAACCATAGGAAGTGAAAATTAGTAACTTTAGGTCACCATGTGTCCTTTAGCAATGAACATTGCTCGTAACGAGTAGAAAGGTGTTAAAAAGGGCCTGCCTTGTCAAAATGTTAAACAGTTCAAACAAGAAAACCAATAGACTGAATTATTATAAAACAATATACAAAAGACAAGTATGGACAAAATCAACTAACTACTAGTACTACCACCGCATAACAGACTCTTGACGTGGGACAGTCAGACGCATATAGAAAGTTGCAGGATAAACATATATATAAAAAGTAGAATCACAAAAATACTGAACTCCGAGAAATTCATAAAAAGAAAGTACCTTATCAAATTGCAAAATCAAAAGCTCAAACACATCAAACAAATGGATAACAACTGTCATGTTCCTGTTTAATGCAGGCATTGTCTTATATAGAAAATGGTGGATTAAACCTGGTTTTAAAGATAGACAAACCTCTCACTTGTATGACAGTCGCATCAAGTTCCATTTTATTGACAACGTGTGAACAAAGCGAACAGACATAATAGAAGGCAAACATGTAAAAAAGGGATACATCAGTCAACATTTCGTTCTAACCTTAATCACTATAAAATAAAGAAATATGCAACAAAGAAGCATAAAATGGCATATAGACAAGCATATCAACTTCAGCTGACATTGAACTCATGATCGCCCAATCGTTTCCTTGACCCAGTACATTGCTGTTATATCGCACACGAACAAAGTGTACTATCAGTTGGAAAGGGCTTTACTCTTAAGGTCGACAAGAAAGCACAAAAGTCGAAAACAAAGACACAACGTACCTATCTAATAGTGTTTGCAGTTACTGACAGCTAGTTCAAAACCAGTAATAGCTAATAAGTAATAAATGGATCATGTTTTCTCCAGACTAGATAATCAAATGATACACATCCAACAGATTTAGTACGAAAACGTTATAAAAAGTCTTAATAAGATACATTATGAGATAAGGATAACTGTATTGGTATATGGGCTCCTTGTTAAATCTTAGATTGCCATCAAGGATTCACCCGACCTAGACTTCATTTCGATAAGGGACTTTCCTTTTTTAATTTACCTCGGAGTTCGGCGGTTCTTTTGTTATTTTACTTTTTGGTCTGTTTCTGGGATACTTGAAGCGGTTGGGCCATTATATTCGTTGTATGTAATGATTTCAAGGTGTACATGTCTGCCTGGCATGGTTTCTCTGACCTTGATCTCATTTGAATGGATCAAAGATAAGTGAATGTGATACTTGTAGTAACACCTTCATATTACCACTTACTTCAACTTAAAATCATGGTAAGTAAAGCAGGCGAGACATTTCAACATGTGCTCTTTGTTGATAACCAAAACTTATACTGATAAAGATAATGTTTAAGGATATTATATTCAATATAACAATTCACATTGCTGCTAATTTTCATCCATGAAAGTTGAAGCTAAATATTAACCTTTATTTACCACATGCATGGGTAAATGTATGCAAGTTTGACATTTGTATATCAAATATATATATTTATATATACTGTATAATGTACTTTGTGACCATACCATGCTTGAAAGCACGACTACCGTTAAGGTAGTATTGTAAACACACTTAGATTCATTTGCAGACCATCTATATTGCAAGCAATCAACCCTATTTTTTGCTGTCACCTCATTCTTGTATATATCTTATTTGTATTCCCTTTAGGAGAATCTTAATTTATAGACCATCAATGTCGAAATATTAAAGTGTCTAATCTTTTAAAGCATTTTTCTTTTGTATCTTCCTTAAACCTTTTAAAAGTATACACGAATAACCCTTTTCGGAAAAATATGCTGTTAACCTATCTGTATGAAGCTTTATTTCTTCTTCTTCTTCTTCTTCTTCTTCTTCTTCTTCTTCTTCTTCTTCTTCTTCTTCTTCTTCTTCTTCTTCTTCTTCTTCTTCTTCTTCTTCTTCAAGATAAAATATTCTCTATATAAATTCAATTAAAATTATGTACGGGATGTTACTGTCCAAATGTTAGCAGGAATACCTTCAGGGCAGCTTTAAATCCTTCAACTCATGTAACTTAGTTTCCGTTCAACGAATGCTTGAAAAATATTGTAGTTCTTTTGTTCTGTGAAATACTCACTTATTATGACATGTATGAGTTATACATGTAAAAGGTTAACTATATTTGTTAATATATGGGATGCTTGCAAGGTCTACATGTCCGTTCCATTCTCTACAAAAGAAAATACCGGTACCAAGTCATCGTTTGATGTGTTTGAGTTTTTGATTTTGACATTTGATGAGGCACTTTCTGTTTTGAGTTTCTTTGAGATCGATATTTTAGTTACTCTACCTTTTTTAACCGGCAGGGTTCAATTGTCCGCGACCTGTAATCTCGTTATTTTTAATGATGTCAAAACATACATTGCAGGTTTCATATGCCCTTGACTTCATTTCAAGGTTCATTGGGTGAAAAAGAAACCGCTTGTAGTTATTTATTACAAATCAGACGTGCTAACTGTTAAGTTTGCTACATAGATCCATTATTTTACTATTATAGAATTGATTTCTCTTGATATTTCCAATTAAGGTCTAATAATAAGATATTACAAGAAACCAAGTTGAACAATTCTCAAAAACATTAAAAATTATATAAATGTTTACATTTTAACGGATCACTTTTACAACAATATCAAGAATTATAAGGATCTTTTATTTAGAGTTAAAGTTAAAAGATTGTACTCCTAATAACTAATTGGTGTCTTTTAGTTTGATTTTTCGTTTATTTATGCGAACAGTGTTGCTTTTAGTCATGATCTAGATTTGTATTTTTGATGAAATTGTATTGTATTTAAGTAAAAAAACAACCGTTATCTAGATTTCTATTTTCGGTGAAATGGTATTGTGTTTAAGTTACAAAACAACCATTATCGTTACTGATAGTGCACCATACTTTAAATTCATCACATGACCATTTTACTTCCTCGTTCTTTTTTACACCTAGCTGTTATACACGGGTTGAATTGATCATAACAAGGTGAGTTGTTAATGTCTACTTCTGTAGAAAATCTTTAAATAAGCTAGTAGCAATATCCTTGTAGGAAACATTTCTTTTGTAAATCGAATGACTCTATTTCCGATACTTATTGTGATAATTCTAAGATAACGTACCCTATCATCCAAATGGGTTTTTGTGTTGGATGAGTTCGAGTTCCTTTTTTATTTTCTTATTATTGTCTGATAAAAAAATTGTTTACTTAGTATTAGTCATTCAAAAAAGTAAATAATTATTCAAAAAATAATGCAGGTTGCAACTATAAAATTGCATGAAGTCAAACTAAACTGAATGTTAAAAAATATATTTAGCTTTTAAAAAAGCTTGTCATCTTGTCCTGATACAATGTAGTAATGAAATGTTTCAACTGTTTCCAAATAAAAGTTAAGTTATTTTGTCATCATAAAGTGAAATAGAATTATGTTTATGACTCAAGTGAAAAATGAGCTATAATAATTTGAAAACTTTGTCTTATGTTCTTCTACAACAGTATAATAATTTAAAGAGTCCCCCATCACCACTACCAAAAAAATGAAACAAGATAAAACAATAAACAAAACCCCAGAAAAACATGTCATAAGACAAAATGAATAATTATTTTTTGAGAATATACGTAGGTTATATCGAATTGAAATATTTTTACAGGGCTTTTGTTCACCAAAAAAATGGCTTCAAATATTTCCATTTGTGGCATCTGTGACCTCCGACATCTTTCAAGTCCATCTACACACTGGTGCCAAGACTGTGACGAAGCTCTCTGTTCAGAATGCAAAGAACATCATACGCTATTAAAAGCAACACGTGGTCATACAACTATTCCAATTGATGATTACAAACAATTACCTACCTTCATAACCAATATTAAACAGTACTGTGACATACACAATGAAAAATATCAAAACTATTGTCAGAAGCATGAATGTCCGATTTGCTATAAGTGTATTCAAGACCATGTCAAATGTGCAGAAACTATTTTACCCCTCGAGACAGTTATAGAGCACTCAAAGACGTCCCAGATTTTCCAGGATTTGAATCAGTGTGTTTCAGATTTACAATCAAACATCACGCAGATGAGGACAGCCCGTGAAGATAACCTGGTTAAAGTAGCAGATCAATGTAAATCAGCAGTCAAGGAAATTCGAGAATTTAGAATAAAATTGAACCGTCATCTCGATGCTGTTGAGAAGGGTCTGATTATAAAGCTTCAGGACGCCGTGAATAAATGCTGTCTACAAATTAAAGAAGTCATTAAAAGCCTTAATGAAGTAGAGTCGGAAATTTCAAAATTTGAAAACTTAATACAGAGTATAAAGCAACATGCTTCAGAACTCCAAGTTTATCTGGCGACCAGAGAAATCGAAAAGCAACTATCAGATAAAGAAACCCGGTTGACCTCCATGATGGAAAACAAGCATTTTGATGATTTATATGTCTGTTTGGATCTAGATACAAAGATAAGAAATATTCTATCCGACGTGAAAGTGTTTGGAACAGTAACTATGGAAACAGTACCAACCAATTACAAATTAACCAACACGAAATCAAGGCAAGCTCAAATAATCACAGCCGCTGTCAAGTCCTTTGACGATATCACGTTAAACCAAGTACACAAGTTTGATTCTGGTAGTATAAACGTAACTGGGTGTATCATACTCCCAGACGGACGAATGGCATTTACTGGATACGGTCAAAAGCAGTTGTCCATCAGGAATGCAGACGGAAGTCCTGATTTCCAGATTCCATTAAAAGAAAGTACCGCATTTGATTTAACTTTAGTCAAGGATGCGATTGTTGCTGTTAGTTGTGGGTTTTACTATGACTTCTATAAAAAATGCATTCAGATAATTGACCTAAATTCAAGAGAAATAACCAAAATCATAGATACAACTAACAGGGCCTATGGAATAGTGTGTGTTGATGAATTGTTGGTTTTCATTGGGTGTACTCCAAATGGAATTTATGATATTGATATGAAAACTAAAAAACAGAGCCAGATAAGCAGCACCATCGATTCAGGGCAATGGTCCTATATAACTTACTTTAAAAACAAGTTCTACGTGACGAATGGAACAAATCACACTGTTACAAGCTTTGATAACAAAGGAAATATAATGTGGGCTTACAAGGACGATGTAAATATGAAAGAACCACGAGGAATTTCTGTGGATAACAGTGGAAATGTGTTTATTGCATCTGCAGGATCAAACAATGTGACCATCATATCACCTGATGGAAGCTGCGCAAAACAAATACTCGGCAAGAAAAATGGATTAAATGAACCTTGTACACTGCATTATGATCGTTCTACCAATCAACTCCTTGTAGCTAATGTCAAGGGAACGGTATATTTGTTTAACGTATAGTAGAGTACACCTGTAGTGAACAAGTACGGGAATACTAGATTTTTAGTTTTATTCACATTTTTATTGTCAGTTAGTGTAAGGAGGCATATCCTTAATTAACTTTTACTTTGCTTATCTTTATTACTTCTTATATGAACTGCAAACTGTAATTAGAAAATTTGATTAAAAATTACGACTATAACAGATTGTTTTCCTTCACTGACACATATACTTTCAAATACACACTTAAGTAAAAAAAAGTTTATGGGACGAATATCATACCTTTATTGAATTCGGTTATGTATTAGTATCAATTAGAAAAATACAGATTCAGCAAGTAAACAAAACCCAAATGAAATCACACATGAACTTAATTTAGAAATAATGAAACAAGGGGAATATCTGCAAGTATACCTTAAGTTGACATTATTAAATGACATGAAAATAAACATGCTTTTGTTAAAATATATAGAAATAAGGACACATGGTATGCCTGTGAGGGAGACAAGTATCCATTCAAAAACCATATGAAGTGAATATGATAAGAAACTTTAGGTCACCATGCGCCCTTCAACAATGGACATTGCCTGTAGCGATTAGAAAGGCGTTAAAAGGACTCGCCTTGTCAAAATATTTAACAGTTCAAAAAAGAAACCAATTATTATAAAACAATGTACAAAAGACAAGTATGACCAACTTTAACTAACTACTAGTACTACCACCGCATAACAGACTCTTGACGTGGGACAGAAACATATAGAATGTTGCAGGATAAACATATTTAAAAAAAGTATTATCACAAAATTACAGAACTGTCAGGAAAAAAGAAAACGGAAAGTCACTAATCAAATGGCAAAATCAAATGCTCATACACATCAAACAAATGGATAACAACTGTCATGTTCCTGACTTGGTACAGGCATTTTCTTACATAGAAAATGGTGGATTAAACCTGGTTTTAAAGCTCGCTTAACCTCTTACTTGTATGACAGTTGCATCAAATTCCATTATATTCACAACAATGTGTGAATTAAACAAACAGACATAAAGGTAGGTATAAGACAAAAATAGGGATTCAGCAGTCAGCATTCTGTTCTAATCTTAATCACTATAAAACAAACAAATATGTGACAAAGAAACATAAAATGGCATATAGACAAGCATATCAGCTTGAGCTGACCTTGAACTCATGCGCACCCAATCTTCTCCTTGATCCAGTACATTACTGTAATATACCATACGAACAAGGTGTATTATCAATTGGAAAGGGCTTGACTCTTAAGGTCGACAGGAAAGCATAAAAGTTGACAAACAAAACCACAATGAACCATTCTAAGAGTATTTGTAGTTACGGACAGCTAGTTCAAAACCAATTATAACTAATAAGTAATAAATGGATCATGTTTCCTCAGAATAAAATATTATTTGATACACAACCAACACATGTAGTATGAAAACGTCATACAAAGTCTTAATAAGATAAAATTTGAGTTAATGGATATCTATATTGGTATATGGACTCCTTGTTAAATCTTACATTGCCGTCAAAGGTTCACCTGATCTCGACCTCATTTCGATAAGAGTTTCCATTTTTTATTTTCCTTGGTACTTTTGTTATTTTACTATTTGGTCTGTTTCTCGGATACTTGAAGCAGTCGGGCCATTATATTCGTTGTATGCAATGATTTAATGGTGTACATATCTGTCTGGCATGGTTTCTCTGACCTTGACCTCATTTTGATGGATCAAAGTTAAGTGAATGTGATACTAGTAGCAACACATTTATATTACCACAGACCTTCAACTTAAATCATGGTCAGTAAAGCAGGCGAGACATGATAACGTGTGCTCTGTGTTGATAACCAAAACCCATACTGATAAAGATAATGTTTAAGGATCTTTTATTCAATTTAACAATTCACATTGCTAATAATTTGTATCCATGGAAGTTGAAGCTAAATAATTATCTTTTTTTACCACATACAAGATAGCATGGGTAAATTTATGCCAATTTGTAGTGTACTGAATCATGTTTATATGATCCATCGCCCCGTAAGATTTATCGTTGACTATTTATTCAGTCATTTAAAAATACACATATATATATATATATATATATAAGTACGTCTGAGTCAGTGACAACCCTACAACAGATGTGGTCGTGTGGTCTAGCGGGACGGCTGCAGTGCAGGCAATTTGGTGTCACGATATCACAGTAGCATGGGTTCGAATCCCGGCAAGGGGAGAACCAAAAATTTGTCGAAATCTTTAAAAAAAAAAATCTTTTGTATCTTTTTTAAACTTTAAGTATACACGAAAAACCTTTTTTGGCAAAATATGCTGTTTTCAATTTTGAGTCGTATTATTTTATGTATGTGTCTAACTGCTTTAGACGAACATGACGAAGGACTACTGAAAGTAGATTATATATATAGACATTTGACAATTCTATGAACTTAATGTCTTCGTTTTTCCCTAATCTCGCCTCAAGTCGCAGATTGCGAGACATAAGGATTACTATCAGGTTGCGGCTTAACCTATCTGTATGAAGCTTTATTTCTTCTGCTTCTCCTTCTTTTTCTTCTTTTTCAAGATAAAACGTTCTCTATATATATACAATTAAAATTATGTACGGGATGTTTCTGTCCAAATTTTAGCAGGAATACCTTCAGGGCAGCTTTGATTCCTTCAACTCATGAAACTAAGTTTCCGTTCAACGAATGCTTGAAAAATATTGTAGTTCTTTTGTTATGTGAAATACTCACTTATTATGAGTAATACATGTAAAAGGATAACTGTATTTGTAAAATATATGGGATGTTTGCAAGGTCTACATGTCCGTTCAATTCTCTACAAAAGAAAATTATTTTTACAGCAATAGCAGGAATTATAAGGATTATTTATTGAGAGGTAAAGTAAAAAGCAACAAATTTTGAGATTGCTCTCCAAACTAAAAGTTGGTTTTATTCTAGTTTTATTTTTTGTTTATTTATGCAAACCAAGTCATGTGATCTAGATTTCTATTTTCGGTGAAATGATATGTAAACTATTAAACGAGAAGAACTCATTTTATGTGTTGCTTCTCTTCCTTCCACAACAAATTAATCATCATGCATCTGTGTTCTTTAGCTGTTTAGGTAACATGCATAGTTGCATTTGTCATCCATTCTTATGATTATTCAGATTGAGTTATTTTGGGAGAAAAACGACAAAATCGGTGTCCGGATATTGTTTCCGTCATCAGACTGACTTTAAGTCATAGTAAAGACTTCCGGTTTTAAACATGCACAAGAACAACCAATCGTATGATAGATTACAAAATGAAAAATAAATAAGCCAATCAGAGCGTTCTACATATCATGGTTTTTAGATCGCAAGAACCACAACTATTATACCTCCTTAGAGACAATTATTTTTCGCGTTTATCCACATGTAAACTACGATTATACTACTATAATATATAGAGACTCTCTGTATTCTGTCTACTGTTTTCTGAAATATTTACTATCTAAGGGGTCATACCAGTTGCATATATATTGAAATAAGGAAAACATGTGGAAACAAGAATGTATCAATAGTATACGGATGCCACATCGGCACTATCCTTTTCTATGTTTAGTGGACCCTGAAATGGGGTAAAATCTCTAATTTGGCATTAAATTTAGAAAGATCATATCATAGGGAACAAATCTACTTAGTTTCGAGTTGTTTGGACTGCAACTTCATCAAAAACTAACTCGACAAAAACATTAACATGAAGAGGGACAGACGGACGGACGAACGAACGAACGAACGGACGCACAGACTAGAAAACATAATGCCCATAAATGGGACATACAAATTTATTGTTGAAAGTGAAAGTAGTGATTTGGCCAAAATGAAAGTAGGGTAGAGATTAGAGGGAGGCAGGACTTATTCGGAACGTCAGGATTGGATGTTTTTAAGCTCGGGATTTCGGGATTGGTCCTTACGGGATGAGGGGATATTTTTTTTTAATTTCCGGATGTCGGGATATAAATTTCGTTAAAATACGCACCTCAGGATTTCATGTTTTTAAGCCCGGGATTTCGGAATCAGGGCCCTTCCGACCACCCCACAAATGAGCCTTAGTCATTTATACGAGATTAAAACCCTACCATTGGCATGTTAATAGGGCTCTCAAAAGGAAAAGCCTGATGGATTGTCCAAGAAGCATATTTTATTAGAATAATAATGGTCTATAAGCAGTTTCATTTATTTAAAGTTTGAAGCGGTGCAAATTTTTAATTTAATGTGACTTTTATACCAAAAAACTTTGGAAAAAAGGGAGAGGGCTTTTGATACCTAATTATATGAAATTCTCCAGTCATATTATCTTTAACAAAAATCCATCCTACAACAGTTTACAAGCTGTATATGCCCGCGATTTGGCGGGTGTGTTCTAGTTGTGTTTAAGTAACAGAACAACCGTTATCGTTACTGATAGTTCACCACACTTTAATTTTATCACATGACCATTTTACTTCCTCGTTCTTGTTTACACTTGTTATACACGGGTTGTATTGGTCACAACAAAGTGAGTTGTTAATGTCTATAATCTTAAGATAACATAGAAACAGTATTTTCGTAGGCAACATTTCTTTTCTAAATCGAGTTACATTTATTTCGGATCAAAATTTAATACTTCTAAGACGACCCTTTCATCCAAATAGTCTTTGTATTGGACAATGTTGGATCGAGTTACTTTTTTATTTTCTTATTATTGTCTGATAAAAAAAATTTGTATACTAAGTATTAGTCGTATTGGGGAGAAAAGTAAATATATATTTAAAAAAATAGCTGCAGGTTGCAAGTATGATATTGTATGAAATCAAACTAAACTAAATGTTATAAAATATGTTTAGCTTTTTAAAACAGCTTTTCATCTGTCCTGATCCGACATGGGGTAATGCAAATTTGTAATTGTAATGCATGGTAATATAGTTGGAGATTTAACTAGAACAGATTAAATTGAATATTAACTTTCTATTTTCCAACTATTTCTTAAATTTGACATAAATCACTTGATGGAATAACACAAAAATGTATATCAGATTATTTTTCTTTTTTTAAATTTTATTTCATACATTTTCCATAAAAAAATAATTATATTTTAAAAGCATTAATGTGAAAGTGTTACATTGTTGCTAAAAGATCAATGAATACCTTGTCATCATTAAATAAAAGATAATTGAACATTTGTCATAAAACACTAATTAGTTTGTTTTACAATTACTCTTTTCACCATGTTGACAGTTGGTCATAGATTAAGCTCTATGTTTATAATATAATTAGGAAAGAAATCCGGAGTAAATATTTTAAAAGTTTTCACATGACCATTTCACTTCCTTATTTTTGTTTACACTTATTATACACGGGTTGAAATGGTCATAACAAGGTGAGTTGTTAATGTCTACTTCTAAAGAAAATCTTTAAACAATATAGGAGTAGTATCCTTGTAGGAAACATTTCTTCTCTAGATCGAATTACTCTATTTTGTATCCTAATTTTATACTTTTAAGACGACTCCATCATTTAAATGGATTTTGTATTGGATCGAGTTCCTTTTTATTTTCATATTATTGTCTGATTTAATATTGTATACTAAGTAATTAGTCGAATTGGATGAAAAAAGTACATACATATATATAAAAATTGATGCAGGTTGCAAGGCTGATATTGCATGAAATCAAACTGAACTGAATGTTATAAAATATGTTTAGCTAAAAAAATAAAAGCCTGTCATCTGACTTGATATAATTTTGTGTTTTAAGATAAGCAATTAGTTGTCTGAATCTTTTACGAGTCAGTATCACCACCACCATAAAAATAAAAATTAAATTAGATTAAACAATAAACAAAACCCCAGAAAAAACGTGAGTAAATGTGGAAAATACAAGCCTCTCCTTTTTTTCGCTCAAGCCAAAAAAACTCACATAATGATACATTTGCATTTATATGTGTCAAACATGACTATATGTCTTTCCTTTAAGTAATAAAACAAGTCCTCGCTGGTCATCATTTATGCAAGGTCTATTTTTGAGTTTTAAAATGACTTTGCAATGAATTGATACTTCTTGGAATATCAAAATCATAAATTTTTAAGGATAAATCAGTTATTATTAAACAGTAAAAAGATGGTTCCTAAATCAACTCTACTTTATAGCTGCTAGAAAAGGTTGTCTATGAATGAATATAATGCTATTTATATTATAGGGGGGATGAATGAATAATTTGAAAATCTATGTCTCGGTTACATCGAATTAGATTTCTTTTACAGGACTTTTTGTACAAGAAATGGCTTCCAATACTTCCAATTGTGGCGTCTGTAACCTCCGACATCTTTCGAATCCATCTACACACTGGTGTCAAGACTGTGACGAAGCTCTCTGTTCAGAATGCAAAGAACACCATACTTTATTAAAAGCAACACGTGGTCATACAACTATTCCAATTAATGATTATAAAAAATTACCTGCCTTCATAACCGATATTAAACAATTCTGTGACATACACAATGAAAAGTATCAAAACTATTGTCAGAAGCATGAATGTCCGATTTGCTGCAAGTGCATTCAAGACCATGCCAAATGTACAGAAAATATTGTACACATCGAGACAGTAATAAAGCAAGCAAAGACGTCCCAAATTTTCCAGGATTTGAACCAGTGTGTTTCAGATTTACTATCAAACACCAAGCAGATGAGGACAGCCCGTGAAGATAACTTGGCTAAAGTAGCAGATCAACGCAAATCAGCAGTCAAGAAAATTCGAGATTTTAGAATAGAAGTGAACCATCATCTCGATGTTGTTGAGAAGGATCTGATTATAAAGCTTCAGGACGCCGAGAGTGAATGCAGTCAACAAATTATAGAAGTCATTAAAAGCCTCAATGAAGTAGAATCCGAAATTTCGAACTTTGACAACATATTAGAAGGTATAAAGCAACATGCTTCAGAACTCCAAGTGTATTTGGCGACCAGAGAAATCGAACAACAAGTCTCGGAAAAAGAAAAACGATTGATCTCCATGATGGAAAACAGACATTTTGATGATTTTACTGTCGGTTTGAAAATAGATACAAAGATAAGAAATATTCTATCCGATGTAAAGATATTTGGAACAGTATCTATTAAAACAGTACCAACCAATTACAAATTAATTAACAGGAAATCAAGACAAGCTCAACTAGTGACAACAGTCCAATCTTTCGACATTATAAGGTTAATGCAGATTAGAAAGTTTGATTCTGGTAGTAAAAACGTAACCGGATGTACCATCCTCCCTGACGGACGAATGGCATTTACTAAATACGGTCAAAAGCGGTTGTCCATCAGAAAGGCAGACGGAAGTCCTGATTTTGAGATTTCATTAAAAGAAAGTAACGCATTTGATTTCACTTTAGTTAAGGATGCGATTGTTGCTGTTAGTTGTGGGTATCATGAACGCGATAGAAAATGCATTCAGATAATTGACCTGAAATCACGAGAAATAACCAAAATCCTTAATACAACTAATAGGGTCTATGGGATAGTGTGTGTTGATGAATCGTTGGTATTCTGTGGGTATGATCCAAATGGGATTAATGATTTTGATGTGAAAAATGAACAACAGAGCAAGATAAGCAGCACTATTGATGTTAGGTCATGGTCATATATAACTTACTTTAAAAACAAGTTCTACGTGACGAATGCAGATAATCACACTGTTACTAGCTTTGATAACAAAGGAAATGTTATCTGGGCTTACAAGGATGATGTAAATATGAAAAACCCACAAGGTATTTCTGTTGATAACAGCGGGAATGTGTTTGTTGCATCTGAAGGATCAAACAATGTAACCATCATATCACCTGATGGAAGCTGTGCAAAACAGATACTCGACAATAAAGATGGATCAGCAGAACCACGTGTACTGCATTATGATCGTTCTACCAATCAACTCCTCGTAGCTAATGCCAATGGTACGGTTTATTTGTGTATCGTAGATTATGATGCACCTGTTCTGTGAACAAGTACGGGAATACTAGATTTT
Source organism: Mytilus edulis (assembly GCF_963676685.1). Lineage (NCBI taxonomy): Eukaryota > Metazoa > Mollusca > Bivalvia > Mytilida > Mytilidae > Mytilus > Mytilus edulis. Next base: position 68,732,123 of record NC_092353.1, on the reverse strand, counting down.
CAATTTTCATTCTTATGTTTATTGTAAGTTAGAGGAGACATATCCTTAATTAACTGTTACTTTGCTTACCTTGTAAATTTCTGAAATGAACTGCAAACTGTAATTAGAAACTTTGATTACAAATTACGACTATAACAAATTGTTTTCCTTCACTGACACATATACTTTCAAATACATACTTAATTTACAAAAAGTTTATAGGACGAATATCATCCCTTTATTCGGTTATGTACTAGTATCAATTAGAAAAATACGGATTCAGTAAGTAAACAAAACTCAAATGAAATGACACATGAACATAAGTTAGAAATAACGAAACAAGGAGAATATCTGCAAGTATATATTAAGTTGACAATATTAAATGACATGAAAATGACCATGTTTTTGTTAAAATATATAGAAATAAGGAGACATGGTATGACTGCAAGGGAGACAAGCATCCTCAAAAAACCATATGAAGTGAAAATTAGTAACTTTAGGTCACCATGTGTCCTTCAGCAATAAACATTGCTCGTAGTGAGTAGAAAGGTGTTAAAAAGGGTCTGTCTTGTCAAAATGTGAAACAGTTCAAACAAGAAAACCTATAGACTGAATTATTATAAAACAATATACAAACGACAAGTATGACCAACATCAACTAACTACTAGTAATGCCACCGCATAACAGACTCTTGACATGGGACAGTCAGACGCATATAGAAAGTTGCAGAATAAACATTTATATAAAAAGTAGAATCACAAAAATACTGAACTCCGAGGATATTCAAAAGGAGAATTCACAATTAATCACTACAAAACAAACAAATATGTAACACATAAGCATACCATGGCATATAGACAAGCATATCAGCTTGAGCTGACCTTGAACGGATGAGCACCAAACCTTCTCCTGAACCCAGTACATTCCTGTAATATAGCATACACACAAAGTCTACTATCAATTGGAAAGGGCTTGACTCTTAAGGTCGAAAGGAAAGCATAAAAGTCAACAAACAAAGACACAACGTACTTATGAGTGTTTGCAGTTACTGACAGCTAGAACAAATCCAATTATAACTCATAAGTAATAAATATATCATGTTTTCCCCAGACTTAAATATCAATTGATACACATTTAACAGATATAGTATGAAAATGTCATAAAAAGTCTGAAGGAGATAAATTTTGAGATAAGGATAACTATATTGGTATATGGGGTCCTTGTAAAATCTTACATTGCAATCAATTGTTCACCTGACCTCGACCTCCTTTCGATAAGGGACTTTCAAATTCGAATTTTCCTTGGAGTTGGGCGGTACTTTTGTTATTTTACTTTTTGATCTGTTTCTAGGATACTTGAAGCGATTGGGCCATTATATTCGGTGCAAGGTGTACATGTCTGTCTGGCATGGTACCTTTGACCTTGACCTGACGTTGATGGATCATTGATAAAGTTAAGTGTATGTGATACTTGAAGTAACACTTTCATATTACCACAGACCGTCAACTTAAAATCTTGGTACGTAAAGCAGACGAAACATTCCAACGTGTTCTCTCTACTGGTAACCAAACGTATACTGATAAAGGATCTTATATTCAATATATAACAATTCATATTGCTACTAATTTTCATCCATGAAGATCTCTATTTATAACCAAAACATATCTATAATACTAATTAACGAGGTCCAATTTGTTAGTCGTCATAGGGTAAAAAGCACAAATCAACGAATTCAACTTTATATATAGCTAATATAGGACAATGTTGTTGATTAAAAATTACACCTTTCCAGATCCTTTTATCTTCCACATAATTAATATTGCCAATAATTAACAAGTTCCAGGTTGAATCCGATACCGATAACAAAAGTATATTCACATGTTACCTATAACCTTATCTGGATGTTCCACATCTGACAGGATTTGCTTTATACACGGTTCATAATCACAGGGTTGACACTAATAAATTTCAATCATTGTCGCATTGTTTCCTATTCACAGGTGTCATTCGGTTTAACGAGAGAAATGATCGTAAAAGAAAATCTAACGGCGGTTAAGTATTTAGAGACGATCGTGAAAGCTCTGGTAACGGACCGTGAAAGACATTTCATGTAAATTCTAGTTCAGAATCTTTGAAAAAATCGCTTAATTTTCAAAACGCGGAACAAATCCGAACAAACAATTATGTCTGTCAAAATGGTTTAACTTCCTCATCATAACTGTGAAATAAGATAAAGAAAATATGCAGTACTTTATGAAAAAACACAAAAGGCGCAATGCATGTCTATGAAATTAATTACAAATAACACGCTTTATGTACCTATAATGGTCATATTTCAGTTTATTATGATATATTTGAAATTTAATATTTGGTGGATCTGATTGTACAGTAAAATTAAAGTATGTTCTTCCCTTAAAAGCATTAATTTGTATATGAAAACCTTGAATTTGTTGAATTTCCATCAAACTTGATCGTGAAAGATCAGGCAACGCATTATTTTGATCATGAAAGATAATGCGTGACCAGACTTAATACTATTAATCAGAAATCTGTATTTCTTTTACCATTTGATAAACCTGCAACTGGTTGAAGCCTGTAACTATTTTGATAAGGATGAACATTAAAACTATTATTTTATTTGCTATTCAACACTTTACCTCGAAAGTAAAAAAAAACCAACAGCTAAAAACGTGTCTAAATAAGTGTGAAAGATTCAGCTCTGAGAATCGGTCAAGTGAAATTCAGGCAGACCGACACTATTTAGCCGATAATATGGATATGCAACGTTTTAACCAAAATGATATCCATCAAATAAAAAAATACAGTAAAACAGCATCTTTCATGAGTAATTTGAGATTGAACGATAACCAACATTTTGTGCAACAATACTTTCTTAAGTTCTTTGTATGCAACGCAGATGTGGATTGATTTAACTATATACTACAGACTATATAATACCAGAGCGCAAATGGTGTAATGTTTCGTCTGCTTTACTTATGATATGATATTTGTTGAACGTCTATAATATCAAGGGTTTTACTAGAATTGTCAAATGCGCTTAAGATTGTCAATGGTTCATAAAAAGAGTTCAAGGTCAGAATACAATGCCATACAGATCTCTAAAAATATCCTGTACACCAAATAAATGTGTTCCGATTCTTACAGTGCCTTCGAAACTGACAAATGTAATAGCTTTGCCTGGCCAATTAATTCGGAACCTAAGGTCAAAAGTATATGAAACCTGACAGACAGCCAGACATAGACATCTTACTATCATGCAATATATCAAATACAATTGAAGTCATCATGGTCATATATGAAACATGCAGACAGATATGTACACCATACACGAAGTACCTTGGCGCTATAGCATACAGGTATATATCCAAAAGGCTTAACAACATAAAACGAACATAATGCATGATAATGAGTTAGATGTTATTTGAAACCTTGCAGAAGTCGAAAATGTACACCTTACAATCATAACAACAGACAGTTATCCTAAAGCTTAACGAATCCGCGATACGGACTTGACCACAAAATGAATCTTCATCCAAGAAATGAGGCAAATTCGGGGTCAGGTGAATCCTGTCTGACGGACATGTAGTTTATAGGATCCAATATACAAAATGTGGGTATCCTATAACTCGTGATAAGTGAGTAATTCACATGACAGCAAAAAGCTTCATCCTACAATCATCCAACTATTTTACATTTCATTTTCTGAAAATATTAATACTTTGAAATGCTTAAACCTATTGAGGATGTTGACCTATCTAGCTTTTCTCAATACCAATAACAAATATTAATTATGATATAATTGAAGAAAAATTTGAACATCTTCGTAGCATCAGATCTTTCACGATCCTTTTCACGATTTTCAAAAATGCGGTACGTGATCTTTCACGATCCTAAAAATCAAGTTTTGTGTAAATAATTGTTTATTTACTAAGTTTCAGATTACGTTTATACAAAATAACTAAGAGAACCATTTGATTAATTCAAATAGAATGCCCTTATTCGGATTAAAGTAGTTTTTCTAGTCGAATTTGTGAAAAAATCATGTTTGTTTACATTTTTTATGTCATTGAAATGTCGAGGAGCAATCTTCCTTTTGTTGTTTTGTAATAACTATGTAATTTTAAAACTGGATATTCTCACATACTGATCATAATGTTGAACCATTTTGACAGACAGTTTTACTTTGTCGATAATTTGTCTGTGTAATTAATTATATTAGAATATTTATTGACCTTTTATATGTCTTCTCGATTAACTGTCTTTCACGATCCGTTACTAGAACTTTCACGATCGTCTCTCAATACTTGACCGCCGTTAGATATTTTTTTACGATCATTTCTCTCGTTAAACCGAATGACACCCGTGCTATTGGAGTATTTTAATCCGTATGACATTATAAAATGACAATACGAATACTAATAAATCTAGACTTAGAATATGGCGTATAGGTACAGTTTCCAATTTGTTAGCCGTCACGAAGTAAAATAGCGAATCAAAGAATTCAAATTTATTTATAACTAATTTAGGACAATGCTGTTTATTAAAAATAACTCCATTCTATGCCCTTTTGTTTTCCAAATAAATAATTAATAAGTTCCAGGTCGATGGGTTCAAACAGAAAGATTTTGAAAGCGGATACATCTGTGCATCTAATAATCAGCAAGATTTTATCTGATGCCAATACCAATATGAAAGCTAAAAATGCAGGCAAAAATAAGGCTTACGTATACACGCATAGTTATATACTTTTATTCAGTAACAGACTCTCGATATCACGGGTGTGTTCTAGTTCTAACAAAGATAATGTGTAAGGATCTATATTCAATATAACAATTCTTATTGCTACTAATTTGCATCCATGAAGGTCCAATCTAAAGATTCACCTTTATTAGCCATATACAAAAGAGGGACGAAAGATACTAGAGGGACAGTCAAACTCATAAATCGAAAATAAACTGACAACGCCTTGGCTAAAAATTAAAAAGACAAACAGACAAACAATAGCACACATGCCACAGCATATAAAACTTAAGAATAAGATAACATGGATAAATAAAGGCAACAGTAGTATACCGCTGTTCAAAAATTATGCAAGTTTATATATTGAATATATTCATATTGCATAATGTACTTTGTGGAATATATTTATTTTGCATAATGTACTTTGTGGAATATATTTATATTGTATAATGTAATTTGTGACCATACCGTGCTTAAAAGCACGACTCTGTAAATTATTTGAGAGAAATAAGTGTGAAGATAGTACTGTAAAACACACTTAGCTTCAATTACAGACCATCTATATTGCCAACAAATCAATCCTTATATAAACACACTATACTTTGTTGATGCCTCATTCTTTTAGTTATCTTATTTGTATTCCCTTTAGGAGAATCTGAATTTGTAGCTTTTGAAGTCGAAATATTACAGTGTCTTATCTTTTTAAGCGTTTTTGTTTTGTGTCTGCTTTAAACTTTAAGTTTACATGTATAACCCTTTTTGGGAAAATACGTTGTTTTCACTTTGTGTCGTTTCTTTTATATTTTTCCCTAACTGCTTTTAATAGACGAAGAATTATTCATAGTAGAATAAATATATAGACATTTGACAATTTTATGAGCTAAATGTCTTTGTATTTTTGTCGTATATTGCAAGAGATAAGAAATACTATATAGTGGCGGCGTAAACTATTTGTATATGAAGCTTCATATTTTAGAAGGTAGAGGATATTGATGACTCAATACCTTAAACATGATGTGTTTAGATACCTCATATAACTAAGTTTCCGTCTGACAATTGTATATAGTCTTTTAACACATTTTCATGGTTCAACGAATGCTTGAAAAAATTTGGAGTTCTTTTGTTATGTGAAATACTCACTTATTATGAGTAATACATGTAATAGGATAATTATATTTGGTATATGAGATGTTTACAAGATCTACATGTCCGTACCATTTTCAACACTAGAAAATACAGGTACCAAGTGTTTGAGTTTTTTTTTTTTTTTTCAATTTGGTAATTCACTTTCAGTTTTGAATTTTCCTTTGAGTTCGGTATTTTTGTAACTTTACTTTTTTTAACCAGGGATCACCTGTCCTCAACCTGTTGTATGGACCTGTGATCGTAAAGCGTACATTGCAGGTTTCATATGACCTTGACTTCATTTCAAGGTATTGTGGGAAAGGTTAATATATATTCAAAAATTGATGCAGGTAGCAAGTATGATATTGCATGAAATTAAACTAAACTGAATATAATGAAATATGTTTAGCTTTTATCAAAAGCTTGTCATCTGTCCTGATACAATTTTGTGTTTTCAGAGAAGTAATTAGATGTTTGAACTGTTTTCAAATAAAAGTTAACCTAAAAGTAATTGCAACAGATTTTTTTTTTAAGTTTTAATCTTTAGCATTATACCAAAAATGTACACAGAAAAATTCCCATTAAATCTTACTTAAGGAAGACTAAAAAATCGCAATTTAAAATTCTAAGGAGATTTGCATCTAAAAGAGAGATAACTCTTCAAAAAACGTAGAAATATCAATAAAAAATGAAACACAATAATTATTATAATTTTAACAATTGCATTCAACATAATGTATTGATTCTTGATATTTTAGCCGTCTTTAGAGTATAAAAACAACTCTAAAGGTGTTTTCATATTTTTTATCAAGCTACAATCTAGATTTCGTAATTCATTAGTTGACTATTTATTGAATTTTATAACATGTCAAGGTAAGGAATCTCAAATTTGATAAAAATGATTAAGCATATTCTTCTTTTTGTGGTTTAAAGTTTCTTTAAACAAGGTAGATGCTGAACAAATATAATATTCAGATAGATACAATACCAAATTTTCACATTATTTTTCAAAGACACAAAATTGCAATTTCTTTAATGAAAAATGCACCAAAAAAAATTAAAATATCCATAACACTTCGGGTTGTTCAGTTCATGAGCAGAAGATTATACAATATAGTCAAATACACACTTATAACCCCATCAAGGTATCATACTTTGCATAACTTTTAAGAAAATCAACCAAAAACTGACAAAAAAAGGCTTATTTTTGCGGTGTTATCTCCCCTTCCAATGTTAATTTCCAGAGGAAATTAAAAATGCCAATTTTGAGTTTTTCTCAAGTTATATTTTATGGGACTTTATTCTGTACATATTTAGGGCTTAATCCTATACATAAGAACTTTAACAGCTTCTGTTGCAATTAGTTTGAGGTTAAAACTTAGTTTGACTGGACGTTAAACTAATTTTCTGAATGCTATATATATATATAAAAAAGAATTAAGTGAAATCTTTTGATAAGATAATAATCTATTTTATTAAGGTATATATTTCATTAGATTACATTGTGTATATAAAAGTTGTTGACATTTAATAGTAAAGTTACAAATCCATATTAGTTTGTGACAAATGAAAGAAAAAAATATTTGGAAGTATTAATTATATTCGATTATAATTTAAAAATAGGATACATTGTATTACATCATATCTAATTTTACAGAACTATTAATTATATCCGATTTTAAGAGTGTTTTCCACATTTTTTTCATCATGCTTGAAGATATTCATTGATAATTGGTATATAGTTTTATCATGACAAGTTAGAGATCAAGTTCATATTTTGTGCATGTTATGGTCTTAAGACTTGATAAATTCACTCATAATCTGTTTTTCACACTGTTTTTAGTCATGCTTAAATATAATGACTTGATATTTTCTTTTTGTTTACTTACACTATGACAAGTTATAGAACAATTTAGCATCTTTTTTCAGTATATTGTAATTTTTACTCGGAAGTGGACTATGTATTGCCATGCAATGCCTTCGTAATGATTGTTGATCTTTAAAATCGGACTTTTTCAATGAATTGATACTTCTTGGAAAATCAACATCATAAACTTTTTAAGGAGTTATTATTAAACAGTAAAAATATGGTTCCTAAATCAACTCTAGTTTCTGGCTGCTAGAAATGATGACTAAAACATTAACATAAATGCTATTTATTCCATTGTTCGAGAGGGGGCGGGGGGGGGGGGGGGGGGTTCATAAAACATAATGAACCATTTGAAAATATACGTATTTGTTATATCGAATTAAAATATTTTTACAGGGCTTTTTGTACAAAGAATGGCTTCCAATATTTCCATTTGTGGCATCTGTGACCTCCGACATCTTTCAAATCCATCTACACACTGGTGTCAAGACCGTGACGAACCTCTTTGTTCGGACTGCAAAGAACACCATACGTAATTAAAAGCAACACGTGGCCATACAACTATTACAATTAATGATTATCAACAATTACCTACGTTTATAACCGATATTAAACAATACTGTGACATACACAATGAAAAATCTCAAAATTATTGTCAGAAGCATGAATGTCCGATTTGCTGCAAGTGCATTCAAGACCTTGCCAAAATGTACAGAAAACATTGTACACATCGAGACGGTTATAAAGCAAGCAAAGACGTCCCAAACTTTCCAGGATTTGAATCAGAGAGTTTCAGATTTACAACCAAACATCACGCAGATGAGGACAGCCCGTGAAGATAACTTGGCTAAAGTAGCACATCAATGCAAATCAGCAGTAAAGAAATTTCGAGAGTTTAGAATAGAATTGAACCATCATCTCGATGCTGTTGAGAAGGGTTTGACTATAAAGCTTCAGGACGCCGAGAGTGAATGCAGTCAACAAATTAAAGAAGTCATTAAAAGCCTTAATGAAGTAGAATCGGAAATTTCAAATTTAGATACTATTTTAAAAGGTATAAAGCAACATGCTTCAGAACTACAAGTTTATCTGGCGACCAGAGAAATCGAAAAGCAAATCTCAGATAAGGAAAACCGATTGACATCCATGATGGAAAACAAACATTTTGATGAATTAACTGTCAGTTTGGAGATAGACACAAAAATAAAAAAATATTCTATCCGATGTAAAGATGTTTGGAACAGTATCTATGGTACCGACCAATTATAAATTAATCAACAGGAAATCAAGACAAGCTCAAATGATGACAACCGTTGTCAAGTCCTTCGACGATATCATTTTGAAGCAGGTAAACAAGTTTGATTCTAATAGTAGACGAATAACTGGGTGTATCATACTCCCAGACAGACGAATGGCATTTACTGAATACGGTCACAAGCGGTTGTTCATCAGAAAGGCAGACGGAAGTCCTGATTTCCAGATTTCATTCAAAGAAAGTAACGCATTTGATTGCACTTTAGTCAAGGATGCGACTGTTGCTGTTAGCTGTGGGTATTATCCAAGCGATAGAACATGTATTCAGATACTTGACCTGAATTCTCGAGAAATAACCCAAATCGTAAATACTACTTACAGGGCCTTTGGCATAGCGTGTGTTGATGGATTGTTGGTATTCTGTGGGCATATTCCAAATGGGATTTATGGTATTGATGTGAACACTGAACAACAGAGCAAGATAAGCTGCACCATTAATGTAGGGGCATGGTCGTATATAACTTACTTTAAAAACAAGTTCTACGTGACGAATCAGACGAATCACACTGTTACTAGCTTTGATAACAAAGGCAGTGTTATCTGGGCATACAAGGACGATGTTAATATGAAAACACCAAGAGGGATTTCTGTTGATAACAATGGAAATGTGTTTGTTGCACCTGAAAGATCAAACAATGTGATTATGATATCACCTGATGGAAGCCGCGCAAAACAAATAGTCGACCAGAACAATGGATTGTATAGACCTTGTGCACTGCATTATAATCGTTCTTCCAATCAACTCCTCGTAGCTAATAAACAGGGTACGGTATATTTGTTTAATGCAGAGTAGAGTGGACCTGTTGTGGAAATAAGTACAGGAATACTAGATTTTCCATTTGATTGATATTTTTATTGTAACTTAGCGTAAAGAGGCATATCCTGAATTAACTTTTATTTTGCTTATTTTGTAAATTTCTTAAATACTATAAGAATATAAAAGATTGTTATCTCTAACAGATTTATTATATAAAAAGTTAAAATGGTTCATTATAATCTTCTACAGAAAAATTATACTATTAGAAATTTTATTACATCAAGCGTTTTATTTCGTTGAAGTACAGAACTCAGAAAAAAATTGAAAACAACACGTTAATAATTTCATGCGTCCGAAGAGCTTATCTGGATTTACCTTCATTAGGTACGCTCAAAGTCAAAAATTGGAAATCCGAGAGATGTATAAGTACCGAATGTCTACTTTAATAGAAAATTTTGTCAAAATCTAAGAACAGTATTCTTGTAGTAAATCGAATTACTCTATTTCCGATTCCAATTTTGATAGCTCTCAGACGACCCCATCTAAGGCCGTGTTCACACCAAATGCCATATACAGTTAACATGTTTACAGTTAATTTAATGTAATGTACACTGGTTTCACATCAAATTTGTTCACATATATACACCTTGTTTAAATACCTGAACATAAGATTTGTTCACACTTGTAAACTATATGTCGTTTAAATGTTCATTATGTAGAAAATAACTTTTCTACCAGTTAGGGAACGACCATTTGACTTTAAAAAAAATTGGGGAGGGGGGAAGGGGGGTCTTTAAAAATATTTTGATCCCCAATCTGAATCCCGAGTTTCCCCGAACGTTATAGTGTTAAATATTGAAAAAAAAATATTTGATTGCTAGCATGGATAAATGATTAAAAATTTCGCGCGAAAATCAATTTTGACTCAGAAAAAAACAACATATCCCCCCTTTTAAGTTAAGTGGTTACTCCTTGATGAAAGCCATTTTGATGATTTGCTGTAGTTAAAATGTCCTTTACCAAGTCAGGAAAATGACAATTGTTATATTATAGTTCGTTACTGTGAGTGTTACATTTAAATGTTGTGTTTCTTTTGTGTCGTAGTTTTCCTCTTATACTTGATGTGTTTCCCTCGGTTTTAGTTTGTAACCCGGATTTGTTTTTTCTCAATCGATTTATGAATTTACAATAATTTGATCATCTTTGATATTTGTTTGATAAATTTTGTGTACAAAGTTGGTTTATATACAATAGTTCAAGAAAAATACAAAAATATTTTTGTAGAAACTAGCTGTTTTTCTTCAAAGAAAATAAGCAGACTTTTTGTCCGTGACTTTTTGTCTGTGACTTTTTATCTGTGACTTTTTGTCTGTGACTTTTTGTCTGTGACTTTTTGTCCTGTGACTTTCTGTCTTACATTCTAATATGTGTTCCATCTTGATACTTAAAAAAGGAAGTGCGGGATCAGATGAGGTGTTTTTCATTTATATGTTCTTTAAGTTTAAGGCCGTTTTTTTCTTCTTTTAATTTTTCAATACCTTTTCAACACATAATTCTCTATTTTGTTTGTGCTGGGGGTGGGGGTCAGAATGGGGACATATATTTGAAATCCCAGCCCCCTATACCCCTTTCTCCTGGGTTGGAATTTCCCTTTTAAAAATGGCTGGATCTGCCCCTGTGTTGGGTAATTTTTTTTATATATTTTATATATTTTTCCCATTTGTGCAAAGATTCATGATTTTTTTACTAACATGTATAAAAATGCAGAAGACAGGGAAGAAAAGTTTATATGAAGGGCATCGCTGTGAATGGTGTTTTCTGAACTGCATGGTTAATCATTGTACAGTATTTCTGACTTTGATATATAAAAAAGGACAACTTTAAATTTTTCAAAAACACAAGTTGACAACTGAAAACAGATGATATTCCCAAAAGGCACTGCACTGCAGTGTAGGACAATTTCAATGATTCACATGAGTTTCAGAAATCATCATTCTTGGATTACACACAGGTTGTTATACCTCAACACTCTGGATCGTCGTTCTCACTTTCTTCCTTCCCATGGTAAATAATATAATCTCTACAGTAAGTTGCGTAAGTCTGCTGTATGTAAACAGAAGTTCGTCTGCTATTTATAAACGTCTTTTCTCTTTTCGTCTAAACCATGACGACTCCCGAGAATTCCGAAAATATATTATTTACATACGTCATCATACTCCCAGGCAACACATCCGGTAAAAATAATGGCCGACTTCCAATGGTGAGATAACCTATCAGAAGCAATTTTGCCGACAGAACCAGATATGTGAGCAATTAGGGGGAAACAATTATTGGATTAAGTCATCACCAAAAATTATGTGTTAGGAAAACATAATTTTGAATAAACGCGGTAAGTAATTTTTACGTACATATCGTTTTAACCCAATCAGAATAACCTGAAAACGACTGTAATGGCTTATGGATAAAGACGTCATTTACAGTCAGAGAAAAAACATGACCATGTGAAATTCCAAGATACAGGTATCGGCAGATTGTAAATCCATGAATGTGTATATACATATATAGTAATATTTAGTTTGCTTTTGATTTACTGATAACAAAATCAATATTAAAACCAATAAAACAATTGTTCATTTACACATTTTGAAATCATGAGAAACTAAGGGTTTCACTCCCTAAGGCAACATTGACCTGAGATAGATTTGGCCATTGTACATGGTCCTCCTTGGTCATATTGCCGTTCATTGTTTCGGTTCTGATACATCCTTGGGTTTCAAATATTTGGTTTTGGGCGTTCCTAATGATTGTAAATTCAGGAAAGCACCTCGGACCTATTTCATTTATAACTTGTTGGTTTTTTCCCCTGGTAGAAGGATTATCTTAAAGGAAAACAACACTGCTCTGATATTGTGTGTTTGAGTAATTTTTTTAAAATAGATTTACCTTTAATCAAGAACGTTAAAGCTTAAGAAGTTAAAATTATAAAAAATGTTCAAGATTATAAGTAGTTATCAAAGGTACAAGGATAACAATTTAAATCGCCAGACGCGCGTTTCGTCTACATACGACTCATCAGTGACGGTCAGATCAAAATAGTTATAAAGCCAAACAAGTACAAAGTTAAAAAGCATTGAGGACCTGACAACGTGAGGATCTGAGCAGCTTTATGAACATGATGAAACTTCAATAACATGATTGTTACTGCTGATTTTGATGCTTAAAATAATGATGTTGAAAAACCTCGTTTTATCGACTCAGGTGAAAAAGGACCAATATAAGCAACAATATATTTAAATTTCATTTTATATATAAGCCCGTTGTCACTATCAAATTTTTCTTCTAAAAGTTTTCTTTGTCATAGTCTTTAACGGATCTTTTTAAGTGACAATCGTCAAAAATCTTTGATCAAAAATAAGAAATGAATTAGATGGAATAGAATCGCATCCTATTTTCCTGTAACCAAGTTCAGGACGAGAATATCCAATCAAAGTGCAGTTGTTTTTTTTTACCAGGTTTTCGATGAACAACATTGATAGTGGCAACAGACAATTTGTTCAAAGACTTTTGAATAAGTAAACCTTAATAGTGATAACCGGGCTTAATGCGAGTTTATTGAAAAATGGTTGTTTTCTATTATTAAAGTACTCGTTTAAACAGAATTAGAAAAATAATTTGAGAATTTGTGTATTAGTTTATATTCTAACAGGGCTTTATGTACATACTCACAGACGGACGAATGGCATTTACTGAATACGAGTACAAGCGATTGGTCACCAGAAAGGCAGACAGAAGTTCTGATTTCGAGATTCAAATGAAAGAAAGTATTGTTCTTGATTCAACTATAGTCCACATTCTGATTGTTGCTGTAAGTTTGGGTTGGAATAATTATAACCATAAAGCATGCATTAAGATAATTGACATAGATTCTGGAGAAACTACCTACACGATAGATAAGAAGTCACGGGTCTATGGAATAGTTTGTGTTGATGACAATTTGGGGTTAAGTCCAAACGGAATATATAAGATTGACAACAACACCAATGTAGAAAGCGTTATAAGCAAAGCCATTTATCTTTGTCGATGATCATATATAACTAGTTTGAATACTAGTAGTCAGTTATACGTGTCGAACGAACGATGTCCCACTGTTACTAGATTTGATACCAAAGGCAACGTTATATGGTCTAACAAAGACAATGCAAATATGATAAAACCAAAAGGGATTTCCGTTGATAACAGTAGAAATGTGTTTTTTGCACGTGCCGGTTCATACTACGAGACGGAAGCCGTGCAAAACAAATAATCGACAATCAAGATGGATTAGGAGAACAATGTGTACTACGTTACGATCGTACTACCAATCGACTCCTTGTGACTAATTACATCGGCACTGCAATTCTGTTTGAAGCGATATGAAGATTCGTCAATTAGGTACAAATACAAGGATACTATCGTTAGTAATAATTGCAAGTTAGAGTTAGGATATCTTATAGTAGTCTCTTCAGAAATTATCTTATGAAAGGAATCTAAGACAGCAATTTCTTAACTAAGGAATTTTGAAATAATTCCAATTAAACAGTTAAAACGATTAGTGTACATTCTATAGTATGTTTATCTTTTTATAGATGTTTTGTGGGAAGTAAACGTGTGTGTCCAAGGTTGAAAAACCATTATAGAATTATGTACCTTTTCTGCTAACTACTCTTTGCTGATATAACAATAGTATGGCATAATATGAGTAAATAAGGATTGTTACACCATTTTCTTGAATTATATGAATATTTATCCAAATTATAGAATAAACATAATATTGTTCCTTTGTTTTCCTGTTGTACTTGATGTGTTCCCCTCGGTTTTGGTTTGTAACCTGGTTTGTTTTTTCTCAATCGATTTATGACATTTGATAACCAGTATACTACAGTTGCCTTTATCAATATTTTCTCAAACATCGAACCAGAAGAACATTGTGTGTCAAATACAATTTCTTATAATTTAATCGCAGCTGTCTATCGTTCCAAAATTATACAAACAAATATTTCGTTACTATAATTGGTTTTGATTTAAACAGTCTTAAGAATATTGGTGAACACACAAAGTGTTTGTTCTCTGTGATAAAGAGATCTTTTGGCTGTCGGAAAAGAATGATACTAGAAAATTCATACTTAACACAATCTAGTTTTCCGGATTTAGCTTTACTTGATGACTAGATTTTGGTATACTTTATGTCCTTTTTTGATTGTTCAGGTTTTTTAAGTGTTCCGGCCTCGATCATCACGGGGAATCATAAATTGTCGTAATGAATATCTGGTGCAGTATAATATGTACTGTATATTATAATAAGATAAATATCATGTTAAAAACATTAAATGTAAGCTGAAATGAATAGAATGTTTACATTTAGGTTTTAATTCTTGATATTCGCAGCTTTACAAACTATTAATTCAAAATAGACAAAGGCTGTATCTGATAAGAAACACACTCAACTATGCAAATTCAACATTACAAACATTTCTAAATGTACATCAAATCAACATAATTGCTTATGAAATTATGCAAGTTCAAACTCAATGTTTGCAAGAAAATCCTCTTGGTCAATAAGGTTAACTACAGATATCAACGTAAATTTCTGGGCTCGGTTAACAACATCCCTGTAAAATTTAGGACGTGCTTGTCAATTGATATAAGTTTTCTTCAGACACAGTCTTCGTATCTTTGGAAAAATTTTGTAAATGTTTTACTGACTTAATAATTTACCGGTAAATAAACTCATCATAGATACCAGGACTAAATTTTGTATATACGCCAGACGCGCGTTTCGTCTACAAAAGACTCATCAGTGACGCTCGAATCCAAAAATGTAAAAAAAGCCAAATAATGTACGAAGTTGAAGAGCATTGAGGACCAAAATTCCCAAAAGTTTTGCCGAATCCAGCTAAGGTAATCTATGCCTGAGGTAGAAAAGCCTTAGTATTTCAAAAATTCTAAATTTTGTAAACATATAATTTATAAATATAACCATATCAATGATAATTCATGTCAGCACAAAAAGTACTGACTACTGGGCTGGTGATACCCTCGGGGAAAAAATCTCCACCAGCAGTGGCATCGACCCAGTGGTAGTAAATAAATTCATCATAGATACCAGGACTAAATTTTGTATATACGCCAGACGCGCGTTTCGTCTACAAAAGACTCATCAGTGACGCTCGAATCCAAAAATGTCAAAAAAGCCAAATAAAGTACGAAGTTGAAGAGCATTAAGGACCAAAATTCCCAAAAGTTTTGCCAAATCCAGCTAAGGTAATCTATGCCTGAGGTAGAAAAGCCTTAGTATTTCAAAAATTCTAAATTTTGTAAACATATGATTTATAAATATAACCATATCAATGATAATTCATGTCAGCACAAAAAGTGCTGATACATAGATTACGCTCATTGATATCCAAAACGTTACTACAGACCCGGGCATAGCAAAAGCGTTGTGATATATAAACACCTTAAGACGGTGCCAAAGGAACAATACCGTCCAAAAAAGAAAATACACAATACTAAACGAAAATTCATCCATTTTGTCGTAATTTTTTGTGTAGAGATTTTTTGTTGTAAAAGTGGAATATCGAAATCTAGGAAAGGACAGTTATTACTGTTACAAACGAAACATACCATCAAGTGTAATTGTATTTGTCAATTAAATAGAATTCAAGAGGGTCTTTACGAAGATTGGTCATACAATTGGATTCATAAAATTATAAGATTAAATCTGCTGTCATATTGAAGGGTGACCATAGGAATACATTCAACCTATCGATAAACTTTATTTTGTGAACGTCAACGAAAAAAATACGGCTTTAATCTTCCAGGGGATGTCAAAGATCGTCTTGTCCTTTTTCTAAAAAAGTTCATCGGAAGGTACCAAGACCTTGTTGATAAATATTACGTATCAACATTACAATTAATACATGATGGTCTTGATGTATAGATTCTTCGTATTGACGTTGTTTATCATCTTAATAGCGTGTTATATTGTTCTTTTATTTGTCTTTGTTCTATTATTGTTATCACTTTTACTGTATGTTTTTGGTGATATCCATTTGACGAGGCTCGGTACTTATACATGCCGTCAATGTGTTGTATTATCTTTCATTGTTGCTGGTATGCTTTGTACGTGGGACTGTTTGTGTTTCCTTGGTACACATGACGTGGCTCTGTACTAAAGATCCCGCCATTAAGTTATTGTTCTATTATAATGCCATAATGTTATTATTCTATTATAATTTTGAAAATACTTTGAACGACAAAATTATTTTATATGTCTACCTGTGTGACGTTTACATTCTGACGTCAAACACGCGCAATTCTACACCAGAAATAATGTGAACCTAGCCATTCAGTCACATGAACTCAAACATTTCAATCCTTTATGGGTTGATTTAAGATAAGAAAGCAATGAACGTGGTTGTTAAATTTGATATATGCTTTTTTGTTAATCTTTGTTAAATATTGTTTGTTTTTGTTCTGATTGAGATTGTGACATGGTGATGACTACTATACCCCTATTTACAAAATTATACCTATTATGTCTGTTTTGTTTACGCATCATTGTAAATGTAATGGAATTTGATGAGACTGTCATACAAGTGAGAGGTTTAGCGCTATAAAACCAGATTTAATCCACCATTTTCTACATTTGAAAATGCCTGTACTAAGTAAAGAATATGACAGTTGTTGTCCATTCGTTTGATGTGTTTTATCATTTGATTAGGCCATTTGATCAATGACTTTCCGTTTTAAATTTTCCTCGGAGTTCAGTATTTTTGTGTTTTACCTTTTCTCATCATACTAGTTCCATATTGTCGTTTAATTATTTTAGACCAAGGCCTATACATAATACTTTCACCCCGTATCAAAATAGCAATTCAAAAGTTAATGCACATGGGAATTGAATATATTTACAGGTCAATACATTGTAATAGATCACTAACTCTTTTTAAATGGATACACTTGTCTCTTAAGAACACTCCCTGCTCCATCTCGCCTTAAATACATACATTTTCTTTCTTTGAACAGTGAACACTTCATTTATTCAAGTTACGTAATTAATACAGTGTACTGACTCCGATATCAAATTTTCACGGATCCTTTTACACATACAAATTGTCTGCTGATAAGGTTTTTTTTCATAAAAGAGAAGAGAAGCCATCGATTTGACAGGTCTGCAGGTCAGAATAAAGTTTAAATAAAGAAAAAAATAAATAGGTTATTATCATAAACTTATCATAGATCCCATGATATTCGCGTTTTGTTAACAAAGGGACAAAGACATATTTCACATCATGCACATGTAAAACGTACTCACTGTTTATTTTGTATTTATAAAATTACTTTGGCATTAATGAATTTATATGGCTCGATGTCAGATTAGCGTAAATTCTAATGAAGTACATCCATAGTCTGGTGTATTTCATACTTGAATACGAAACATAGTTGAACATGTACAGTCATGTTATTCAATGAAATTAAAAAGATTACCTTTACATTTATTCCCATGAATGTTTTAAAGTTTTATACAAGAAAGCAAGAATTAGAACTATTTATTTAGTTTAAAATTCATTTTTATTGAGTTATCCCTTTTAACGTAACTCATGCACTTTCAAGTAAAAACATATTTTCAAGTTATTTAAATCATTAGATCTAGGTTGAGGTGCAACTTTTTACGAGAAAGGCTTTGTTGAGCTATGACCTCTTTAAATAGCAGGGGGAAGGTTGGAAGCAGATTTCTCTTTTGGTTTTCCAGAGGGTTGACATCAGCAGATCCCTTATTATATCCTTTATGGTCACTAGGGAGGCTTGTTTGTTAGCTGACTCGGTTTATATAAACCATTTATTTTGTGTGCCTTCTCAGTACTATATTGACACTTCTTTTTTTTGGCTGACATTCGGTTTGGCGGGTTAATTGTATGCAATTACATTTTTAGAATTTATACCTTGATAATTCTTGTAAGTTAATAACTTTAACCGACAGGTTAATTGTATGTATTCCTTTGAACACCAATTGCGCCTCTCGAATATCAGACTTGTTCCTGTATTGTTAAATAGTGTATATTCAAACTCATTTAGTATCCCTCTAAATTACATTTATTTAATTAATCTAAAAACACTTAACGCTAATTTTATTTCTGAAATTAACACAAAGGAGCTTATTTGAAATCAATCTCATATAGACTGCAATAATTGTTCTTTTCTAGATTTGGTTATAACACACTGAAAACTTGACACAACAAGAATGTGTCCAAAGTACACGGATGCCCCACTCGCACTATCCTTTACCATGTTCCATGGACCGTGAAATGGGGTAATAATCTAATTTGGCATTAAAATTAGAAAGATTATACTATAGGGAATATATGTACTAAGTTTAAAGTTGATTGGACTTCAATTTTATCAAAAACTACCTTGACCAAAAACTTTAACCTGAAACTCCCACTTTCATTTTCTATGTTCAGTGGACCGTGAAATTGGGGTCAAAAGTCTAATTTGGCTTTAAAATTAAAATGATCATATCATAAGCAACAAGTTTACTAAGTTTCAAGTTGATTGGACTTCAGCTTCATCAAAAACTACCTTGACCAAAAACTTTAACCTGAAACTCCCACTTTCATTTTCTATGTTCAGTGGACCGTGAAATTGGGGTCAAAGTCTAATTTGGCTTAAAATTAGAAAGATCATATCATAAGCAACAGGTGTACTAAGTTTCAAGTTGATTGGACTTCAGCTTCATCAAAAACTACCTTGACCAAAAACTTTAACCTGAACTCCCACTTTCATTTTCTATGTTCAGTGGACCGTGAAATTGGGGTCAAAAGTCTAATTTGGCTTTAAAATTAGAAAGATCATATCATAAGCAACAAGTGTACTAAGTTTCAAGTTGATTGAACTTCAGCTTCATCAAAAACTACCTTGACCAAAAACTTTAACCTGAAACTCCCACTTTCATTTTCTATATTCAGTGGACCGTGAAATTGGGGTCAAAAGTCTAATTTGGCTTTAAAATTAAAAAGATCATATCATAAGCAACAAGTGTACTAAGTTTCAAGTTGATTGGACTTCAGCTTCATCGAACACTACCTGGACCAAAAAGTTTAACCTGAACGGACGAACGGACAAACGGACGCACAGACGGAAGGAGCCACAGACCAGGAAACATAATGCCCCTCTACTATCGTAGTTGGGGCATAAAAAGAGACGATTGTTCATTTTCCATTTTTGGACGCTGACGTTCCTTTGTTACCTTTTAACGTGTTGTATATTTCAAAACTTGTTCGCTACGCAAGAACCTGAAGCCAGTGTTAAGATGTCAATTATCGTTATCTATATAGATTGATTAATAATTAAGTCAGGGATTTTGTTAATATAAATTAATTAAAACTTATACCAATTTATTTCTTAGATACAGTGATATAGTTAGAAAGTTTTGGCTGTACCCATATCTATCTAAAGCGGGATTCCAGATCCTAATTTTTAAGGTGATGTTCTATAAAAAGATGTACATTTCGAAAAGATCCATGTAAACTGATTGATCATTTGAATTGACTTAGTTTTAAAGTCTTCATATTCAACACAATAGTAAAATCTGAAAATATTTTTTTTCTTATCGGAATGAAAATTGATTTTGTTTCTGAAAAATTAAAACAAAACTAAACTAATTGTATATCGTACTATGTATATACAACCATGGGAACTCTTGATCCTACATCAAATAAATACTGTAAACTTATGTCTTGATTTTATCACGTATCTAAACTACTAAAGGATACATTGAGCTGCAACTTCTCTGAACCCATACAAAGTCGGAAATATTTGTGATATGACGTATAAATGTAGTGTTTTATACTTCCTAAATTTGTCTTTGAAACAATATTTTTTTCCACAGAAAACGCCATTTTTTTTAGGAAGTTTTCAAATTCGGAGTCCGTTATGGGTCTGTGTCTTATACGCTTTCGCGCATGTTCAGTCGACAAACTGCCCGCGAACACATGAACATCAAAACACTTAGGCCAATGTGAAGTTTTACTCAATTGTACCGCGATTTCTCGGGCATCTTCTAGTTTATACTTAATCTGATGGATGTGAAATGATTGGTACTTTATTCCGTGTGAACACGATTTATTTTTAAGTTGTAGTTGGCTAGCTTTCAGTAATTGCGAGAGCCCTTAGTTTGATTATACATAAACAGGATAGCAGAAATCTTCTTAAATAGTGTACAAAACAGAAAAGCAACACATTTGTTTAAAAAAATGTTTGAAACATGATACAAATGTCTGATCACATTTCTTTTCAGAACTGAAATTATATACAGCAGTATACAAAATGTGCTTTCTCCCTTGTTCTGAAATGATGATATATGGAACTGTTAATACATGTACTTCAAAATGGTCGTTTTTACGTGAGTTGATCTCTGATGGATAGTTGATTCTTTGGCTATCATACCACATGTTCTTATATCTATCTTTTTCAGAATTTAATTTGAAACAAACTTCCCGAATTACCCATTTATAATTATAAATAAATTTTTACATCTCAGATCAAACTTTTTAATGTTTTTCCTTTATTATGCTTTGTGTTTTTTATTCTCAATTATACTTTTAAAAATTTCATGTACATTGTCTTGAAAGTTAGTGGAAAGAGAAACTATAAGCATTAATTTGAATTTTATTGTTTCAATATTCTTATGTATATACAATTATAATACGAACATAAAATTACTGGATAAAACATTACTTTTATATAAAAAAAAGAAAAATACAATGCATGCAGTGTAGTTACAAGTAATAAAAAAACATACAATTAAGACATAAAGTATATATTCATTCATATAGTCGTCTATGTACAAGCTCATTCATGAATCTTCATTCTAGCTTTAATGTGAAATATTGTATTTTATTATTCTCACCTAGATAAGAAGCGAAGTATAATTCATCAAGTTTGTGTTAATGGTTCTTTATTTTACCATTTATGCCAATTTTGCTTAAAGTGGCAAATAAGAAGCAACAGTAGTTCAAATCTAACAAATCTATTTAGATGATACAAATCAAGTTTAAAAAATAAAAAACCCCGAGAGAATCGTTTAAAATTTAAAATATTGTTTCAGATGTTTGTTTGAAAGTTTTATAAAAAAATTATATATTATAAGATAATATTTTATTTATGCATCAACAGAATAAATGCGTATTTATACTAAACCCTTCATCACATTAAACATACGTACATTATATCATTTCCTTCATTGCTTTTTGCTCTCTCTCTCTCTCTCTCTCTCTCTCTCTCTCTCTCTCTCTCTCTCTCTCTCTCTCTCTCTCTCTCTCTCTGAAGCACCTTTTTTTTAAAGATTATATCACAATCTCACAGTACTACATACGTGATATGTACATGAAACAAAATTTCTATGCAGCGTTTTATTTTAAAAAAACAAACAACAAAGGATCAGCTGTTTTGCATTTAGCTCTATGGAGCAGTCAATTACATTTCTGCAACTTGCATAATAATATAGATAATTATAATACACAGGCAAATTTCACTCACATCAATTTCACGTGAATTTAAATTCATGTAAATCTCACGTGAAATACACATCAATTTTTCAAATGAACTTATATGTGAAACTCACGTGAATCAGTTTTTGTGAGTTTCATGTGAATCTCATGTGAAACTCATGTGAATTTCACATGAAAATTACGTAAATTTTCTTTATTAGAAATACACATGAATTTTTAAAATAGAGAATTTCAAATTACATCTAAATTTTCAAATTTAATTAAAATCATGAAAAATATCATTTTTTGTTGTTGTAAATTTTACGCGAAATTCATGTGAAAAACTTTATATCAGATTCATGTGAATCTCAATTCACGTGAAATTCATATGAACAATTTCACGTGAGTTTCATGTATAAGCTCGATTGAGGTGAATCTCACGTGAAATTTTCATGTGAATTTCATGCGAGGTTCATGTGAAATTCATGTGAGCAAGTTTTGCCTGTGTAACAGTTTCCATCATTGTTTCCATTAGATTTTAAAAAATCTCATAGGTTTTGATACTGCCCTTAAATATGGATGTGTAAAATTACCTTTACACAATATACTGTAAGTTCAGGTTTTTGGTAACAAACGTTTCCACTCCCATGTAAAAGGTTGATATTGTTCTATGGTAAACTTCCCTTTACATGTACTTATACTTATGGCAAAGTTTTCCACTAGGAACTCTAAAAAAAACAACAACAATCACAAATAGAATAGAAGTAGACAGCACACAGTATGGTTGCATACCACTTTTTATTATTGTTAAAAATTTGTTTCATCAATCTTCACTGAAAAAGATAGTAAAAATGGCTCCACTAATTCTTATGGTAAATTCATGTGCCACAACTTACACCAAAAAAATCTGAAAAATACCTAAATAACTGACAAAAAAAGATTTACCTGTGTAAGGAATTTTGACTTACAAACGGTTTTTGAAGGTATTGTTATACGGTTTTATTTTACTCTCGGTTTGATTTGTGTTGGCTTGAAATGTGAAATTCATAATCATAGGGGAGGGTTGAGATCTCACAAAGCATATTGAACCCCAGCGCATTTATGCGCCTGTTCTAGGTCAGGAGCTTCTGGACTTTATTAGTCTTGTATGTTTTTTAATTTTATTTCATTTATATGTTTTTGAGTTTAGTATGTCGACCATTTTCACTGAACTAGTACATATCTTTAATTAGGGGTCAGCTGAGGACCGCCAGAAGTTGCAGGATTTTCTCGCTAAAGACCCATTGGTGGCCCTCGGTTGTTATCTGCTCTTTGGTCGGGTTGTTGTTCCTTTGACATATTCCCCATTTTTATTCTCAATTTTATAATTATACATTCTGAATTTTTGGCGATGTTTTTATTATTATAGTGAAATTGCAAAGCGATAGGTGTCGTAAATTTTGGTAGCATTGTTTGATTTTTAGCATTTTCTGAAATTGCGAAAAATAATCTCGTATTTGTGTCGCATGGTAAGCTCATTAGTCAGTATTTCGGTACTGTCATGATTTAACAAACTTTACTAAAATTGTCCGTTTATAAATTTTGAAATTATTAAGAAACTAAGGTTTCAACTCCCTCAGGCAAAGTTGGCCTTAGATGAATTTGGCTATTTATTTTAGGTATTTTTGACATATAGCTCTTCAACGGTTTCGATACTTGTACATCTTCGGGTTTTAAATGTTTGGCTTTAAGCGTTCCGTATGAAGGTACATCCAGAAAAGCGCTTCGGACGCATGCAATTGTTAAACGTGTTGTTTTCAATTTTTTAAACAATATATGAAAACAACTCATCAAAGATACTACGGTTATAATTGTATACATCATACACCCTTTTTGTCAACAAAGAACTCATCAGTTTAAAAGCTATATAAAGTAAGAAGTAAGAGAGCATAGAGGACACAAAATTCCGAAAGGTTTTGCCAAATACAGCTAAGGTATATCTATTCATTGGGTCGAAAATCAAAGTTTTTCGAAAACATGTTTTGTAAACTGTTAATTAATTAATTGACCATATCAGTGATATTTCAGGGCAACACAGAAGTGCTGACTGTAAGATATAATTCCGATTTGTGCTTACTGTTATCTAATTTGTATATGGTGCCATTTAAAAAAAAAGAGCTACAAATTATGAAGCTTCACAAAATGTATGAGTTTAGCATACCTTGCAAAAGTTAATTCAGTAGTCGGTGTGATGTTCACTCCAGAACTATATTTCTTTTTTATTATATTTCATATTGTATTCATGTTTTGGGATCCCCTAAACCAATTTTAACAGATTCACATAAATCATGGGAAGAAGTTTAAAGTGATAAATTTAACCCCTTTCTCCACAATATTTCAACAAAAATTAAAAATCAAGTCGACACATGTGTTGAACTAAATATCGCTGTTCATTCGATTAACGTGTTAATGAAGGACTTAGCACTAACCCGCTTTTTATGACAGATAGAGAAACTCAGTTAGTTTCGTAATCTTTTATATTTGTTTTAGGGGTATCAATCATATAACTTATTCAAATGAGACGAAATAAAAAAATTATTCACTTTTCAGGTAAAAATATATATTTCAAACCGAGAGCCAAAAAAAAAACCTATTCATAATACCTTTAGTAGAAGTTTGTGAGTCAAACAAGGTTCACTTCACAAGTGAATATTTTTTTCTCAGTTATTTAGGTATTTCTCATATTTTTTCAGTGTAAGTTGTGGCACATGAACTTATCATAAGACGTAGAAAGTGAAGCTATTTTTGTGTTTTTTTTTCATTGAAGATTGAGCAAAAAATAATGAAAAGTTGTATGTACCGGTATTCAAAAGATCTTTTGCAATGTTAATAAGTAGATATGAAATATCATAACGAGCATGAAAGCAAGAACTAGATTAACTTTAATATGTTCTATGTAAATGGTTGAACATGAAATTTATCAAACAATTAAAATTGCAGTATGTCCATGTTTATGGTAGCAAATGAACTAAAAGCGAGTTTTTAAGTGTTATATATATTAGTATATAAAGTAATATATTTTCTACATATATAGAGGTCATTTTTTTCCTATGTTACAGAATACTCTTAATCCACTTCATATGTTTTCTTCACGAAATCTAGTCCATCAGCCGCTTCTACACGCTTTAACGCTACCATAAGCCGGAAAATAGTTGGTTTCACGCTGCCCGTTTTATTCCATTTGATAAGAAGATCATGAATTTGACCATCCAAATCCCTTGGAAACTTGTACATTGTCTTCCTGATATCCACAATGCTAAGACCCAACTCAATACCAAAGTGGACAACACAATCACCTATCAGGTTTTGTTCTGTCAAAGCATTAATTACGTCATCGGACGGAACCTCTTGTAGTCGAATGTGAGCTTTTTCTATTTTCAATAAAACAAATGATCAAAATGAAATATCAATTATATTAAACAAAAATCAATACTTTCTTGCTAACAAATTTTGAAAAAACAAGAAGTATAACAGATCCTATACTACAATACACGTTAAGTTTAATAATTGTTTGATCCAACCTTTTCTACATAAGAAAATGCCTGTACCAAGTCAGGAATATGACAGTTGTTATCCATTCGTTTGATGTGTTTGAGCTTTTTATTTTGCTATTTGATTAGGGACTTTCCGTTTTGAATTTTCTTCGGAGTTCAGTATTTGTGTGACTTTACTTTTGAATACAAAGAAAGGACATAATACAACATATGGCACTATTATCGCCCTTTGAAAAAATAGTCTCTTGTAGGGACAATGTACATATTTTCATACACCTTCACAATTTATTTCTATATCTCGTTTCCTCAAATAGTAAGTAGAGATTAGAATTACACTGTAAACAAATTAGGGTGATGACTTTTATGGAAAAGTAGTGATATTGTCCAGTTGAAAAGGTAACAAAACAGTATACATGAAGTTGTCAAACTGAATTCAAGACCCATCCTTTACATAAAATTGAAACATTTTTAGTTAAAACAAATGAAGTTTTCTATAATGCTGATACGATTTGTCCCAAAAGTAATTCACCACACAGTACATATCTTATCGCAGAATTATTTTTCTAAAATGTGTTTGTTTTTGTTTAAAAAAAAGCACTACAAGTTGTTTGTGTTGTGGTGTCATTATTGAGGCAACAAAGAAACAATAAGAAAAGACATACCAAATAAACTATGGTCCTCTCTGTGTATCTGAAATATATCAAATATAAACATGGAACGGATACATAATGAGCCAGTCAGTATATTGTAGCTTCAAAGATCTAATATTAACAAAATAAATATAATACATAAAAACCCATTTGTGTTGAAATTGTAAAGTTAATCTAAGTAGCATATTGCTCTTATTTTGGTCGTTAGTACGGAAATTGATAACAGAAATTTGGAAGAAATTTCAAATGTCATATACTGCAACTAATTTTCCAATATATTTCCAGCATTAGAGCAAAGAGATATTAATTGTTGAGGAATAATCGCGTATTGAACTGTTTACGCATGTTATTTTTACATACTTTATTCTAATACTTAAGTTATTGATGAGGAAGATGCAAGATTTTGTATCATTTTATCTTTTGTTGTTAAGAATTTATCCATAGAATAGAACAAAGCCATTGGAATATTTTCATACCTTTACCGTTTGTTTTATGCTTTTGGATAAGCGGTCTTCAAAATGT
The DNA here is from genome assembly GCF_963676685.1 of Mytilus edulis. Lineage (NCBI taxonomy): Eukaryota > Metazoa > Mollusca > Bivalvia > Mytilida > Mytilidae > Mytilus > Mytilus edulis. Next base: position 68,705,081 of record NC_092353.1, on the reverse strand, counting down.
AGTCTTTATGTGCCAAGGAATGAAAGGTTAATTTCACATTCATTGATTTATGGTGAACCCATCTAACTTTCTAGGATCTTCACAGGTGGTATGCCCTTTTGTTTCGAATTAGTTTCTCATACCACCTCAGCGGTTTGGCAAAGGGTAATTAATAGCGCTGTATTGGAATGTGACCGCTGTATAGACCCCGAAAACAATCATAATATACTAGATTATACTGCAATCAGCTATTTTGCTATACAGATAAAGCTATACGTATAAACGTTAGCTTTATACATCAATGACCTCAACTAATCTATAAGCCCCGCCTACTTACCAGAACTACTGTATTTCATCAACAACATCACGTCACAACCACGACAACGTGTAGTAACAATGATCAAACTTGTATGAATTTAAACTTGTTATGTCTTCAAATTGGTAATTTATATACCATGTTTATTAAATATTATTAATTAAGTTCATTTTCCCTTTCTAATTCCTTAAATTGTCAATGTCTTACCGCCTAGACTACGCTTAAAAGGAAATACCTCAAAATGGTACCCCAAGAGGGAAATTCCACACTTTTTTCCAACAATATTTGTTACATATTTTTTTTTTTATTTTTTTTATTTTTATCGATTTCAGTATAAAATCAATATACGTATAGTGTCTTGAAATATGAAATTTATTTGTATTCGGCACGAAACAGGGGAAATGCTCGGTATAACCTCGCATTTCCCCCGTTTCTAAGCCTCCTACAAATAAATTTCATATTTCAAGACACTATACGTATATTGTCTAAATGTCCTAATTTCAATATTAATAATATTCTTGTCATAAAAGATACTAATTTTAAATGCATGATTAGCAGGGATATTTAGTTTCAATATAATACATATCATATAAACATTTAGAATTTTACAATTGTTTGATTTTAAACCATTTTTTTTTGTACAAAAAGTTAAAATAAAAGGGGCAATTCATAAAACTAACCTGACAAAGATAGTGCTGTCTGTCAATAGCTGACAAGGCCTTCTGCAATTTCCCAAATGTAGCGGGGTCTTGACCGCTGTTTGTTTTATCCCTCCACTGAAACATCCCCATCAACATCATATCCATTGGATTTGAAAAATAACGAAAATTTAAGTTGTCGTAATCAGCTTTTGCCATACCAAGATGAATGAAGAAATCGTAGAAGTCACCTATTCCAAGTTTTTTGGCGAGATGCACATAATGCTGATCAATCGGTTTCAAGAGAAGCATTTTTGTTTCTTTCTCAAGACCTTGAATGGTAAATAAAAATTTGGATTAAATTAAAAAAAAAAATTAGAATAGAAATTTGAATCTCACTGGAAGCAAAATTAAAGATGATATAATTTTTCTAGTCAGCTATCTGTAATAACAAATATTGGAAATTCTAAGAAAGAATCATTTCTTGATGAGCAATAAAACCAACATATACAAAAATAATCAGGTCAAAAAATGAAAAGTGAAGAAAAACTAGTACATTAAATGAATAATGAATTTTGATTAATGGATTATTTGCACCTTATTTTAAAAATGTAAAACTATTGAAGTTTTCACCATTCAAATACATCAAATCGCATCATATAACATTCTAGACCGCTCGTTTTTAAAACATGTACAACGCATACTGAAATTGTTGCAAGTATACAATGGATAATTAATAAAACGCGAGATAGAATGGCCTTGTAGGAAACCCTTAAATGTGTATAAATATTGGCTTAAATGTCCCTTAACTGTAAAATATGCTTAAAATACAGATTCTGTGTGCATGCCTTATCCACAAGGATCTGAGACACTACATTTTTCTTTCTGTTTCGCAATCCATTTTACTTTTTGTTAAGACTTCTACGGATCATCTGATTTTGTCGAAAAAAGTAAAATAACAAATATTCCGAACTCCAAGATTGATTCAAAACCGAATGTGGCAAAATGAAAACCTAAAATACATCAAACGAATGGAAAACAACTGTCAAATTCCCGATTTGCGACAGCCATTTATTTATGTAGAAAATGATTGATCGAAACTGGTTTCATAGCTAGCTAAACCTTTCACTAGAATGGCAGTCGCATAGAATTTCATTATATTTACAACAATGTAGGAGCAAAACAAACTGATTTAATAGGTACAAATATCAAAAGCTGGGATACAGCAGTCAACAATAATCTTAATCGCTATAAACAAAATAAAAATGTTTCAACAAAGAAAAACAAAAAGGCATATATACACTCTGTAGATACATATTATGCAAAAAAAAAAACCAAACATAACGATGAACACATAGTACCAATAAGTTGATCTGTGTGCTTTCCGAGTCTTGTAAGCTAAGTGTGGATCTACAGAAAGCTGTGTTGACACGAATTGTCATTAATATGGTCATAATTACAAATTAACTGTTTTTAACTTTTTTTATTCGAGCGTCACTGCTGAGTCTCTTGTAGACAAAACGCGGTTGGCGAAAATATTAAATTTGAATCCTGGTACATGTATCTATGATTAGCTTATTTGATCCTTACCTACTATGTGCGATATATGAACAATTTGCATTAAAATAAGACAGCTAAAGTAAGGTTACACTAGAATACCAAAAAAATCGAAACCATCAAGGAGCATTCTTTAATCTATTAGAACATTTCATACAGGTTTCATGATTCATGTTGTCATATCAAATTATTCTAGATATTTTTGTTCGACAAATTAAAACAGACAAACAGACAACGTTCTACCACATTATTCGATCAAACCATAACAAAATTTGACCAATGGCTTTTAGACTCTATCAAATAAGTATTGTACTGAGATTATATAAAATAGTTTGGATGACAATAAGTGAGACTCCTTAATAATTTGTCAAGAAAGTTAAAGACGAGTAATCACAGTTTTCTTTAATGAATATTAAACGAATTTAATATTCAATTATCAAATATCACAAACCTTTTTTATGAATAAGGCAACAGAATAGCCATGACTAAAAAGTAATTTATAAAAAGACTTACATACGACAAAACATTTCTCATGATATCAACATCCCTGAAAATTTACGAAAGGACTAAATACTATAAAAAAATTCAGATCTTGCATTTTTATTATAACATATGATCTACTGGTAGTTTCATATAAATTGTCACGAACAAGTCCAGGAAATAAAAATGTGAAACACAAAAACGACAGTTATGATATTACAGCAACAGACATTAACAGTAAAGACGCTAACACCAAATCACATGATCAGAGAGCACACTGTTCTCTGTTTACACAGTGAAACTATACAATTCAGTTAAAAGCTACATAGTGGTGTGTATTACAGACGGAACTAAGATTGAAAACACTCATTTAAGCTATGTTATTACCTTCACAGTTAGGATCACACTGGTCTTTATTCTGAAAAAATGATAAAATTGAAGTATTACAGCTGTAATACCTTTAGTTTGGTATTTTGTTGGTAACTGAATCATTGAATTTTAACTGTGTGTCCGTATGTATTTCCTTTCTTTCGTTTTGCTGTTGATTTTCTTAATTGTTTTGTTTTTATTTAGGGTTTTGTTTACTTTAATTTTTTTAATTTTATATAATATGATTTGATCATGTCTGACATCAGTTCTAATATTGAAGATTGGGGTCATTGAATAATTTCTTTTTATTGATTTTAGTAATTACTTATTAAGTAAATTATAAAAGACAAGAAATAGTAGGTAATTTTCATTTAGACAGCCCCTAATATTATTAGAAAATTTGAAAACTAATTAATTTTACTGATGTGATAAGTTTCATCTTATCACCAGAGTACTGTATACATACTTCATAAGTAATACTCATTACTGACAAAAAGTTAAATGAAAAACAAATACTTAGAGGTTTAGCGCTACAAAACAAGGTTCAATCCACCATTTTCTACATTTGAAAATGCCTGTACCAAGTCAGGAATATGACAGTTCTTGAGTTTTGTTATTTGATTTTGCCATGTGATTATGGACTTTCCGATTCGATTTTCCTTTAAGTTCAGTATTTTTTTGCTTTTACTTTATACTGAAAACGGAAAGTTCCAAATGGCAAAATCAAAAGCTCCAACACATCATACGATTGGAAACAACTGTCATATTCCTAACTTGGTACAGGCATTTTCTTATGTAGAAAATGGTGAATTAAACTTGGTTTTATAGCTACCTAAATCTCTGTCTTGTATGACAGTCGCATCATATTCCATTATATTGTCAAGTTTTTGTGAACAAAACAAACAGACATAAAAGATAAAATTGCAAAATTAGGGGTACAGCAGTGAACATTGTGTAATAATCTTAATCACCATAAAAACAAACAAAAATACCGCACCTTCACCTATAATGGTTTACTTTTATAAATTGTTACTTGGATGGAGAGTTGTCTCATTGGCACTCATACCATATCTTTCTATATAAGTAGACAAAGCACAGTAGCAATGACGAAAGACAAGAATATAAGAGTTATCTTAAATACTGCTCTTATATTTCAAACATAGATGTTTGAGATTGAACAATACTTATGGTGGTTTTTTTTATGTATTTCTGTATTATCATGTGTTAATGTTTTTTCAGTACAATTCATATTGCAGTCTAGTACATGCCTGCTAATTATGTACAGCGTGACAGAGATGCGTATAATAATTACTGAAGTACATTGTATGAATTAAAACTTGACTGCACTTTTTTTGTAGAACTATTATAAACTTTAATCAATTTATAATTTTAAGCATGCTAAAGAAGTATGTGTTTTTCTTCTTCAGAATATGAAAGTTCTCATGAGTCTTCCATTTACCATCAATTACTTTAATGTTTATGCTGTCAGAAAGATATAATTCATTAAGAAATGGAACTAACCTTATCAAAAAACCAATTGAGTGGAGATTTTGTATCATGTGTTTTTCCATTTTTGCATTTCCAATGCGTTTGCTTTTTGGCGTCCGATAAGGGAATCAAACAGGTTTTACCGCTGCATACCTCTCCAACTTCTATTTCAAACAGATCTGACATAATTTGATGACTTTGCTTACCAAAACAACGACTGTAAAACTGAAGAATTCGTCCAAGTGCTAAAGTCAGGCATTCCTGAATTGTTGTCGCTAGATCTGGTGAGATGTGCTGCTTTGACTCCTCATTTATGAGATTAACAATAATTCTCTGTCCTTCCACGTGAATTTGAAGTTCATTTTTGTAATCAAGATCCATAACTGCAGCTTGAAAATATAGACAAAAACGTTTGTCCACTATTTTCAATGGCCAGATGCTGATTGAAGCGGCTATAAGCTTAAAAGCCAAAGCAGACGGAACCACTGTATCCTTCAAATGATAAGCTATGCATATCGTTCTTTTATCTGTTGCGTTTTTCAACATTTGTTGTGGAATTTTAGATTTCACGATGCAAGGTACCAGAAATAAAGCTGCAGCAGTATTCTCAGTCTGAGTGTCTAATACGGCAGCAGTATCCTTCCTTGTGTATAAGTACTCAGCAGTATCCTTCCCAATGTAGCGTTTAGGTTCTACAAGGATATCTAGGTGGACTAGGACATGCATTACATAATCTTTTATTCTATCATTCACCATAATGTCTTCGAAAGCTGGTTGTGACCAAAGAGTTAACACGTCTTTTCTCGGTAGTACTCCAGTAGAGGATAAATTCTCAAGTATGTCTCGAATAGTTACATTCTCTGGCCAAAACATTCTGTCAGTAATGAAGGCTCTCAGAATATTAACCATGGCTGTAGGTTGAATGACAATGAAATCTCTTAAAGCAGGTTCATCGAAATACAGAAGCTTTCCTATTGAGTGTTGAACAAGTAAGAAATCCTCTACTCTTCTTTCATTTAGAGCAAATTCCTTATTTGATTTGTTTATCTCCAAAAGCTTTTCTTTTGTAATCAATTTAACCCCATCTGCTCTCATATCTGATATCTGCAAATCAAGAGGCACCCAAACAATCGGCATCTGTTGTCCCCATGTAGACTGCTGAAAGGCGATATCAACTAATGTATCCTTTAAACGATCAATATCTAGGTCTTCTTTGTCTGTTGCATTGATGAAAAATACTTTTTTATACATAATATGCTGATGAAACTTGTGTGAGGAAAACATTTCTGTCAGTTCCTCTTGGAATGATATAGCTAGCTTTTCTTTTTCATCCTGTCAATTATACCAAATGAAATGACATCAAACAATTATTTAGTTTGAATGAACAAAGAATGTCTGAATGAGATAATATCAAAATTCATCTTATTTCGGGCTTTTCGTTGTTTCCTAATCAAGGTCCAGGACATCAAAAGTTATTCAAAAACTGAATTAATTACTGTTTTTTTATTTTCAATTTTGAATTACATACACGTATCTGATAAAATTTGAATTCAATCGATAATGATTTGAATATTATCTGTAACCATTCGTTTTTTATGTGTTTTGTCATTTGATTTTGCCATGTGATTATGGACTTTCCGATTGGATATTCCTCTGAGTTCAGTATTTTTGTGATTTTACTTTTTTTTAAATCACATTAACCGTTACTCCCCGAGGTTTATTAAAGGCCCAATATACAGTGAAAAATTGCTGAGCTGTTTAACAAAACATCTTCTTAGATTCTGAATCTTTAAAATATTGTACGAACATTCAAAATATCATATTATTTGGTATTTTTAAAATTAAAGCTTTAACATGGGTCTTATGGATGAATTGAAAATATGAAACAAAAGATTGGACATATAGCAATAAGGCAGAAACCCAACAAGGCTGTTTATTGTTATTTCGGTTGTGTCATTTATCACGATTTGAAAGAAATATAGCTGTAAAATGGGCAATTAAGTATACGATTTAGGACCTTTTTAAAACTATCCATTTAAAAACAATAGTATCATATGGAAGTTTTTATATAGCAAAGAGTCTAGGATAACTGTTGACGAACATATCTGCAAAATGAGATTCTATACATTACATGCGTCCGAAAAGCATTTCTGGATTTTCCTTTATCAGGAACGTTCAAACAAAATATATAAACTGTTATCACAGAGATATGTCTCACTTTTTTTGTAATTTCAATAATGCAAATGTTGAAATTAAAATAGCAACACTTTAGAATGCAAGTTTTGCAAATATTCAAAGTCAATAAACCTTCAGTTATGTAAATTTTCGTACCTTAACCATTTCGTTTCCAAAATTACTATTTGGTATGATTAACTTGTCATTTCGTACCCATAATCAAACCAAATTCGTTTCAATTAGGTTACCCGCATATGCCATTTCGTACATTTAGACTAAATACATGTTTAGTATTATGTATCGTATATTTCCAAATCGTTGAACTTTTTACAAACATATGGGTTAATCTTTAAAACACAGATTTTATAATTGAAAAAAAGGGATGACCATATGCTTAGTTTTTTTTATATATGTATATCTAATGTGTCACTGGCTCATTAAACGAGGTGAACAATGCTTTTAAACATTTTAAGTTGATTCAAATTCAATTTTTCACATCTTATAACATATAACATGAAAAAGCCGAAGACTACATTTTCAGGAGTAGAAGTTTTCTAAAACAAACTATGATTGATTTAAGCAGTAAAAGGCTTCTTATTAAAATAGATTTGGTTAAGATTTGTTTGTAGGCAGGGTTTATACTTAATTCAAACTACATTAGTTATCCTTGTAAGTATTAGGGGGTTAATTACCCGACAATTGAATGATAATATACAATGGATTGTATAATCATTAACTATTGTTTTTGCTAGAAAATGCAGTGCAAAAGGACACAAGCTGATATATACTCAGGAAAGAAATTATAAATTTGTATGTTTGCATAATAGTTTGAGCCTTTCTTATGTGATAAACAAAAGAACAGTAAAACAAATAGATTAAAAAACTGCTTGCTTCTTTGTGCATGATTTAATACAATTATAAAATATGATACGAAATAACACATAACTCTTCCATATGGAATGAAATGCCATACATACCAATTTTAAATTACTAATAATGTTGGTTAGCTAATATTTTTTTAAGGGATTAAGAAAAGATCTGCTCTTTGAATGTATGCTAACACTCTTTTTTCTTTTCAAATTTTTACCACGTAGGACTAACCTCAGAGAACTTATCACTATGGGTGGCAGCAAACGTTATTCTAGGCATTTTATCTTCACTTTTGGTACAGTATGTCAACACAGAGTTAATCCAATGTTCCAGAATAGCTAACAAAAAGAATTGAAAGATACACAATCATATGAAATGAAATGATGCAGTGTGATTAATGCATTAAAAATCTTTTCATTTGCGAAGTAAAATTGTAAGGATCGCTGCACACAACGATTATTATGTGACCTTGAACACTGTCTTTTACATTGTACTCTTACTTAAAATATTCAATTTTCCAATCTTTTGAAAACATCATCTAGAAAGAATGATTTCTTAAATGCACTTACAGTAATGAAATCAAAGAAATCAAAAATCATACCTTACAGTGATATTATTTGTCTCCCATTACCTCTGAAATTCGGCTCTTTCCCCTAGAGAGAATTCCTCACAATACAAAATATAACGTGAAGAAAACGTCCATAAAAGACAGCAAAGGTCGGCAAAAAATCGGAGATGTATCAAACTTCGAAAAGGAATAGGATGACACAACATAACTTGGATGCAATTTTCAAGCATCATTTGACTGACGACAACTTGAATGAGCTTGTCATGTTCAAGGGACAGAAAAACTGTTATGACTAAGTAATAAATTCAATAAGACAAGAACAGAAATTTGTCACCATCCTTACATTCAAAAACATTCAAAATGGACAAATTTAATTGAAAAAAAAACCATCAATATTGTGTCTTTCATAAAGAAGTGTCATTTCAACCTGTAGCTGGATGATATTTGTTTTGTAATGATCAATATATCCTTTTTTATGACAGTCATTTTTTCTAAGAAAAGAAACATGATACAAAAATAATAAGTTATCTCAAATTCTTGCAAATTATGTAAAAACGTAGGATGTTCTTAATGGGAACATATTTATCAACCTTTAATATTTTATTTGAATAGAGACGTGAACATATTGTCATTTGTATATATAACAACAATTTCAAATTTCTATATATAATGTATGAATTAGTATGATTAATTATTATACAGATGGTATTGATAATGTAATGACATATTTGCGAAAACTTACAAGCTGCTGTAACATCTCCTTGTGGATATTCTTCTAATTCTGTATGAAGGCCTTTACGTCCATCAAACATCAGAATGAATGTCCCCTTGTGCTGGACAAATAATTGATGTGTCATATCAAAGGATTTTTGCCCACCAAAATCAACTAAATCAGATGGTGCTATATTCATCATATATGATCCCTTCCTGATTTTCTCTAATAAGTCATCTTGAATTGAATGGGCAGTGTGTATTGGTTGTTTCAGACCTCTTGATATATCCAGATCAGATTCAAGTTGCATTTGTGGATGTTGAACAGAATGGGTCTGGCTAGATGTTACATTCTTTTTTGGCTGTTGCTGGCTTGAATGAAATTGATCCGTATTTGATTGATTTAACTGATTTTCATTTTTTGTAAGATTTGATTTTGGACTACTTAGGATGTCGCCTTTCCTTTCATCGTCATTCTGTTTTTTCTGGAATTCATCTAGCAATCTTTGTTGTTCATTTAATTCCGGGTTTCCAAGTATAAGCTTCGTTAAAACATCACCACTACCTGACAATTTGTAAAACACTCACTTAGTAAAATAATATACAACAGTAATACAAGAAACAGAGCATACTATATTAAAATTACCATATAGATTTACAATCAGAAATATTGAAAAGTCTGGAAAACAAAAAGAGTAGTTTGTATGTGAAGTATAGTACAACACTAAATAATAAAAATATTAAAGAAATGCCTAATCAGTTGGAAAGCAGGTCACGCTTTGACCCCAAGTCTATCAGCAACACTAGAGTCACGTGACCGTGAAAATTCAGTAAAACTACGGATGAGACATATCACATTCTTACTCACTAAAATACCACTGTCATGATAATTACTTTTGGTCAAAATAATCTTTAATATACATTGTTTTAAATTGTCAAAACTTTCACATCAACTCAAAGTCCTTGTTTGCTCATTGTATCTTCAAACTTGAAGTTTGTGTTATTATTGTCAAGTCTCCTGATCGAATAATCAAAAAAATTCCAAGAAAACTAAAAATAATAGGCTGAATTTAAATTTAATAAAGCAGCTCATTTAGACAACCACTCGATGTGAATATAAAGGCAATACTGTTTTTGATTCGCAAACGTCCATTTTTTTTCAACACGAAGCGGTGTTTTTTTTTGCCGATTTGTGCAAGTGGTTATCTCGCTTTCTTATCGCTTTCTTATCACCAGTCAAAAAATTGAAACTCAGCAAAATGAATAAAAAGGAGTTTATTTTACAAAAATCTAGAAAGAAAATAAATGAAATTCGATGTACATCTATGTTATTATAATAAAGAAAACAGAAACTTTCTACTTTTCAGAGAAGTATAAGAGGTAAAATTTAAAAGACAAAAAATTGGTAAAATTAAGAAACCTAGCCAAATTGATATATAAATTAGCTCTGGCTGATGAAACTTACTTTGTAATTTTGATAATGGGATAGTAGAAATTTTTTAAATACTTCTTATAATGTGTAATGCAATATAACATACTTTATACAGTTCAATAATCTTTCTGAAATAAAAATGATAAATCAAATAGAACTGATCATTTTACATTTCATATCATAAAAAGTGTAACCAACAGTTTCTTAACAGCAAAAAAGCTTTAAAAGCTTTTAGCTCAATCCTGTGTGTCTTAGTTGAACAGTACAGTACTGCCTAGAAAATACTCTACAGAAAAAAAATTTAAAAACTAGATGTGTCAAAGCGACACGAATGGCTCCGTCTCAAAAAGTTGAAAAATCTGCTATTTCAATAACACATGTGGACACAAACATGATGGTTGTCTCACATATAAAAAATCAGCTCAAAATCTGGAGGCGTATAGAAAAAAAGTCTGTATAACTGTGATTTTCAACAATTTTCAAAGTTGTAAACCCTTACTTTTTGGCAAAAATTAGCGGAGCGGAACGAAACTTTAACTTGATCTGTAACTCATCATGAGTAACTCACACACCAAAAAACAGCCAAATATCTGAAAGCGTTTAGAAAAAAGTCTGCATAACTGTGATTTTCAACAATTTATCAAAGTCCATAGCCCATAATTTCGGCAAAAATTAGCCAAACGGAACGAAACTTAAACTTCATCTGTAACTCATCCTGGTTAACTCAGATGCCAAAAATCATCCTAATATCTGAAAGAGTTTAGAAAAAAGTCCGTATAACTGTGATTTTCAACAATTTATCAAAGTCCAAAGCCCGTAATTTCACCAAAAATTAGCGGAGCGGATCGAAACTTAAACTTGATCTGTAACTCATCATGGTTAATTCACATACTAAAAGTCAGCCCAATATCTGAAGGCATTTAGAAAAAAACTCCGTATAATGGTTTGTTGCAGAAAGACGGAATAACGGAATTTCGGACAAGGGTAAAACTATATGGCACCGACAACTTCGTTGCGGGGCCATACAAATATTGACAGAATTTAAACTCCAAAAAAAACTTTAAATCTGGTATTGTAAAATTTAATTATTAGATTAGCAATCACAGCTAGTAGCCCTTGCTAAACTTCTCAGGGTATTTCATAGATTATGAAAGTAAACTTTTTGAAGAAAAATAAATGGGGCTTCTACTCTTCAGGTTGCTGTATCAGTTGGAATACATATTCACATATACATAGTATTGTATATTTTACCTCAATAATTGAATATTTATATTACAAATGAAAGTTGGTGGGACAAATATTGTCTTTTAGTTAATGATCAATTGATTGTGAAATTTGACAAGAATTTGCCATTTGAATAAATTCAAATTGTTCATGAAGTGAATTGCTTCTTTGACTTGATAAGCTAGTTTTTGCACTTATCACTGTAGCTTATTTGGTAAAGATATAATCAAATAAGCAAGGTTTTTAACTTATAAAAATAATTAATTGACTTTCTTATCCCTTTTTATATGTTTTTCCACTAGAAATTTTCATTACAAGGAATTTTCTCTTGCTCCTTTTTTGTGTTTTTGTCTATCCATAGGCTATCATTAATTTGTCATATTTGTTTCCAGTATGAATGAAGTTTTCTAAGACATACAGTTTCAAACGTAATAAAGATGATCATTCTTTTGAACAATTTTCACCATGCACATGACCCTGACACAAAGATTTTTACCATTCTTTTCCGTATTTGGATACGCAGACATCAAGTTATTTAAAATCGATATTTTAGCAAACAAAAATAAAAACTGACTGATATTTTTTGAAACGGACAGGATAACATAATAACAAAAAAAAGTTATTTACGACATTGTTTCTATGTTGTATTGAAACTATGTTAGTCGCAAAATCTACAAACTTTAAAAATCAATTATAATAAAAGCATGACAAGTTGGGAAAAAATAGTTTAAACGTCGATTTTTTAGCGATTGATTTCGGGGTATTTTTAACGTCACCGACGACTGAAGCGCCACCTAATTATTCTCCTGATATTGTTGTTGATAGAGCTTGACAACAACGGACGTTTACATAGATTTGTTTTCCAACTGTAATGAAATGTTTGAAGTTAATTCAACATTGCGAATATGCATGGTACCCGCCAAAAAGATGGAGGTATCCGACAGACACAAAAGCTCGTCCCTTACAACTCACTTATGTAAAGCTGCTCATCAAATATGAAGTATTTGTATTTACTATTTTGTGAGAATTAGTATAGCCTGCAAACCTACAAATGGGTAGAAGGAAAATATAGCCATATGAACCATAAAGAAATATTTAAGCAATATAGTAAGAAATAAACGGGTTACAAACAGTTTAATAAATTCAAATGAAAAGAAAATAATCAACAGCCTGACTTATATTCAATATGGAAAGAATCAAAGTGCTTTAATGGATTGCATTGTACGAAGTATTTAGTAATTGTAGTTTGTTGATGTGGTTCATATGTGTTTCTCATTTCTCATTTTTTTTTATATAGATTTGACCGTTCGTTTCCCTGTTTGAATGGGTTTACATTAGTCATTTGTTGGGCCCTTTATAGCTTGCTGTTCGTTGTGAGACAAGGCTCCGCGTTGAAGCCCTTACTTATAGCTATAATGGTTTACTTTGACAAATTGTGACTTGGATGGAGAGTTGTCTCATGGGCACTCATACCACATCTTCTTATATCTATTGGAAGGCAATACTACGAATTGATATTGCAATATTCCAACTGAAGAACAAAATATAAATAGAGTCGAAAAGGGCTTGACTCATCAGATTAGTTCTGACATGTAGCACCCAAAAATGAGATCAGAAACAACGGACAGGGTCTTTACAGTTGATATTATCTTATTCCAAATAAAAAAATAAACCAGGCATCCCTGACTTGAATATGATATCATAAAAACAAATGAAAGTTTTTTAAAGACAGGGTCGTATTTAAGAACAACATGAAAGTATCTGACAGTTTTGATGTTTAAACAATAAAATATGATTTTGATATGCAAATTAGGTTACATTGATTTGTACTTTTTAGAGATACCAAATGGACATTGTAGAATGATAACTCTAATAAACTGTCACTTTGTCAATCTAGCAAGTAAAGGCAATATAAAACATATATATCTAGAAAACGTAGGCAAAACAAGGCACTAGCTAGCAAATATAGGTAACAGCTAGCAATTATTTTTAAAGACAACAGCATAATAAAAGAATTTAGAGCAATATTTAAACTGAAAACAATATATTTGTCAATGAACTATCTGGCTATAAAGGACCGGAAATAAAGCATGTAAAATTCAAAAGTCCCTAATCAAATGGCAAAATCAAAAGCTCAAACACATCAAACGAATGGACAACAACTGTCATATTTCAGATTTGGTACAGGCATTTTCTGAAGTAAAAAATGATATCTTAAACATGGTTTTATAGCTAGCTAAACCTCTCACTTGTATGACAGTCGCATATTAATCCATTATATTGACAACGATGTGTGAATAGGTAACAATATCAAAAATAGGGGTACAGCAGCCAACACTGTTTTATTATCTTTATCACTATAAAAACAAACAAATATGTAAACAAAAATTTACCATGGCACAATAACTTAATGACAGAATGTATAAGACCTATGTTTATGTAATAAAGAAACACAAAAAGGCATATAGACACATGGAATACATACCTTTTTTCAATGGAATCATCTTTCGATGTTGTAAGTCGATGCCATTTCTACCAAAATGAATAATTAATCCATCAGTCGAAAACCATTTCTTTGGAATTGCTTCGCCAATAAGAATACTTGCAAGCGAAGATTTTCCAATGTTACAAGGTCCAGCCAAATACACCCTGTTTTCGTAGGAAGCGAATGTTCCCTGAGCTACAAGATCCGGGAAATCATTTCTATCTAACTGCTTGAGTTTAGTAAAAATGGATTCTGAAACTTCCTATTAGATTAAAATATTTAATAAACTGTAAAGTATATAAAATTATGTTTAAAAGGGTCTTGAGTAACTATAACAAGTCAATAAGAAAAAAAAGTTTCTTGCAATGTTTTTTTAAAATAGAATAGAATTACATCATAAAATACGAAATAAAATAAATACACTAGTAACAAACTATCTTGTTCCCAATGCGATTAATCTATTCTAGCTTGTTTCTTACTTTTATTAATAAGCTATGAAGTATATACATAATACAACGTGTTACATCGGATAGAGAAAAGTCATGAGTTATAAAACTAAGGTTCAGTCAAACCTGCCTGACGGTCCCCTCAAATCAGCGGTCATTTTCGTTAAATTGTTTCAAAATCCACCCAAACGTTTGACCTATATTTCTTAACACATTTAAGCAGTCACCTTTGTAACGAGGTAACCAGTCACACTTCTGTTACATCAAAATAGATGCCTAAAGAAATTATGTGATGCCTTTTTCACATGATGTGATGAGATTTTTTTCAATGTTCTAGATACAATTCAATATTCAGCTTTAAATATCGAAAGAAACTGAAATGAAATGAATGCTGTGTTTGAGTTGGGGTACGCATATGTATCATGGGCGAATGGTTTTCTGACTTCAAGTGCACTACTGCATTCGCTGAAAATTTCTTATACATTCCTGTTTATATAAATCGAAGTTAAAATATATCAGCATTAAAAAAAAACACGCTCATGATTTTCCGTTTCATTCATGTTCTAACTAAATGTAGTTTAACGATAAAGAAGTTAAAAGTCATTATGTACACAACGTAACATGTTGCAAAATCTTAAGAAAATAATTATTTTCCAGTATATGTTTTATACATGTAATCAAGTTGTCAAAAGGGGAAAACATTTATCAATGAACTCATCATAGATACCAGGATTGAAATTTTATATTTACGCCAGACGCATGTTTCGTCACCGAAAGAGGGGCGAAATATACCAGAGAGACAGTCAGACTCATAGATCGAAAATGGTAAGTCTTTTTTTCAAAACAAGCTACTTCAATATTAATCTTTTATAAAATGTTTGGTTGTAAAACAACTTGATTGATATTTATGTGTTACAATAGAAAAAGAAGTCATTACAAGAAACAAGATAACATCAGAATGTAGTGATGGCATATTTGTTTTTTTAAACTTGTTTTGTCAGGGCTTCATTACATATTGAAAGATTGACGTGTGTATTAAGTAAAACTCAACAGTATATAAATTTAGTTTTTTTTTCATTCCAAAAGGCTTTGGCACAAAATATGCTAAAGGTATGTTCATTGTGAAAAGGGATCAGATTTGTCAGGTCAAACTATTTTGGAGTACTTTATTTTGCCTAAGGAAACATGTTGAAAAGTCAAAGTACAGCTGTTATATCTGAACATACAAAGACAACTTCATATTTTTTTTATACATCTCAAGGTAAGGATTTTTATCATACTATGTTTGATTTATAAGATTAATTTGAAGTTCATGAAAACAATATTTGGTGTTGATACATGTGACGCATAGTGCGTAATTTTATTATGCTGTTTTTTGTATACTGTCCTAAATTATTTTAGGTATTCGTTGTTATTATGTCGTTAATATGTCGAAATTTAATATTATATTATTTATTGATGTTTTTCTCAGTCCTGAGTGTTCTTGCATTTATTTTTACTGTATTCCTGTAAATTATTGTTGTCATTTTATCGGTAGTTTAACACTGCCATAAAGCCCGGGTTTGGCTAGCCACAAAACCTGGTTCGGCCAATGATTTTATCTTTAAATGTCCTGTACCAAGTCAGGAATATGGCTGTTGATATCTTATAATTCGTTTCTGTTCTTTCGATGTTTTCCCCTCATAGCTGATGTGTTTCCCTCGGTTTTAGTTTGTAACAAGAATGTGTGTTCTCTCAATGGATTTATGACATTTGAACAGCGGTATACTACTGTTGCCTTTATTTACCCTGAATTTAAATTTCATTGAATAATCCAAATGAAATATGAATAATATAATTAGTTTATAGGATTGAAAAATCTACTTTTCTAAAATTATTGAGATTTGAAGTGAAAAGGATTAACACGCTCTTGTCTTTTTAATCAAAAAGAAAATAGTGAATTTATTTTTTGTTCTGATTATATATACATTTTTCTTCAAGGAAGAACTCTTTTATTGAACATAGGATTTTCGAAAATAAGTTATGCCACTTTTAAACTTTTAGACTTAATTGATCTATTCACCTCTGTAAAAATAAAATGTTACAGTATTATAAGTCTTCATTAGCCTAAGTAAAACATATTGTACAGGTATTCACATTTAAAAGATGTATATTTGAAATTGACTATCATATTCAAATAATACATGTCTTTAACCCTGACTTAAAGTGCTTTGTTAATATTTTGATTATTGTCACCGTTGAATTAACAGGTATGATACCATTAAGGTATTTTAATAAATTGCCAATTGTGGGTAACTGTACCTATGGACAATATGATAAAAGATGAATCATGCAATGAATAAAATTATCTTATTAGCACAAACAAAAATGTGACAAATGTATTGTTTAATATAACAAAATGTTAGTTTAAATAAAGCCATTTAAAATGGTAAAAATTTTCAATACTTTTATTAGGTTTAGGGTTTTTTAATCAATACTAATCATAATTTTTGGTATGCACTGGTAATTTTATTTTATCTATAGTTCATTTTCCAGAGAGTGCACCCTGAAATACATATTAAGTCTGGAAGACAACAGAAAAACAGCAACCAAGCCTCTTAACAAACCGTTATCCAATCGAAGTCGAAACATTTTAGAGATTTATGATAATAAAGTGTGATAAGCATTATCCAGTGACAAAAAGTTCATGTTTTGGATCTTTGTGGTTCATTAAAGTGATGAAGCTTAAATTTCTTAGATATGTTCCTTACGTCGTAACTACAATCCCCTTCCCTTTCCTGAATGTGACCTACCGAATTAAACTTTTTACCGGATTTGTTATCACATAAGCAACACGACGGGTGCCGCATGTTGAGCAGGATCTGCTTACCCTTCCGGAGCACCTGAGATCACCCCTAGTTTTTTGGTGGGGTTCGTGTTGTTTATTCTTTAGTTTTCTATGTTGTGTCGTGTGTGCTGTTGTTTGTTTGTCTTTTTCATTTTTAGGCATGGCGTTGTCAGTTTGTTTTAGATTTATGAGTTTGACTGTCCCTTTGGTATCTTTCGTCCCTCTTTTTTAAAGTTATTACTAATATTTGATAAAAGAGGGACGAACGACACCAGAGGGACCGTCAAACTCATAGATTAAAAATAAACTTACAACGCCATGGCTAAAAATAAAAAGACAAACAGACAAATAATAGTACAGAAGACACAACATATAAAACTAAAGACTAAGCAACATGAACGCCACCAAAACTGGGGGTGATCTCAGGAGCTCCGGAAGGGTAAGCAGTAGCACCTGTCGAGCTCCTTATGGTATTACAAATCCGGTAAATAGTCTAATTCGGTAGGTCACATTCGTGAAAAGGGAAGGGTATTGTAGTTACGACATAAGGAACATATCATCTGTAAACCGGTTATTCCATAACGGTCAACCAACTCGTGATAGCGTCCATAAAAATTACGAAGGAATCATTCAACTTCACCATTTGAAACTCTTGGTTTAATAGCTTCTTAGTGAGCAGCAATCCTCTATCAAGGAAATCATGATAGGAAATACAATCCCGTGAATATCGTATCAATTGGAAGATATATACGTCGTATGCAGGCGCTACTGGAATGTTGCTACATAGAAATGGAAAGTTCTCAATTGGGAAGCTGAAACCAGATCTTTTGTCATAAAGTTTTGTTTTCAACCGATCCTCATTGTCAATTTCTAGATGTAAGTCAAGATATGCGGCAGACTACTTAACTGTATCTGTAGTATCGTTTATCTCTCGTTCGATGGGATAGATTCGTGCAACATAGTCACCAAATTTCGTATTATTTAGGGATAGAACATCATCTATATAGCGGAACATAAAGTTAAAGGATATTGCTAACTTCTTATCTTTCTTCCTAAGAAGTTCCTGTATGAAATCAGCCTTATAATAATAAAAAAACAAGTCTCAAAGAAGAGGGGCACAATTGGTTCCCATTGGAATTCCGATAATCTGTTGAAAAACACGTCCTCCAAACGTTACAAATATGTTGTCAATTAAGAAATCAAGCATCTTGATAATGTCAGTTTCAGAGAACTTTTGTTTGAATCATAGTGATTCTATACAAAGTAGGATGCATAACGTATCAAACAAAATCCTTTCTTAAAAAAGTGCTACAGTTATAACTTTATGCATTGGCTTATTTAAAATGGATTATTTTTTAATTCATTATAATCATGATTACTTGCAAATATCATTTTTATTTATTTAGTAACTTTGAGAAATGGTATAATCATATATTTTATTTAATTATACAATTCATAACGTTATTGTTATTTAACCAATTACCTAAGCAGTAATCAAATCAATCTCTACTACAGTGTGGATAACCACTGTTGGATGGCTGGAAGTTTAAGATCATAGATCAAATCTGGTAACAAATCTAAGTCATGATTTAACTTTGTATTGAGAACTTTCAAGTAGACTTAAATCAAAGATGTTAAAAAAAAGGTCGTGATATACCATAGCTGGTTGTGGCTTTTCTTATAGCGGAACTTGAATATATTTACTGATCTTTGCATTTGTTAATTAATTTGTAACTGCTTTTTCTTGGGTGAAGCATTTGTAATCATAAAAAATGTGTACCTGTAAGAACTCCATTACTTTTCTATTTTGCCCGAAAGGTCTTGCTGCTGCAAGATCATATGGAGTCTTATCCTGAAATACAGTCAAAAATGTATATTGCTTTTACTATTATTTACTTTGAAGTATTTTGCTGCACATATTTTACAATTAATAAGAAGAAACCGATTGGTTTTTTTTTTGTTTTGTTTTTTAATTTTATTAGTCAATATTTAGATCTGGTCACCAGTAATTTATAGTGTATGAGGAACATCCAAAATTAATGCTATACATACGATGTCTTTTCGTCTATTTCATTTACGTATTTACGCATTTTACATTTTCATATGCTTCCATTTGCTTGATTTTCATTCCAAGTCACGTTATAAATACAGAT